>NC_056523.1:151906364-151921389 GCF_019175285.1 Sceloporus undulatus | reverse complement strand
AATAATAATAATAATAATAATAATAATAATAATAATAATAATAATAATAATATGGTGGTGGTGGTGAAGGAAAAAATTAAATTGCAACCTATTCACTGAATGTAAAGTTTATTTAGAGTCAGTAGACATTATTTTTCCTTCCAAATAGCATAGGATATTATATAGTAGCATGTGTTTATTTTTACAAGATAAGCCTTTCCTCCAAACCATATGGCATTAGTTCCACTCAGAGGGCAGAACACTGGGCAGAGCAGATAGTCAAATATCTACTGTTTCCCAAGAAGTCAAGATCAGAAGACCACTGCCTAGGGATGTACCTGTACTTTGCTACTCTGTATCAGCAAAGTCATTAACTGCTGCCTGGCAGCCAGTTCCATCAACGACACAACATCCACAACTTAATATTGTATGACGCTGTGGTTAAGGACTTCAAAGATGATAGGATTATTCTCTAATTGGATATCTGTTCCCAATTAGGAAAAAGGGGAGAAGCCAAATCCAAGGCTGACATGGAAAGCTTTAAACATCTGTAACAACTGGTGGATAATTTATGGAGTACCCATCACATAATTTGTAACTTGAATTCAGATGTTTGCCTAGAGGTGCACACTCTGTCCACTCTTTCTTAAATGCAGCTGCTTTTGTAGGGTCAAAATTGTTCCCAAACAGTCTCAGAAAATAATCCACAATACATCCCTCCATGTGCCAATAAAAAGGGTGTAATTAGGAGGATTGGCAAGAGAAGGATTTGGGTTTCAAGAGTCATCCTTGCTCCCTTCCTGTTTTCAAATACAAATTAGACACAGAAGCACATGTTTGGATTTAAGAGAGAAGAAAGGTTTACAAGGAACTGTGTCCCATCTGCAGCACTCTACCTGGATTGAAAATCACAGGAAAGCCCAAGCAGCTAAACAATGAAATTCAACCAAGATTGCAACTAACAAGCAGTTTAAAGCAAGGATTTGGGTGTCAGATACATAGTGTAAATCACAGGGGCTATAATAGGGTAATCATTTTGGCCCAGGGGTTCAAATGGCTGTTGAAGCATTTCCACAAGGCTTTCAATAGGGCAACTATTCAGGAGGATGCATGTACAAGTGAGTTTTGGTGGCTCTCAGACTGGAAGTAAGTACAGCCAGGGCTGGTATTTTCTTCACCACCATAATACTACTACTACTCTCTCTGTGTGTGTCTCTCCATCATCTCTTCCTCCCTCCCACGTACATAGACCTCCCACCAGCACTCACACACATATTTCAAAACACACCCACACAATCTCCCTTTCCTCTCCACATCCCCCACACCTTCCTCTCTCACACACACACAGACATGTCACCTCAGCATGGAGGAGTGGTAGAGTTAAACCTCAACTCCCTTCATGCTGAAATCATATCCCAGCCCAACAGCAATAATCATTGGAAGGGAGAGAGAAAAGTGCAGTTACAGTGGAGAGGACAATGTGTAGTGATGGCACTTACTGAAGACCATCTCCCTCTGCCATTCAAGTCACTTTGGATTTGGGAGAATTGTCAGACCCCACTGATGACTCCCAAGGGCCATACATAGGCCACAAGGTTCCCTCCACATGCTTTAGACCAGTGATTACCAAACTATGATCCTCCAGGTGTTTTGGACTTCAGCTCCCTGAAACCTCAGTCATATTGGCCAAGGGTCTGGGACTCTGGAAGCTGAAGTCTAAAACAACTCAAAGGCAAGAATTTGGGAATCACCACTTTAGATGTTATCAGAGGCTGGTTGACAGTGACCAGGAAGACTTTAGTTGACCAAAACTGGCAAAAGCACCTCATATCTGCCACAGATGAATCCATTTCAACCACCTTAAAACTAGCTTGAGTTCAGCAGGATTTCATTCCTATGCCATTGTGCTGATGAATCCGTGAACTAGTTTAGTGGGGAAAAGCTGGAAACGTTGCAATTTCATGAAGCCATTTCTTCTTGAAATATTGGGTCAATGTTATGACTGGTGTGTGAGAGAGAGTTGGGGGGGAGAGAAATCACAATGTTTTCTTCAACCTTATTTTTGCAAAGAAAGGTAATTTTTTTTTCTGGAAGGGCCATTCTATCAGCCATTGCAATTGCTTTACTTAATGAAAAGAAAAAAAATGTCTTGGTGTTACCAAGGAACTGATACAACTTCAGTCTAGATCCCTAGATGAACTCATCTCGATACCACAGAATGACTGAAGGCAAAATGGAGTCTTCTAGGCACCCACAGACTCATTTGCCAAGCATTCAGTAAATGCTTGGTAATGTGGAAGGCAGTAGGAAGAGAGAGAGAGAACACTAGAGATGGATTGATTCAATCAAGAAAGCCATTGCCATGAGTTTTCAAGACTTGAGCAAGGCAGGTAGTGATTTTGGAGATCTCTCTTTCATAGGATCACCATAAATTGAAGTTAACCTGATGGCAAATAAAAAGAGAGATTACCCAGAAAGGGGGAAAGTCCCAGGAAGTATCAAGATTTTTCCATTCTTTTTGTTTTGCTTTTACCAACATATTCATGGTTTTGCATCTAAACACTTCCTTGAAATATTCTGGGTTTCCCTTCTCCCTCCCTCCCTTCCCCCCCCCCTTTATTCTTCCTCCTCTCCTCCCACAGATCACATGTCATATCTAGAATCAGACAACATTTCAGAAATGAACTTTCACCAATTTCCACAGAGCCCTTTTAAATTATTATTCAGGAGTCATGGTCAATGTGATGCAGCACTTTAGCAATATGATGTTAGTTAAGCATTATGATCATTTTGTTTTATTGCTAGCATTCCTCCTTCCCTCATTTGATCTTGGTTGTATCTGGGTTCTGGCACAAAATGCTGCTTCTTGGAGGCAGACTTCTTAGCCAATTTTGATCTAATCCAAACAAGCAGTCATGGAGAGTTATGTTTCATTTTGGGAAAATAGTGGGTTAATTTAAAATGACCTGGGGAGCCGGAATGAAAAGTCCCTGATAATGCCAGGAGTTCCTGGTCATATTTTGGGATGGGGAAAATGTCATGTAGATCCCACAATAAAATCAGTTTGTACAGGAGTATCTGGGAATCTAGATACTTTTTTCTCATCTGGACAGGCTCATTGGTGACCCTGTGGATGAGACATCTCCAAGACGCCCTGTCCTCCACTACTCTGCTTAGTTCCTGTACACTCATATCCGTGACGTCCTTAATAGAGTCCATCCATCTTGCATGCAGCCTTCCTCTCTTTCTACTTCCTTCCACCTTTCCTAGCATTATTGGTTTTTTTCAAATGAGTTGTGTCATCTCATGATGGGTCCGTAGTATGATAGCCTCAGTTTTGTCATTTTGGCTTCCTAGGAAATTTCTTTGCATGTATATCTTAGGATCTTTTCTAGTTCTTTCATAGTCATCCTCCCCATTCTTAATCTTCTCTTATTTCCTGGCTGCAGCCCCTATTCCTATCAATGTCTGATCTGAAGTATAAGAATTCTTTGACTATTTCTATTTCCTCATTGTCTAGATTGAATTTGTGTAGATTTTCTGTTGTCATTATTTTTGTTTTCTTTATGTGCAACAGTAAGCTTGATCCTCTTTAGTAATTGTTCCAGATCTGGGAGGTTTTCTGCTGGTATTATGGTATCTTCTGCTTTTCTTGAATTGTTGATATTTCTTCCTCCTATTTTCATTCTTCCTTCTTCTGTGTCCAAGCCTGCTTTTCCTACAATATGTTCTGCATCTAAATTGAACAGGTAGGGTAATAGCCTTGTCTGACCCCTTTGCCAATTGTGAACCATTCGGTTTCTCCGTGTTCTGTTCTGACAGTAGCCTCTTGTCCTAAATACAGATTCCTCATCAGGACTATCAGATGTATTGGCACTCCCATGTCTTTACGGGCATTCCATACCCTTTTATGATCATTGGTACCACAGGACAAATATTGTGGTACAGTGTAACAGTGCTACTGTCTTCCTGTTCTCCTGGCATGGACCATCCAAAACCTTGAAAAGAACTCATAAATGGTCTATATAAAAAACTAATCATAAATTATAAAACTAATTCCAGAAGCAGTGGAAGCAAACACTGAGACCATTTAGAGCAACTAGATATAACTGTGAAGCCACTTTGGTAGGCACAACTCTTCCCTGCCTTTCAGAATCCTGCCATGGCAATGATAACTAAAGAAACTCATTATTATAGAAACAGAATACCTGTCCTCTGTGGCAATTGCCCAACCTAAATGTCCACAGAATTCCTTCCCACTGAAACTGCCCCATTTAGACAAGCACTGCCCCTGAAGGGAAAGATCTGGGGATTGGGTCAGAAGGATTGGGGGGCCTGCCTTTTTACTTCTGCTTGATACCTGGTGCCACTGCTACAGGGATGGGTTGTGCTGAGTTCAGAATGAGGCACCTAGAATCATGGTTGGGCAACTCATAGAATCATAGAATAATAGAGTTGGAAGAGACCACAAGGTCCATCCAGTCCAACCCCCTGCCATGCAGGAAATCCAAATCAAAGCCCGGACAGATGGCCATCCAGCCTCTGTTTAAAGACCTCCAAGGAGGGAGATTCCACTACACTCCGAGAGAGTGAGGAACAAGGAATGTGGGAAGGCAGCAGTCCAATGTTGTGGGGGAAGACAGCAAAGTAAGGGGGGAATTTGGGGGGAATTCAGCCAGAATATTCTGGAGACAGTTGGAGTATTCTGACAAGTGTAGACAATCTCCTTTGGAACTTCTACCGATTGGAGTTGTCAATACTGGGCTAGATGGACAAATGACCTAACTCCATATAAGCCGGAAGTCTATGTAACTATGGGGCATTATCGGGAGCGAAACAGAACTCCCCTTTGCATCGCTGTTCGGATGGCTTCAGAATGTGGCGTTTTGACACTGCATGCTCTGAAGCCACCCGGAAGCCAGCTTCATACCGACCAATTGCCCATATGTGGGCCAGCTTCCAGAAGCTCTGGCAGCACTACAGGAGTGTCGTAAAGCCATGGCGGAGCAGGAAGAGCCAGCTTTTTGTCAGCACAATTTCCCAGTTCTTTTTGCATCAGCATAAAGGTGGATTGGGGCCACAGTGTGCGGTTTCCACAGCCCTAATCCAGCTCTCTCAGGAGCAGTCTGTTTTGCCCCTCACTCTCCTAAATTTTGGGGCAAGACTAGAGGTCCCTCAGGCTTATAGTGGGAGTTTAGCACACAGCTTTAAAAAGTGATTTATCGCTGCCAAATTCAGTTCTAATTCAAGATGTAGCCTGATATTATCAGATGCATTTTGCCACTGACATCATTGGCCAGGTGAATCCTGCGTAATGTCCGGCTAGAATCCAAGCTCAGACAGTTGATTTGCAAAGCCGGGAACTGTGCGCTAAACTCTGTGATGCACCAATCAGGTGGATAGGGATAGTAGTAATTCTCTGAATTAGAAGATAATTGTATTGATGTCTGCAGTCTTGACGTCTGTAATCTTCTGAAGAGGGAGACAAAGATCAGCACAGGACTTAGGGCCTCATTAAGCAAACGTGTTCTAGCACTGGGGCTATGGTTCCTGCTTAATAGGAGATAGACAAAAAGATGGAGTCATTAAAAAAAATCCTTAGTATGGAATGAATGACACTGTTCATGATCACATTTCCCTTTAGCTTCACTTTTGTCTTAGTGTGTACCTATAGCCCTCTATTTTATTTCACTCCCACAGCATGTATAGATATCATTCCCATATTGTTCTCACACATGTATATACAGTCTGAATATTTGCCAACATTTCAGTAGTCTCTTTGCTGAAGTGCTTTTCACCAAGAATATACATAATAATCTGTGCCTAAACTTTATACAGTGACAGCTGTATATTTATAATGTCCAGTGCTGTAAGGTTGTTCTTCTTGGTTAAGGAGTAGACATGGAAAAGGGATTCTATGTTCCTGCTAGACTCTGTGACCAAAACCTCTGAATTAAGTTTACACAGCATTCATATTTACCTTAAGGGCAACAGGCATCATTGTTTAAATACACAATTTAAAACCAATGTTTACACACACTTAGCAAGCCATGACACCTCTTTGCACTGACCGTTTATGTACCCTTGGGGCTAAACTATTGTTTTCATCAATTGCCTTAAGAAGCCAAGCATTGTTCCTTTGGTAGAGTTATTTCTTATTTACCTTGCTGTTTAACTTATTAGGTACATACATGACAAAGTTAAAAGTAGCCAACACTGGGCCAGACTCAGTGTTCTGCATCCACAATTGCTAATCTCATATCTGAAAATCAAAAATCCTAATTTTAAATCAAAGATTTGATTGTTAATAAAATACTCTAACCTAGTAGCACAGGCAACCAAGAACTATTTTCAGATCTGTGTATCTTTAATTTCTTTTCATAATTACAAATTATTACCTAAACATAATACTATACAGTATACAGTGGACCCTTGTTATACGTTTGGTTCCAAGATCCGCCATGTATAACAAAATCTGTGTATGCTCAAGTCCCATTACATATAATGACATAGCAAAATGGTGTCCCTTATAAAAAATGGAAAATCAAGGTAAATTTATACTTTTTTGGAACATTTTCAAACCGTGTATGCTTGAATCCGTGTCTAAAAAATCCGTGTATAAGAAGGGCCAACTGTACTAACTTTCAGATAAAGGAAACTGTCTTATCTGAAGAGATTACTGGTTTGCCTCAAGATGAAACCTTTCTAGATTTCAAGTTTGGTTCTTTGTCAGCATTGTTACCCGAAATCTTTTTATCTGGAGATGTCAGGGGCTTAAACAGGGACCTTCTGCAGAGCATATTTGATGGCTAGGATTCCTCTCTTGCCTTTGAGGTATGGTCTCATAAGATCTACCCTGGTGAGATAGCTCTGCCCTGGGAGATTCGCTCTACTTTAAAAGATTAGCCAATGGAAGATTGCTGCTGCTGCTGCTGCTGCTGCTGCTGCTCTTGAAAAACTGGAAATTGTTTATGAGCACTTTGAGCAATAAGAAATCTAACAATGTCATAATCTATTATTATAGTTATTAGTAATTCTAGTAGGATTATTTAGTTGAATAGTAATGTAAAATAGTTTTTGTAACTTTTTTCTTTCCATTGCAGTTAAGATTCAGGGGCTATCACATTTAAAACTATTTTAACTATATTTTATTTTTCTTCTCTTTCTTTTTCTTCTCACTGTTTCTTTATTTTCTGTATTTTCTGAATTATATCATTTTTATTTTGATTGTATATTAGGAGACTATCACACAGGGGAAAGTCAGGGGATTAAAAAGGCATTTTCCCAGGAAAGTCACACAATCGCGGTGAAGATTTTCACACACATAGCGGTATGAGAAGACGAACCAGGAATGCTCCAGCAATAAACCATTCAAAGGGAAATCCATGAATGGTTTGTTGCTAGAGCATTCCTGGTTCTTCCCAGGATAAATTCTCTTAGGTTGCAATGTTGCCTGAAAATCTTTGCCATGATTGCATGACTTTCCCAGGAAAATGCCTCTAATCCCCTGATTTTACCCATGTGATAGTCTTCTTAGATTATTAGTGGTAAAAAATAAATAAATAAACTACCAAAAAAAAAAAACCTTGCAAAAGATGAAAAGGAGTTAAACAATAAGATAATGTGTTATTAAAAGGACTTTCACGAAAAAAATCAGGTCCAAAAAGCCAGTTGGAATTTATTTTTTAAAAAACCAAAAGGCTGCTTCTCAGAAGGACAATATGGAGGGGACTAGCTTAGCTCCCCTAGGAAGGGATTTTCAGAGGCCAGGAGCAGCCACTGAGGAAGGTCTCTCCCGTGTTTCCACCAACCATGACTATGGGGATCATGGGACTGAGGAGAAGACCTTTGCCAAATACCTGTGGCTAGGCAAGTTAATATGGAAGGAGTGTGGCCCAAAAGATAGATAGACAGATTCTGGACTCATGCAAGCTGTCCAATCCTCTATAAGTAGCAAACTTTCTCCCCTTGTGAACCAGTCTCCTGAATCATGAAGCACTGCACAGAAGACAGCTTCATTGATTTGAAATCTGTTTTAAAGTGAGTACCTGTAGGGTTTTTACCATGGCTCACATAACACAGTGAGAAAGATGTGAAAAAGCCCAGACTGGGTGGTGGCAAATGTGGAAGCAAATGGAAGGGAAAAGGGAAAAGAGGTGTTGATTTCTTTAAAAGCCTTCAGAAGTTTGACACACTTTATAAATAGTCCCTAAAGAATGAGCTTGCATTCCAAGCCTTCCCAAAGGGAGCACCAGTGACAGATTCATTCCACTCCCATCACCCTGGCACTCAGCATGCCTGGCAAAGTAGAGACGGTGAGCCACAGCCTTCCGAAAGGCTGCAGATCGGATTATGCTGGCACTGTTTCTGTGCTTTGGCATGTCTCCTGAAACCTCTTCAGGGATCTCCTGTTGTGGTGACAAACACATGCACACGCCCTGGCGCAGTCTGGGATTGCCAAGGAAAAAAAGCCCATCTGCTTGTTAGATCAATTTTGGTTCCCTTCAATGTGTGTGCAAAGCACTCTGGAATGGTTGCCCTGGCTGCTGATGTCACAGGGTGTCTGGCATGGTGTGAGGTAACCACATGTTTATGGCATGGGTTAGGACGATTAGTAGCAACAACTGAGGGCCTCCCAGTGTTTTCCATTCACAGTCCTGAAGCATGTTCAGTGGCATCTATTTATAACACCCACAAGTCACTCTCATTCAGCTGAATGAGAAACCAAGCCCATAGCACTGTTAAGTATATCCAGATTTGCACAGAAGACTGAAGGGATACTGGTTTGAGATGAGCCAGTACAAGACATCCTCACCAACAACACAAAATAAGCATCCACTCCCTGTTATAAAATTAGCTGCAGTCTTCTGGGATTTGAACAGAATTTATTAAAGAATACTGCACAATTTTGTTTGTTAAAACATGTCTTGTGGTTCCTTGGCCTTTTGGCCATAATTATAGTGGATGGGTACATGGAGGATACAACTGAGTATGAGTACATGGAGGGATACTGAGGATAGTTTCTTTCCAACAAGTGAGGAAGGGAGACAGAAAGAGAGAAGAAAATGAACAGTGGATTTACAGCACATTTCTCCATCTAGGCGTTTATAGAATTCCAGAATTGCAGGTCATCAGATGAATCAGTATGACATGACAACAACCTTGTGATTCAAATGTGCTTCTCAAGTGCAAATCCCACTGCAGTTTGCACTGGTGTAAGTTGACACATAAGATAACATGTTTTTCATTCATCTCTCTAGGTGATATTCCATGTTGAATTGTGCTGACATGTACCAGTGTTTACTCTGCTGCAGTTGCACCTAGTGGTTTCATGTCACTAGGGCAGTTAATCTGCTCCAGGTTTTAGTCCAAATTTTAAAGGAGGAAAACCCCTGGATCTTATCCCTTTAATAGCACAGGTGAAAACCTCGAGTGGATTAACCCCCCACACACACACATACTGTCACAGAAGCCACTAATCCCCAAAGCTCTGCTATCTAATATTCTGCATTGTTCTTTGACTAACACTTCAAAATAGGTTCCAACATAATTTGATGGGACTAGACTGAAATGCTTTGAGATCCCTGTCTTGCTTTATGTATAGAAAATGGAGTTAAGAAAGGAAGTGAGAAGAACAAGCAAGCAGTGAAAAATGTAACTTTCTTTGTGTCATGTATTTTTACAAACTGCAGATAGCAGGCACTGGAGGGATAATCATTTCTGGGATCACAGCAACCATAGCATAGGCACGGGTTTAATCCCTTCCTCTCTCACCTGATGTTTCTATTTCCTTTGGGGGGGGACCCCCACCGGAGCCAATGAAATATTTCCTTTCAATGCAAATAGTACCTTCAGGGGACAGATTCCTCCTCTTCCCACCCACCCCCATCCCAAGACTGTAGCAAGGCAGGATAACATTAAACCTCCTTTCTCCACCTGCTGGGATACCAGAACTTACCAGCCTCATCCACCAGATGCTATGTTCATTTTTTAAAAAGCTGTGTTTAATGGCAACCTAAATTGGCTCAATAATGTTTTTAAGCATTAGCATAATGCAACATGCTTTTATTTGAGTTCTAATACTTGCAGAGGTCATTAAGCCTTTGCACATCCAACACTGACAACATGGTGTGGTTGTGGACATCTTTCCTATTTTAAAAAAACCCAGCAGCCTTAGGGCTGAGCAGCAGGGGAAAGTGTGGCCCTTCAGCTTTTGTCAGACTGCAACTTCCCTCAGCTCTAGTCATGATCATCAATGGTGAGACAGAGCAGAAGTTATATTCCAAAAGCAGCAACGGGGCACACCCTCTTCCCCATCTATGCCTTGGGATATGTCCCACTGTCTCCATAAAATTTAAAGGATACCTGTAGTGGCTAGAAATAGATATTGATTTCTATGCTAGGCAGAGAGGATTTTAAGACTCGTCTCAGTGCAGTAGTGAGTCCACTTTGGGATTTAGTGTGAACTTTCAAGGTTGCTGAACCTATTTGAGGGACTAGATTCAGCATTTTAGGTAAAATGACCAAAAGGCACAGTGGATTCACTGACCTACTAATCATGGAAACCACTTGCCTCTGTTGGTTTTTAGTACACATTGACATTACTAGGCTCTTTCATGGAAGTTTGGAAATTAATTATGACAAGCTTTGTTTTTCTCAGTGAAAAGAAAACTATTGAGAACTATTGAAAAACCCAAGACTTTCTCTAAAATAACAGGGCACCTCTGGATCACCTTATGCTTGTACAGTTCTTTTAGACTTTGTTATCTTTAATTATATGTTATAATTTTTCTAATGTTGATACTTCAATTCCATTTTAATACTTTTTAGGCTTCAACTATATAGTGTTCATTTTCATTTGAAAGCTGTCCAGAGTTATGCTCCTGTTTTGAGGACGAGGGAGGATATAAATAAAATTCTCTAACAGTAGCAGGAACAACAATACAGGGAATGAAATTCACCCTGCTAGGCGTACAGCTGAGTGCCAGTTTTAGGCTTATCATATTAACTTCTTGAAATGACCAGAAATGTACGTTTTATACCTATTTTCCAATTTTTTTGATGAAAACTTTGGACTCTAGCTTGGAAAAGTTGCCAATAAATACCTTTTTTAAAAAATCTAAATATTTATGGCCCTCTTAGTACAAATGCCTGTTTGTTTGTTGTGAGAAAGAGGGAATCCTTAGTTACAATAGACTGGATTAGCTCGACTGGTAGTGGGTTCATCATGGGAGCTGTAAATAGTGTACATTAATTTTCATTCCATTTTATTAGGTTTTCTCTATACTATTGCCTCTAATTTAAATCATCCTCCAAAAATGCAGGGGAAAAAGGTGATGAAAGGACCTGCACACCATGCTCCGCTTGGTTAGACATAGCCCACTTGTGCCCTGTGGTCAGTTTTTGCATTTTGGCTAGACATCTCATGCAGAGGCTCATAGGTGGTTTTGGTTGTTCAGAGAACTTGAAGTCCCCAGTTGTTCCACAGAGAAAATCTCATGCACAAGAGCAGCATCTTGGAACTATTGGAAAAATACCCACCTATATTGATAATTACAAACACTGCTTCTATTGCAGCAAATAATCGGTCAAAAAATAGCAAGTCTATCTTATTGATCTTGAGCATATAAGAATCTTTATGACTGTGTGTGTGTGTGAGTGTGAGAGAGAGAGTAAGGGTGAACAAGTTTTGATGAATAATCCATACCCATCATCTAAGCCCACTTTCAGCCCTTCCTAGCCACCCCCCTCCCTGAGAATTTATTTGAATTCAGAATGCTGTTTGGTAGCTCCTATCTCTACTAATGAAAAAGTAATGTACAGATCCTGCCCTTTCCTTAATTGTCAGGACAAGCAGTGGTAAAACATTGGCAAGGAGAACACAAATGGAAGATGGCATCTTCTGGAACCCTTGTTGATTAGACAATAAAAGCCTCCTATGGAAGCATCCTTCATCAGGGCCGGTGGTCCAGATGTTTGTGCGTTATCCTCAGATATTAGTAAAGTAACTTTATTGGCAATGCTGGCTAAGGGATTCTATCAGTTGTAATCCAAATAAGTAACTTCCTTCCCAATCTATGATTCTGTGACATCACAGTTCAAGAAGGATAATGAGAGGTTAGAAGACATCCAAAGGAGACTTTCCAAGATAGTATAAGATGTGAAAACCAAGCCCTATAAGGAATGGCTTAAGAAACTGGGTATATTTAGCTTGGAGAAGAGAAACTGGCAGGTGATATGACATCCATCATTAAATATTTGAAGGCATATCATGTAGAAGGTGGAGCAAGCTTGTTTTCGATTGCTCCAGATGATACGAACGAATAGGTTCAAATTATTTATTTATTTATTTATTTAGGTATTTATATCCCGCCCTTCAGCCCTAATGGCTCTCAGGGCGGCTTACATTTATTATTTTTTAACCAGACAATTCCCTGCCCGCAGGCTTACAATCTAAAAGACACGACACAAAAGGAGAATTTGAAGACTTGAAGAACTTTTTGATTATAAGAACTGTTTGACAATGAAATATACTGCCTTGGAAGGTTGTGAATTCTCATTCTCTAAGGTTTTTGAACTAAGGTTGGATGGCCATCTCTCAGGAGTACTTCAGTTGTGTATACTTGTATGGCAGAGGATTTTACCTGATGACTGTTGAGATCACTTCCAGCTCTATGCTTCTATGAAGTTCTCCAAGCTCTGTTTATCTGTTTTCCACCTCAAGCTTCATCCTCCCTCAGTCTTCAGGTACGTACAAAACACAGGTACATCATAGCACAACAATCAGCAGAAAACCATGGGAGAAGCAATCCACCCAGGTGCCTCTAGGTGCCTTGTATAAAGCAGACCCTGCATGGAAATATCCTGTTCTGCACCCCTTATTATTATGCATTTCTTAAGGAGATGTTGAATTTCCATGGAACCCTTATACCACCATTGAAAAACATCTGCAGTCATGTTTTTTTAAAAAAGAAAAAAACACCTCCCTTTCCTGCATTTCTCCTAAACTTCATCTCCTGCTGCCATTGTGTCAGCATTAATAATGAAAGACAAAACTAGATGGCCCCATTTCTTGCAGTGTTTCCTTGACCCAATGATGAAATGTCCTTTTACCTTGTAGATAAGCATATGAAAGACATCCTCTCCTGATGCTGAACTTTAACATTTGTACTCCTTTTTTCTTTTGGCGAGTGTTCCTGATTGTACTGAAAGACATGTTTTAGCAATTGTGTTTTTTTCTCCTGCTTCTTTTTTCACACACACACACACACACACACCCCTGCTTATTCAGTGAGTTACTAATATCTTGATTGGAACCAGACTTGCTAGAATTATGAGTCAAAATTGGAAAGGCAACTGCTGTGCAAAGGATGTAAAGGGAATAAAATGAATGGTGCATTAACCTCCAGCCACTGAATATTAATCAGCATTTCACAAAAAAGAAAATACAGAAGCTGCCACACTAAATATTTTTAGCGCATATTGACAGTCCTGATTTCCTCCATCTCTTTCTCCCTCCTCCACTCCCACTGCCTCAGTTGCTTGCTTTCAGTTGCTGGCTTCCAACCTAGAGTCCAAAGAAAGTACATGTGAAAATCTATTTTTTATTTAAAAAAAAAGTTATCAAGGGACTTTAAAAAAAATTACTGCCTAGTATTGGGGAGTTGTATCATGTAAAATGCTTCGTAACCAATCAAAACTGCATATCCCTGACCAGAGGCATTCCAAGTCCTAAGGTAAACAGAAATCTAAACTGCAATGTGGCAAAGCACTCGGAAATAAATGAATGCACCCAGTGACTTGCTCAAAAATAAACTTCCCAAGTACTTAAAAAGGAAAAATGCACTTAGCATTTTGAAAATGTTTGTTAAATGTAGTTATCACTCTCTCACGCACACACCTTGCTTTTAATGGAAGTATCTTTAAAATGAGTGGAGATCTACCTGGAGGTATACCTGGGCATACAGATACACCAGAAATGATATCACTTCAAATCCCAGCACCATTTTGAACTGTTTTTCAGTGCTGGGGGTCTTGAGTAGTTGGGGGTAGGAAAGATAAACTGAGGCATTTTAGAGACATCTAAAGCTGTTTTCAGGAGAGAAATATTAGCCTGAGGTTTTTATAATGGAAGCTCTGGAGTTTGGAAACATCACTCAGAGAGCTCCAGGGCCACAAGAGTGGGTTGGGGGGGGCACATTTTCTTTACTCATACTTTAGATCATCTGAAACAAGCATTGGTGGTTTTGTGTGCCTCTGAGTCATTTCCAATTTATGGGAGACCCTCAGGAAAACCTATGTCGAGGATTTCTTGGCAAGATTTCTTCAGAGGAAATTTGCCATTCCCTTTCTCTGAGGCTAATAACAGTGTGACTTGCCCAACCTCGGACCTTATCACACATGGGGAGGGTTGCAGCTCAGGTCCGCAGTCACTCCTGTTCTAGCAATGCAAAGTGTGATGTTTTTCCACACCAGATCCAGAGTCACTTCTCTCTAGCAATTCGGATTGAGGTTAAAACGTCATGTTTTTCCACACCTGGTTGCCTTTCTGTTGTCCTTCTGAAGTGAAGGGGAAGAGAAATCAGTTCGATTCCAAGCAAGTCAAGTGATGCGGACTCAAGCAAAGGGGAGTGAGTGCACATTGTATTACCACACCAGAGCATACTTTGAGGGGTCAACGATTCGAATCGGCCCCCTTGCACATGCTCAGTGGGGCTCTGGATGCTGCCCTCCTTCCCTGCCCCTCCTTAGCTGTCATCCTTCATCGGGGTCTAGGAGAAGGCAGGGGATGATGGAATAGGTTGCTGGGGGTCCCTGGAGCCAGGATCAGGATGCAGGAGAAGGCAGGGGATGATGGGCTAGGTTGATGGGGTCCCTGGAGCCAGGATCAGGATGCAGGAGAAGGCAGGGAATGGTGGGATAGGTCGCTGGGGGTCCCTGGAGCCTGGATCAGGATGCAGGAGAAGGCAGGAGATGATGGGATAGGTGGCACAGGGGGGAGATGGGAATGCAGGAGCAGTCAGGGGATGATGGGTTAGGTGGCACA
>NC_056523.1:151871473-151906354 GCF_019175285.1 Sceloporus undulatus | reverse complement strand
GGGGGAGATGGGGATGCAGGAGCAGTCAGGGGATGATGGGTTAGGTGGCACAGGGGGGAGATGGGGATGCAGGAGCAGTCAGGGGATGATGGGTTAGGTGTCAGAGTGAAGGAGGGGAACAGATCGGGGTCTATGAGAAGGCGAGGGATGATGGGATTGATGTCAGGGTGAAGGTGGGGAACAGATCTTGGTCTAGGAGAAGACGGGATGATCTGATTGGTGGAAGGAGGGGAGCAGATAGGGGTCTAGAAGGCAAGGATGATGGGCTTCGTGGGAGGCTGAAGGAGTGGAGCAGATCAGGGTCTAGGAGGACACAGGGGATGCAGGGGATGATGGGATCAGCTGGTTGGCAGAGAGGAGATGGCATGAAGGAGGAGGAGGGGAATGACGGAGCAGGATGCAGGAGCCAAGGGGGGTGGCATCGGAGTGCTTTTCCACACCAGAACAAATCGCAGTGCAATCGAAGGGAGCCTGGAAGCGAATTCTCAGAAACACTGCTGAAACAATTCACAAGGGCCTCCCATAGAAGTTAATGGTGTCTGATAAAACAGTCCCTTTATAAGGTGAAACCGCATCGTTGGAAGTGCAATCACTTCAGAAGTGAGCTGGAACTGAGCCACACCACCACCTAAAAGCTTCGTGTGATATACTCCCTCATCCAGTGGGTTTCCACAGCTGAGCAGGGATTTGAACCCTAGTCTTCCAGAGTTCTAGTCCAACATTGAAACCACAGAAAACGCATATACAGTATTGCTGAAAATATTGCTTGATCATGAACCCACATTTGATTTATTGCATTGATGTGGCATCAAACTATTGTTTCCTACTGGGAATTCTGAGGGCTTCACCAAAACAAGAACACTGGCCCATTCACTATACCTGCTAGTAGAATATTTTAGCATCAGTTTTCATGGTTACAATCTACTTTTTCCACTACAAAGAAAATGCCAGTTTTTCTGATCATGGAAGGGTAATCATGATAATCTCACATAGTCTGCTCTTATCTTACATTGCACATGGGGATAGACCATTTGCCTGACCTTTAAAGCCCTATATGGCTTGGGCCCGACTTATTTGCGGGAACACCTCTCCCTACACAGTCTGCCCCATACTCTCAGAATAACTGGGAAGAATGGCGGGATACAGACCGCCCCTTTGGGGCGGCCTGCACTCGCCCCTTTCCCCAATGGATCAGGGCCTCGGCTGCCACAGCGGCAGCCTCGGAGGCCCTGATCCGCCGCTTTTCCTGGCCTCAGGGAAGCGGCAAAATTCCGCTTCCCTGTGGCCTGGAAAGGGGTGTCCTTGGGGCTTCATGCCCCAAGGACACCCCAACAGCGGCAGGGAAAGGGAGAAAGGGGCCGCTCGGCCCCTTTCTCTTTGTATCGCTGGCGCGGCCATTTAAAGGCTGTGCCAGCGATACGTGTGGCCAAAGGAGCTCTGAAACAGAGCTCCTTCTGGTGCTTCTGAAAGGGCGTCACAAGTGCTCTCAAGTGGCACCAGGACATCACATCCGCGTTGTGTCGTTTGGCTGCGACACGTCCGTGATGTTGTAATGGCGTGTCCATGTAGAAAGGGCACTGCCATTACAATGTACTAGGGTTGCGGGGCATCTGGAAGGGATGCCCTGAGGCAACCCTAGTACGTATCCAGGCTGGCGCTTTGCACCAGTCTGGATACCACCAATGTGTTAGAACACCAATCAACGAGGCTTATATCGACCTTGCAGAGTTTATAGCAGCTGCTCCAAAATTCTGGAATGGAAGAGATCCGTCTCATTACCTCCTTGGAGGCATTTAAGAGAGCGCTTAAGATGGATCTCTTCCGGCGAACTTACCAACCTGACCTTATGGAAGAAATACCCTCTGACCATTGTATAACTTTCCTGCATTGCCACTTGATGAAAAGTTAGTTTTTCAGATTAATTGCTTTTAATTTTATTCATGTATTTTTATCAGTATTTTAAGTATTGATGTATGTATTTTAGCAGACTATAATCCCACCTTGATCCATTTGGGAGAAGTGGGAAAATATAAATAAACTATTATTATTATTATTATTATTATTATTATTATTATTATTATTAATCTATGTCCTATGTGATCTGGCCATACATGAGGAAGAATTGAGGCAGGTTCACCATTTCATTCAAGTTAGTTGGACATTTGTGCCAGCATTTCCCCTTATATTCACTTACAGTGACATCTTTGATTATCAAGAAAGTACAGACAGAAAAGAGAAAGGCATGAAATACTTTTGAACAAATATATGGTTGCTTTTTTGCCACTTTATTGATGCTGAAATGGACCTCTCTTAAAGCCAATTTCCCTTCCAGTTGTTTTTCACTTCATTATCAAACAGGTAACACCAGTGACAGACAATTGTTGAAATGCTATATGCAGATATTTATTTTATTTTATTTTATTTACTGTATTTATACCCTAATCTTCAGCCAGAAGGGCTCTCAGTGCATCTTACAGATAGTTAGTTAGACACTTCCATGCCCTCAGGCTTAAAAACTAAAAAAGACATGACACAAAAGGAGAAGGGAATGGCAGTAGGAAAAGGGATCAAGTCCAGCGGTTCTTCTCTCCCTTCGAGGCCAGGATCATGGCAGATGGACTGGAGGGAGGTTTCTTCTTCTTACTTTAGGCTGGCCTTTCTCTTCCTCTGAGGCCAGATGACATCAGATGGCAAAGAATGAGGGCTCTTGGGATAGGCTTAAACTCTTAATAAAAGACTATAAATGGGCTCTGTGTAGCAGCGACATTGCTAGTTTCAGAGGTTACATAATTCCTTGTATCCTCATCCAATCAGTTGTTGCCTTTCAATTTTCGATAAAGATGTAAAATTCCAACCAATAAAAAGTACAGATGAGATCAAATCCTAGGATTTTTAAATAAAAAAATTCAACTGAAAGTCTCACTAATTCTTTATGGTTAAAACACATTTTATGTGTGTCTCCTGAGAAGTACATTCATCTGATTCAGTGAGATTTATTCCCAGATAGATGTACAAAGAAAAGCAGCTTAAATGTGCAATCCTATAATGTCTACTCAAAAGTAAGTTCCACTGAATTTGGTAATGCTTTTGCCCATATAAGTAGATGTAGGATTAAAGACAGCGTAGCTGAACTCGGTTTCCTCTTTTTTTCCTTTCTTAATAGCATGAGGAAAGAGGTTTAAAATTTCACCAGGGAATGGAAAAGTCTAGCCAGGTCTCAGTATGTTGTTTTCATGAGAAAACAAAACCTTGCAGTGAAACCATTGTTCAAATAACTCCATCACATCCTTCATTTAAAATCACTCTTATACAATGGCGATATTTAGAAAATTGGAGATACATACAGTTTCCTGCCATATATTTTGGCACTAAGAGAAACCAGCATTTTTTAAGATAATGATGATGATGATGATACAATTGGATGCCTGATCTTCTGAGGATTTCTGTAGTCAAGACAACAAATCCCCCGCCCCGCCGCCTTTGCCAGCCCAGTGCAACTGTCTTTCTCCCCAGTGTGCCGGAATTCATTTGGTTTCATTCATTCCTTATCAAGTTACCTGCATTCGAGTCAATGCTCAAAATGTATTTAGAGAAGAAAAAAGTGGTAGGTTTTCAGGAAATAGCAAGTTCTTTTTTAAAACGAGATAAAAATCATTTGGCCAGGCATGACAAAACACTTTTAGTTTTCTTTCAGTAGTAGTTATAAAACCAGGACCCAATGAAAGCAAGAAAAAAAAAATAAAGAAAAAAAAGGGGGGGGGGAATCTAGCAGTACTTTGAATGCTAACTGATCCATTTTAGCATGAGCTTTCATGGACTTGTATCCATAAAAGCGCATGTTAAATTTCAGGGACTGATAGCAATGAAAGATCGTGCTAAGATAGATCAATTAGACTTAAAGATGCTGCTAGGTTCCTCTTTCAACCTTTCCCCTCCTCCTTTTATTCTGTGACTAACACAACCATTTATGTGAAAAACTCATAAAGACAGACTTCATAATACCTTTCATTAGATTCTAGTTCTGTGATAGAACAACATAGGCTGCATCTTCACTATAGAAATAATAATAAATAATTTGACACAACTTTAACTGTCATGGCTCCATCCTCTGGAATTCTGGGATTTGTAGTTTGTTGTGGCACCAGAGCTCTCTGACAGAGAAGGAAATGTGTCTCGCAAAACTACAAATCCTAGAATTCCACAGTATTGAGCCATGGCAGGTAAATGCTTTAACACTTACTTCACGATAGTAAAAAATACAATTAAAAAATCACCAAATATATATCATACAGTCCCAGATCATATTTTAAAAAGAATTTTTCTAAGCCTTGATAAGAGTTTTAAATATGTTTTCTTCTTTTTAATTTCTGTTAGTGGGCAAGCTAATCAAAATTGCTAGGGTACTGATATATGTAAAAGTAGCAACAGCTCTGTATTGATCCCCCTTTTAAAATAAAATAAAAAATCACTGTCATCACAATCGATATGGGGTTGGATGTAGGGGAGAAGCTTTCATGCATGGACCCTTTGAATGGGAAAATGGACACTGTAACTATTTCTTTAAAAAATAATTATTATTTATTTCTTACCTGCCTCTCCTCATGGATCGAAGCAGGAAACAACAATTAACACACACCACATCAGAAAACACATCAATTAAAATACACATCAATTTAAAAGGACAAGACATACACATATTTAAACAATCCACATTTAAAATTCATCATTTAAAATCCACAATTTAAAAATAATCTGGGTAAGCTTGCCAGAAGAGACAGGTCTTTAATACTGTTTTGAATTCAGACAGTGTATTCGGCTGTCGAATCTCTTCCAGCAGGTCATTCCATAGTCTAGGGGCAGCTGAAGAAAAAGTCAACTGGCTGACAGTTGCCAACCTGGAGTAAATGTCTGTCAGGGGGACCTGAGCATATGGGCCCCAAACCACGTAATAACCAACATTTTGTATCTTGCCCAGAAACTAATTGGTAGCCAGTGGAGTGATTTTAATAATAATCATGCAATGTGATCACTTCTCTCGTCTTGATTTCTGTAATGCGCTCTACATGGGGCTACCCTTGTACCAAGTTCGGAAGCTTCAACTAATGCAAAACACGGCAGTCAGATTGGTCACTGGTTCTTCAAAGTTTGACCATATAACACCAATCTTAAAAGATCTTCATTGGCTTCCAATCTGCTTCCAAGCGCAATACAAGGTGTTGGTTGTTGTTACCTTTAAAGCCCTACATGGCTTGGGTCCAAGTTACTTACGGGAACACTTCTCCCTATACAATCCGCCCTACACTCTTAGAACGACAGGGAAGAACTTGTTGGAAGTAACAACAACCAAATACATTTCAACTTCCCCAAGAGCTTTTACAATAGCTGCTCCAAGATTGTGGAATAGTTTCCCAGAAGAGATCCATCTTACTGCCTCCCTGGAAACCTTCAGGAAGGCAGTTAAGACGGAGCTCTTCCAGAGAGCATACCCACCTGATTTTTGGTAAGACATGAATCCACCTCTCTGAACTCCAGTGTTGCCTGTGATATCTTGTTTTTAATCACTAACTGTTATGTATTTTATCGAATTGTTGTGTGTTATTCTGTATTATTTCTTAAATCAGGTTGTGATACTGCCTCGATCCACCCGGGAGAGGTGGGAAAATACAAATAAATTTTATTATTATTATCTGAAATTACAGGGCAGCTCTACAGTTTGGAGAAAGTTACTCCCCCATAGAATTACCCTGGCAATTTTTGGTTGAATCTTAAACTTTTGCTTTTCAGTCATGCTCCACTTCTATTAAAATAAAATAATTTTGTATCAGCTATTTGAGTACTGCAAATACAGAATGAAATACCCAACTGAAAGAGTGCATTAAACTATCTATCAGCAAATATCTTTACATTTATCAGGAAGCAATCTGTAATGTAATAAGATAAACTCTTCCAAAGGCTTCTATGTTAAACTTGGAACACATTAGATTTCAGTTCTCCATCTGTTTCCCTTGCTGTGGTAACAGAAAACAGCCAGCTGGCTTTCTTAGCAGCGTTTTTTTATTGATGTATTTGTTTGTGTGTTTGTTTTTAACAGAAAGCAATGCTTTTTATCCATTATTCCATGGATGTGGTCCAGCATTTAACAGAAACAAACTATGCACTCATATATACAATAATCCTTAGGTGTGAGATGATTGAAGTTTTAGATCTGAACATTTTCAAATAAGAAACATATGTTTAAAATAAATTCTGCCTGTGGAGAGCTGCTGTTTGTAAAATCTAGTAGGCTGCTGCACTTAAGTATCCATGGTTAATAGGAGAGGCACACCGGTGTAGATTTCAGAAGTGGCTTTCCTATCATTCTGCTATGGGCCTGGCTAGAATTATGAACACAACTTGGCAGGGCAGGGGGTTGGACTGGATGGCCCTAGTGGTCTCTTCCAACTCTATGATTCTATGTTATAGTGAAACAAACAACTCCCAGCAACCAACCACCCAGGGGTACCATTTAGTAACTCCCTTCCCCAGGCACACTTCTGCCATCTTACAGACCACCTGAAATTTCCTCAGGAGCCCCTATCTCTCCAGTTACCTTTCTTTTAAGTTAGCAGAAACAAATACCTTTAAAATGTATTTCTCTCCCCATCCCTTGAAAGCTCTTTCACTCCACTCCTGATATTGGGCCCCTACTGCCTTGCTCTTTCAGAATGAGTTACATTTTAAGATTAATTCCCACATCCGCCATCCCCTTCTTCCCATCATAAATAAAGACTGCTGCCGCACAGCAGAATTGATGCAGTCTAATACTGTTTAAACTGTAATGGCTCAGTTCTATGGAATCCTGGGATTTGTAGTTTGTTGTGACACCAGAATGCTGTGACAGAGAAGGCTAGATATCTCAGAAGACTACAGATCCCAGAATTCCATAGCACTGAGCCATGGTAGTTAAAATGGTGTCAGACTGCATTATTTCTGCAGTGTAGATGCAACCATATACTCAAATCCAGAATTTCAGAAACATAATTCTGTTTCACACCAGTGTTGTTAAAAATATGCACTCAAACCCAGCACTGCAATCCTCAGTGCGTCTACTTGAGGAGTCTATTTAAAAGAAAATCCCGTTGTGGGGAATTAATCCTGGAAAACTCAGTACAAAATTCACATCCAAAGATTCTTGGGCAGTCCCAACACATATAATGTTGTATGCACACTAGCATCCAACATCATATCTTTTTTAAAAGTACTGTGGCTATTAATATGCAAATGAGTTACTAAACAAGGAAAAGGAAGCCACAAAATTATAAGAACAAAATGGCAGCAGGTACAATGGTTTGGAGAAATAAGAGCCTTTAAAGCAGACAAGAAATATGAAGGGTCTGATAATGACTGTATTGTACAATCACTGAACCCCAAAGGAAGAAGTACCTTCCCCCAAAAGCCAAGGCAAATATAAAGAAACAGGGGTACGCAACATGGTGCTTTCCAATAACATCTGACACAGAATGTAGACCTGTGACACTAACATCATTACTTTTATTTCTCCTATCTTGTTTTTTAACATCTTTGTCTGATGAAGAAGCCAGTGAAGTTTCAAAAGCTTGTATGCTATATTTTCTGCTTTTTAGTTGGCCCAATAATGATTATCACTGTTTTGTGGTTTTTGGATTTTGTTGTCTTTAGGGTTTCTTGTATCTCGAAATTTCAATAGATTTCACACGGGTGAAAAACGAAATGTTCATTGCTATTTTCGTTTTCTAATGCATGTCAGTATGGAACTACTGAATCTTGCTTTGGATTTGGGTCCCAAATCATAACAGATCAGGTCTGAATTAATTTGGACTGAATCATTACTGGATCTAAATTAGTAAATCAGGTTCTGAAATGAATTTTGGGACTCTTGCACAGTTCCAGTAGAATATATTCAAGGAGAATTCATTGCATGTTGAATGGCTTCAGCACCCACTGGGCTACATCAGTCTACTAACTCAGCCATTAATTTTTCATCACTAGATATTGAAAAATACACTTAAAAGATTTTTTGGAGGAGAGAAGAGACCATAATAGGGTGTTTGGATCTGGGAAGGCAGCTAATGAACTAATTCTATGGCAAAGATGAATTGACATTACTTTACAAAGAATAATATCCTACATCCTGCACCATTTACAGTATTCTTAACTCTTCCCTGTATTTATAGTGGGTATTGGGAGACTGTGTAGGGAAGCAGTGGGGCTGGAATCTATTTTTTATTAGGGGGGGAAAAAAGATCTGAGTGTATTAGGCTGAGTGCCAGTAGCCATAGAAACTGAAGATTTTTCCATCTCCATTACAAGTTGAAGTAAAACCTTCGTATAAAATTGAAATGAAAGGGCACATTATTATCCCATTTTGTAACGTTTGCCTGGAAGTAAAACTTGGGAATACATCCTTTAATTATTTTTTTTCTTTTTGCAAAATATTCTGATACACTGAGCAGTACTATAGACCCCTTTTGGCCTTTAGCTGCTTTTGTAACTGATATTACCATCCCACAGTTAATTATTTTCTATAACCTACATGAAGATTTCTCCTGTTAGTACATAATGGGTGAGTTTTCTACGGGGACATTTTTGGAATGGAAGCCTGTAATAATACCAATTCTAGAATTCTGTCTAGAAGCCTCCCTGAATTCCATTTATTTTTCTTAATCTAGCTCAAGATGCTCCATACAAAAGTTGATGTTCCTCCCAGTAACTCTTTGCATTGCCCTTTACTCCATTATGGCATCAAATTGGCAAGTCATTAGCAGCTGGTGACTCCCAGGTCAGTGGGGTGATGAATCTACTCGTTTTTACTTCAGACGTTAAAGGGAGGTATACAAAGTGGTAAGCCTATTGTGGGGTAAGGTTCAGTCCCTTTAAGAGTTTCTTTAAACTTTGGACTGAAACCCAGAGCAGATACACAACCTTACTGTCATGAGTGCCACCATCGATCACCACTGCTACAGGATTCCTCAAGATGCAAGAACTTCACTTTTCCTGTCCTCCCTTATCACAGTGGGACTCTGACCACAGAATCATAGAGGTGGAAGAGACCACAAGGGACATCCACTCCAACCTCCTGCCATGCAAAAAAAAAAAAAAATCACAATCAAAGCATCCCTGACAGATGGCCATCCACCCTCTGTTTAAAAACTTCCAAAGAACGAGACTCTCCCATTTTCTGAGGCAGCATATTCCATTGTCGAACAGCTCTCACCCTCAGGAACTTCCTCCTAATTTTTAGGTGGAATCTCTTTTCTTGTAGTTTGAATCGATTGCTCTATGTCCGATCCCAGTGAGAGTGAACCTCTTAGAGAATGAGTGCCCAAACTCAAAGGCATTGCCACACTGGGTGTTACCTGGTGCTGGGGTGCGGGACATCCAGCGGTGGGACTTCCACCTTCTGGGTGGGACTTCTGCTTTCAAGGGGTGGGACCTCTGGGAGCAGGACTTCCTCAGAGACAGCTGAAGGCCCAGGAGAGAAGAAAGAAGAGGAGAAACAGGCGTGCACCTGTTCTGATTCTTCCTCTGACCTCCCTTCTCTCCTTGTGCCCTCAGAAATAGCTTTGTATGCCAGAGAGGACACGAGTGTCATAGGTTCTCCATCACGGTCCTGTTCTTTGGAACAGCAGAAAACAAACTTGCTCCAATCTCAATCTGGCATTTTTTAAAAATATTTAAACATGGCTATCATGTCACCCCTTAACCTTTTCTGCTCCAGGGTAACCATACCCAGTTCCCTAAGCCGCTCCCCATAGGGTATGGTTTCCAGACCTTTCACCATTTTGTTTGCCCTCCTCTGGACATGCTCCAACTTGTCAGCATCCTTCTTGAATTGTGGTACCCAGAACTGGACACCTGATCAAATTGAGATCAAGGGCTGTTTCACCTGGGCAGGTCCATCAAGTAGTGGTTTCTATGTATGAATGCAACGGTATAAAATAACCACAAACAAGAGAATTTAAAGATCACTCAATCCCCTAAGCATGTTGAATTCTATATATGCTAACAAAGGAGGGAGATTTACTTTTGAGCAGATATTGGCTGAAATTCTCTTGGGGATTCACATCTTCTTAAGCAGACTTATATCTGCAGAAAATAGCATTGAGCCATTTCGCAATCTCCATATTCAGAAAAGGGGGCTTTTACATTGCTACATAGGGGAACCAGCAAAGTGACTGTTGCACATCAAGACACCAGCTAGGGAGTGCCAGTGTGCATCAGTAGAATCTGATGTGCATTGGGACTCTCTTTCTGGTGCCCCATTATATATCTTCGTAATTCACTAACTGGATACTTTAGTGTCTTTGCTATGCAGTAAGTATGTGTAAAGTTACACAAGGTAGACTCCAATAACTAATTCCAGCCACTGTTAAACAATTTAAGTTTTAAAGGTATACAGCCTCAATTTTCTATGTAAACTGACTTTCCTACTTTCAATGACTGTATTATTATTATTATTCACTCTCTACTGGAGAAGAATATTTAATGAGTGGCAGGTGATGACACTCATGCCATTTGGATGGTGAGTCCATTATGACTTTCCATTATTACTTTTAGTCTAAACTTGAAAGAAGCTATCCAAGGAGCTGAATAGGGTTTAGCACTGTTGATAGCACCTTTGAAGTTAAGACTAATACCCCAGTGGTACGGAGGCTGCCATCCATCAGTGCATTCAACATTGCCTTTCACAGGTTGTTAATTATTATTTTGTAAATTAATCACCATAATCCTACATAGTTCTACAAGTCTTCTTGTCTCTGCACCCACAATCTACCACAACCTACCTCCCTACCAAGCACACCCGCATGGCCCTTTGGAGGCCAGGGAAGGGAGTCACAAGACAAGACAGTATCCAGCTATGTTCTTGTAGCTGGATGAACAAAGGTAAATTCATTTTATTGGATTTCCAGAGGATCTCCCCACCACCACAGTCTAGCAGGATGCCTTGTTCTTTATAGAATCATAGAGTTGTAAGAGACCACAAGGGTCATCCAGTCCAACCCCCTGCCATGCAGGAATTCACAATCAAAGCACCCCTGACAGATAGCCATCCAGCCTCTGTTTAAAGATCTCTAAAGAAGGCAACTCCACCATACTCTGAGGAAGTGTGTTCTACTGTTGAACAGCTCTTCTTGTTAGGAAGTTCTTCCTAATGTTTAGGTGGTTTCCTTTTCCTGTATCTTGTATCCATTGTTCTGGGTCCTATTCTCTGGAGCAGCAGAAAACACACTTGCTCTATCCTCAATATGATATCCCTTCAAGTATTTAAACAAGACTATCAGATCATCTCTTAACCATCTCTTCTCCAGGCATTCCCTTCTAAATGATCTGCTCTAGAATATTTCCTGGTAATGATGTCAGGCTAACTGGACAATAATTGTTAGGATTCTCTTTTCCCCCCCATATGTGTGATGGAAGGAATGACTGGCCACTATATCATTGTAGGAGTAACCAATGCAGTGGAAAGTTAGTTGGACAGGGAGATGATTGTTGCAGATTGTGCTAGAGGTCCTTCTACAATTATCATAAGACTATGCAGGTCTAAAGCTCTGTATATTACTCAAGGGCAACAGCATGGGGTAATGGTTTGAGTGTTGGACTATGAATCTGCAGATCATGTTCAATTTGCCTCTCAGCCATGGAATGACCTTGGATGGATCACATACTCTCAGCCCCAGAAAATCTCATAATTTGGTCACTTTACAACTGCCATAAATCAGAAATGACTTAAAACATAACAACACCACCTATTACTAGTATATATTAAATTAGACTTTAAACATGTCCAGGATAGTAGTACATTTTTGTTTATAAGGCTAAATTTTTCTCAGTAACCCTCACATTTTGTCAGGAAAACTCATCTATGAAAAGTGAATTTCAGATTTTTGTTTCAAGACTGTATTCTACCATCAAGAGATTAATAACCATCATGGAAGGATAGCTTTTAAAAACTGACAGTTTCCACCAAATGTTATTGTAGATTTTCTTATAATTAAGCTGTTACATATCATTTTCAAAACATTGTTTTGGAATTTCATTGTAGTAGTAGTCCCTAGAGGCATGTAAGAAATATATTAGTGTGAATACTGTATATTTACAAAAGCAAATGTTTTTATTTGTTGTTATTTTCAGCTTTCCTCTGTGCAGTTCAGTCATTGTCAATTTATTTCTCTACTGAGACATTTGTTTCTCTATTTAGACATCCACATATGGCAAAAGAATTAGTGCTGGGCAATATATATGAACATCCTTCTGTAGAACAAATAATCAATCTGCTGCTTGTCTGTTCTTTGAGTTAGTTTTTCATTCTGGTATGAAAACGAGATCAAAGCCAGATGATTGGCTGTTTAAAAATCATTCTTCCCATTGCACAGTATGCATCCATTTGAAGCCACAATGTCCTAGAAAATTCTGCATATATACTGTTTAAAAATGTCTGAACATGACTCTATTCTGTTTTAATGATTGTTTACCCATGAGGATATTGAAATTGCTAGCATAATTTCTATTGTAGCAGAGTCTCGTATACTATGTATTACATTATATTTAAAACTTCCACAGAAGACTGGATATTGAGGAGCAGAAGGCTAGATTGAAAAAGAGTAACATCTGAATTCAATGGGATGTACAGTTGGCTCAAATCATTTTGCTGCCCAAGGGAAAAGCAAATGTTTCACTTACATAGGAAGCTGGCTTATAGTGAGTAAAACCATTTGCCCATTTAGCACAATACCGTCAATCTGTATGGTAGTTCCTCTCTTGGATTTTGGACAGGATTCCTTCCATGCCCTTTCTAGAGATCTCTGTCATTCCTTGATGGTTTCCTATCCCAGGACTAAGTAGCTGGGCCAGACCTTGCTTAACTTCCAAAAACAGACAAGACTGGATATGTTCAAAGGTGGTTTGATGATTCAAAAATGCTACTGGGTTGCCAAGTGAGTCCAACTTCAACCCTAGCAATCAGACTCTGGTCACTACACCTGATGATTGAGAGAAGTTTAGGAGGCACACGATAGGTGGCACGTGCAATATAAATGTGAATTCAAAAAAAAAATTGTTGGTGACATAACACATCCCTTTTGTTCATCACAGCAATTTATCTATAAAACCACAGTCCTCTCTATGTATCTAGCTGAGAATGTGATAACTTTTTCCATTAGTAGAAAATTTGGCTCTTTCAATGTCTGGGTAATATTCATCGCATTGCCTTGTTAACAATGAAATTCTGAATGAAATTTGTACATTTTTTTAAAAAAAGCAATTTGGTAGCATGAAGCCCAAGACACATTAGTTACTAGCCTTGAAGAGGAACTTTTTTAAAAAATGGAGCATGAAATTTGCCTCATAACTGAGTCCAGCATTCAGTAAGGTTTACAGTAAAGAAAGAGCAGTCTAAGAACAATCTAGAGCCTCTTCAATCCTTTTTGGAAAAGGGATGCTACCAATAGAAACAGTGAATCTACTCGATTTTAGCCTGAAGGTGCAGCTACACTACAGAAATAATGTAGTTTGACTTGGATTACCAGGGCTCCATCCTAAAAAAAAAAAAATCCTGGGATTTGTAGTTTGGTGAGGCACCAGCACTCTTTGGCAGAGAAGGCTGAAGACCTTGTAAAACTCACAGGATTCCACAGAATGGAGCTCTAGCACTTAAGGTGGTGTTAAGCTGCATTATTACTACAATGTAGATGCATCCTGAACCTGGCAGCAGCTGTCCCTGGTGCTAAACCTTCTCTCTCCTCCCCAAATATTCAATACGTTGGGCAACTCCGTTGAAGTCTAGGCTATAACTCAGAGCTGAATCACTGCTACCACAGGCAGGGAAGCAATCAACCATGGCTGCCCATTTCACACTGCAGTAAGAGCATATGGCTATGTGTGCAGAATCCTGTTTTCATTACTCATTTTAGGAGGAGGAGGTGCATCCAGGCTTCATTCACTGAGGTGTCAGAATTATTAGGACACTCTAAGATGAGCTAGACCACTGGAATTGGGTACATGTATAGACCAAGCAGTCCCAATTACTAGAAAAATCTGAACATTGGAATGTTTAGATTTCTCTCCTGAAAGTGGAAACTCAATTATACTCCAGTACCCTCAGATGAAATTGGAAGATGAAATTTCCTAGGCACAGTATACACAATGTACAATTACAACCACCGTTTCCTCATATTATTAGGCAAACAAGCTGCATTTGCACAGTCGATGTTATCAAGACCACTTGGGCAAGTTTGTATCTCTGGAGTTTGTTTCGCTAAGAACTTACCTTTGTCCCTGTTGTAAATTTCCCCTTCTCTCTTTAATAGTAAAAGGAAACAACTTCTTTCAGCTTTGTCATTAGAATGAAAGGCAACCCCTGTTCACTTTGGATTTCCCTCCTGCCCTGTTACAGGTAAAGTTACAGCTTGCTAAAATCATACATTTTAGGAGGAGGAGAAGAAAAGGATTGCAGGGGGCTCATTTTCTTTCCACTCTTCCCCCCCCCCCCTTTTTTGATACATCCTTCCTTCCGCCCCTCTCAGTCAATTAGTTGGCAAAGACTTCCGAAAAGCCTTTTCCTTCCTAACCTTTCACAGGCTTTTGTGGTAATGACCCAGGAGAGATCAACCTGGACCTTTGTATGGGGTTTGTTACCCTCCCAGGGCACTGTAAGGTGACCTTCCCTGATTTCCCCTTTTCCTTTCCTACCTCCTCCTGCTGTCCTCTTGCATTCTCAGGAAGGAGGCAGAAAGGGGAGAGCTAATGTTCTCAAAATGGCTAGATCCCATTAGATAATGTTTCCTTTCTGGTGTCGTTTGAAACTGAGGATACGTGCAGAGAGAGAGAGCAGAGGCTCGCTGCTTTTAATAAGTAACATCCACTATACCTGAAGTCTTGATGTGTGTGTGGGAGGGGGGCACTTTCTGTTTCTAATTTGTCTCTTCTTTATGATTACCATTGGCCCATTCACCATGATGTTTCCAAATCCTTGGCTCACAATTTGGAATCACGCAGCTGCTATAATCATAATACTATAAGTATAATTATAATACTATGCACATTTTGCTATCTATAATTTTAAAACATGCATTTTACTTATCCATATGGACATTTTATATATTCATATATGCCCCCTGTTTTTGGTCTTCTTTTGGAATTTTTCAACAGATACGGAAGCTGAGTCATCTTAGCATGCATTTCCATATAGTTGAAAATGGGTGCATTAGTGATAGTGGCATTATTCAGTCTGGGCTGGAATTATTATAGAACAGTCTCAACAATAATTATGTCAGTGTTTGTGTTTTCATGGTCTGTGGAGACAGAGCTGTTCCACTTTGCCATCTGCAATATCTCTTCCGTTCCTCCCCACACCACCCATCTTACATTTCAGGTGGGCATCTTAATGTGCAAATTTGGTGTCCAGGTGACAGCCAAGTAGTGGCTGGCTGTATTTCAGCAGCATACTGCCTAAAGATAAAGGCATAAACTTGAACTAAGTAGAATTTCTACATGTCCATTGATGAAACACCAGCAGATGATCTGTAAGTGGAAATGAATGAAAATACATCAGGTTGAGTATCGCTTGTCTAAAATGCTTGGTACCAGAAGTATTTCAGATTTATCAGATTTTCATATAAATGCATAATGAGATAGCTTGGAGATGGGACTCAAGTCTAAGCAGAAAACTCATTATTATTATTATTATTATTATTATTATTATTATTATTATTACGATCATCATCATATTTATTTGTATCCTGCTCTTTTCCCAGAACTGAAACTCAGAGAGGCTTCACAATATTAAAAGAACAACATAATTAAAAACATAGAAAAGAGGTGCATTAAAAAGGAATTAAATTATTACAAAATAGTTAGCTGTTAAAAGAATAAAATACATATATGTTACGTATACAGTTTATAGTCTAAAGGTAATTATAAGTTTAATAATTTTGTGAATGAAACAAAGTTTGTACGCATGGAGTCATCAGAAAGCAAAGAGCTAATTCAACAACTTATGAAAAAAAGTTTTAGGTTTTAGAGTATTTTGATTTCAGAATTCTGGATAAGGGAGACTCAACCTGTATTTTTTTTTTTAAGATTTTTCATGCTGCATATGAGATTGAACAAGTTGGGATTTAAATCCTGGCATGGCAGAAGTGGTGTTGCTTTTGGTGGTTCTGTGTGATCTAGAGGTGGTGGTCATGTCTATGGTCAACATTTTGCTCTATACACTTTGCAAACCAGAGAAGAATAAAAGATATTTGGGATTTATCATGAGTTAGTGGCACTGTGGGATGAGGATAATTTTTTTCATTTACAGGCTGTGATCTTCCCTAGTGAGAAGACAGAAGAGCAACTTGTTTGGGGCTGTAAATGTTGCTCATCTCATACATTTGTTTTAAATTATTTTATTATATATATTACACACACACACACACACAGAGTTCAATGTGGCTTTTTTTTATTCATGATTAAATTGCTGGAAATTTGAAATGAAGCTTTCATTATCACTTATAAACACATCCTCTTGGTGCTGAGATCTTGCCTGTCTTTAAAATGGTTCTAAACCTGAAGCAAACATATGCTCTAACAATTCATAAAACTTTAAGGAAAACCAGTAGATTATTTAGCCAACCTCAGAGATGATGACCCATTTCCTCTGAAATCAGCAGGTGAACACTCCAGAAAATGGTTGTACAGTATAAACAAATGCTGCCTGCTTCACCTACCATCCATCCATGTGAACATGCCGTTCTGTAGCTCAGATAAGTTTTACACCAGGCTATGGAGAGTTCATACCCATTTTTTATCTGTACATCACTGTTCTGGAGTGATCTGCTCACAAAGCTGGGCTGCTGCGATTTGCACACCACACAGTCAAAGGGCCAAACATTCAAATCACAGCTGGACATTAATAAATACATGATGTATGTATCCATTCCAGACACCCATTTGGCTCATGACAAGAAAGAGAATAGACAAGACACACTTAAAACGATATTCAGTATCTATTTAAACAAAAAAATACCAACAATATCATTTAGTTTTCTGGGCTTGTTTCCTTATCAAAGAAACTATCAAGTGTCCTTTAGGGCTACTAGAAAAGTCAACACACAAGTAGAAGACCTGTTCAATGTGCCCTTCTCTTTACCCAAACCCTAATAAAGATGATTAAATTACATGTCTTTTCCTCCCATTGAAATCAGTGCTCGCTATTCCAATATTTGAGCTCAGGAAATAAGGCATGACAACTTCCCTCATGAAATTTGAGAAGGCAGAGCAGGGGTCCGAAGGACAGGCCTGCAGCTGCAGGATGGGGCTGCTCTAATTAAGAATTCACCCTGCTGAGTAAAATCTAACCTAAATCACACAGAAAAAGGAACTCTGCTTGCTTCAAGCTGTCACCTATCTGCTCTCTCTCCTCTCACTTCTGTCCCATGCAAACTCAGCCACACTATGCAGCTCTCACTGGTGGCTGGATGAAGGGAAGTTCACTTCAGAAAGAGTTTTATATGCACCTATTTGCACATTAAGAGCAACCCTTCTGAGGACTTTTTCACACACAAGAGATGTATCCCCATCCCAAAAGAAGAGAAAGTGGGGCCAAATAGCAAATGCACGTAATTACGTGCTAGCTCATCACATGCAATGTTTAACACAGCAGCCATTCAAAAAGAAAAGCAGAGCCACTATGAATGAATTCATCAGATCAGGTGGCTTCTTCCTTGCAAGGACCTCCCCCCCCCCATGACAAAAAAATAAGGAGGAGGGTTGCTCTTTTTTTCCACCTTCTTTAATGCCTCTGATTAATGGCCCACAGCACAGATTTTCCTCTTGGTCTCTCTCCCGGTGGCAGTCCAGCCTGCCTTCTCTGCTGGGGCACAGTGCAGAGAATGGAAAGAAGGAAAGCCAGAGCTTGGAAGGAACCCTTTTCATGTTAGCATGTCCCCTCAAATAAAGGTATCATGTTTGGATGTTGTTGTTGTTGTTGTTGTTAGTATGTCCCTTCAAGCTGACTCACACGTATTGCAAGGTTTTCTTGGAAAAATGTACTCTGATGAGGTTTGCCCTAGCTGCCCTCTGAGGCTGCCCAAGACTTTCCTTTTGTCTGCTTTTCTCTGGGAAATCACAAGAGAGGATCAGGGTAATTGTAGTTTCTTTCCAATGGGGGGGGGGGGATTCCAGGGCAGAGCTACAGATGCATTTCATACCACCACAACTTCGAATTGACTGCTAATTCCAGTGGGAGAGGATTTATAAATTCGATAGTTTAGCAAATTTACCCATTTTTGCGATGACATGCAATTGCATTCGTAATGACTTATGATTGCGTTCGACATCATTTGATAATCTCCTTTGAAATAACGCGAAACCCCATAATTGCCCCTGGAATGCCATTGAATTAACCTTCCAGTTTTCCTAGTGTGAAAAAGTCTTGTGTTCAGCAAACCACTGGCCCTCTAATACAATCTCTTATTTTGTTAGCATACCTGACATATCCCATGTTATATTTGGGACATCAATATTTTCATACCTGGAGCCAGGCATGTTCCTAAGAGGTCACAATGGCTTTTGGAATACAAGTGAATTTCCAATGGAAAAAGAGTGTAGACCCAAAGATATGTGTCAAGACCCAGGTAACACCAAAATAGATAGTGAATAAGTTTGCTGATAGCTTCATCTCTCCCCACTACACCCGCAAAGTCTTTCCACATACCTTCTCATACTAAAGACAAAGGCAAAAGCAAGCAAGCCAATACTTCCTACCTACCCCCTGCTGTGTTCCCAGCCAGGTTCTCTATCCACCTATCCTGGGTTTGTCCTAAATCCTATCTTTGTTTTTGTTGCTCCAGAGTTTAAACCATCAGTCACTCCAGAATCCCATTGTTGGTTCTGTGAGAAGAACATCAAGTCTTTGTTACACTGCAAGATAGCACCTAGCAATCCTTGAAGTTAGGATCTCAGGTATAAATATTAGTCACAGATCTATCTTCCTTGTGTGCACAGAGAGATTCAAACATATGATAGGGGTACAGCATCATCACAAGTTCATTATTCCACCTGAAACCACTGGTCGATACAGCCAAAGAAATACATCTCTTGCTGTTCTCAGGGACAGCAAGGAAAATGGAAAAGAGAAAGTTCAAGGGAACCAAGGTATGAGAATCCTAACAGATAACACCATCAGACCTCATGACTAAGGCAACCAACTGTTTGTAACCTTGGAGCTATCAGGATGTAATCAAGTTTGCTGATTAACGAAAAGCCAGGATGTAAGAGGGCCATGATGCTGTTCTGTGAAAGAATTCTCATGCCCATTTGCACATGGTAAAGGTAAAACAAATTGATTTTTCAGTAGATTTGGCATTGATATCTTTATTCTTATCCACTTGAGCATATACAATCTTCCCATTTATGTGCTGAGTAGAAGCAAGATAACAATGATTTTGTTCAAAGAGAATAGGATTTCCATATTACCATATCTTGGGAAGGTTTTTGGGGGTGGGCAATGTAACTCCCAAAATCACCCATGGTGTTCCCTGGGGATTGTGACTCTCCAAATGTAACTGTGATTTTAGATGTATGCTCAGATGGACTGCAGATTTTGCTTGGAAAATGGCAAAAAAGATATTCTCCCAATTCCAAAGAGTATTCCTATAGACAAGACATTCCTCTAAGACAAGACACAAACACTTTTTAGTTTGTCCTTATGCTGTAAGGTTTACCCTGACAATAAGCAGGTAAGTTATACTTTGACCATTGTGTCCTCATTCACACATAACAATTTCTAGAAATAATATATATTTGGGGGGTGGAGTTTAGATGCTTTTATTTTATGTTGTAGTTCACTACAGTTTGTCAGAAGCTGGCTGATTTTTAAGACAAATGCTTCAATGTAATTAGTACCCTTTTGCTTTCACAAACCTAAAAGGAATTTTACTTGCCCAGCTTGAATGAACACTCTCATGAAGATGGCTTCATCAAGACAATCACTTCCAATGTCTAAGCACCATTGTTAACACTGACTATAATTCTGGCCCCAGACAACATCACAAAATATGGTTAACTAAAGGGGAAACTTCCAAAATCCTTCTCACATCCAAGCTGGAAGCTCAGAGTGGCTTGCACATGCTACTACACAGTCTTCCACAAGTCTGGGGGAGCTCCCAGATGTTTCCAGTACACAACTTCCAGCCTAAGCAATGGTCAGGGCTTATGTAGGACCAAATATTTTCAGGGATCCAGTCTAGGAAATGCTAAGACAGAGTTTAGCATGATATGGGAATATATCACAAGGAGCTTTTGGGTGGTTTTGTAGCTCAGTTCCAGCTCACTTCTGAAGTGATTGCACTTCCAACGATGTGGTTTCATGCCATAAAGGGACTGTTTTATCAGACACCATTGATTTCTATGGGAGCTGCTTGCGAATTGCTTCAGCAATGTTTCTGAAGTCACCCCTCATTTTGATAAAAACGAGAAAAAAAGTGATTCCAGAGAATTCTCTTCCAGGCTGCCTTCGATTGCACTGCGATTTGTTCTGGTGTGGAAAAGCACTCCGATGCCACCCTCCTTGGCCCTTGCTTCCTGCTCCATCATTCCTCTCCTCCTCCTCCTCCTTCATGCCATGTCCTCCTCTCTGCCAACCAGCCAATCCCATCATCCCCTGCATCCTCCTAGACCCCGATCTGCTCCCCTCCTTCAGCCTCCCACCAATCCCATCATCCCCTGCCTTCTCCTAGACCAATATCTGTTCCCCTCCTTCACCTTGACACCTAACTTATCATTCCCTGACTGCTCCTGCATCCCCATCTCACCCCCTGTGCCACCTAACCCATCATCCCCTGACTGCTCCTGCATCCTGATCCTGGCTCCAGGGACCCCCAGCGACCTATCCCACCATCCCCTGCCTTCTCCTGCATCCTGATCATGGCTCCAGGGACCCCCAGAGACCTATCCCACCATCCCCTGCCTTCTCCTGCATCCTGATCCTGGCTTCAGGGATACCCAGAGACCTATCCCATCATCCCCTGCCTTCTCCTGCATTCTGATCCTGGCCCCAGGGACCCCCAGTGAGCTATCTCATCATCCCCTGCCTTCTCCTAGACCCCGATGAAGGATGACAGCTAAGGAGGAGGCAGGAAAGGAGGGCAGCGCCAAGGGTGCTGATTCGAATCATTAACCCCTCAAAGTATGCTCTGGTGTGGTAATACAATGTGCACTCACTCCCATTTGCTTGAGTCCGCATCATGTGACTGGCTTGGAATCGAACTGACTTCTCTTCTCCCTCACTTCGGAAGGACAACAGAAAGGCAACCAGGTGTGGAAAAACATGACGTTTTAACCTCAATTGCTAGAGAGGAGTGACTCTGGATCTGGTGTGGAAAAACATCATGCTTTGGATTGCTAGAACAGGAATGACTGTGGATCTGAGCTGCAACCCTCCCCATGTGTCATAAGGTCCATGCAGATGGAACCTGCTAGGGACAGATCTAAGCTCATTCAGTGAATTCCATGGATTGATAGCAGGGATTTGATACTGCCTGCATTTCTTCTTGTTCCTACTCTGGTAACCTCTAATTTCTGGGGTGCCTCTATACTGTAGAAATAATGCAGTTTGACACCACTTTAACTGCCATGGCTCCATGTTATGGAATTCAGGGCTTTGTATATCTCATCTTTTCTGTCAGAGAGCTCTGGTGCCACAACAAAATATAATTCCTGCGATTTGTAGTTCTGTGAGTCATCAGAACTCTTTGGAAGAGAAGACTAAAGACCCTGTAAAACTATAAATCTCAGAATCCCATACAATGGAGGTACAGTACCTAAAGTGGTATCAAACTGTATTATTTCTACAGTGTAGATGCATCCCTAGTGTGTTTCACTGGCTGTCTAACATAGAAGGGCTTATAGCTCAAAGTGTGAGAAATCCTGTTTTATAGCTGCTCACTTGCTCTCACCATTCCCAGACAGCAGCACAGTACATTGTTCATTTATTCCCAGACTTACTCCTATTCCAGTTCCTATCAACACTGAAACTGCTTTGCTATAATGTAGCCATGGCTTTAAACACTTTGGCTTCAGTTTCTTTTATTGTAGCCTAGGGCATCTGCCAGTTAAATTCTACTAGCCACTCCACACACTCACCTCCCTGAACTGTCTTATACTGGAGCCCAAACATACAGTCCTCCTATTATCACATTAAAACACAAGAACACACACTCACCACAGAAAACATTATTAGGATTATTTGCCAACAGTCCATGGCTACGATCCAATCTGCTTTCAAATAGCTCCACCAACACTCAAATCCTCACACCCCCGAAGCAAACCCAACCGCCGTATAAGCCGAACACGCATTACTCTGTGCTGTGAAGGAAACCTTTGTTGATGCAGTAGTTTTTAACCCATTCTTGATTCCTTCAGACATTGGCTTCTAAAAAATAGGTTGAAATCAATAATTGTTGATTAATTAAATGAATGGGGTATTGTTTCCCATTCACAGTTTCTTTCATTAAGTTTCTGGAAACTCCAGTATGCTACAGAAAGCCATCTGAATAACATACTGAATTGGTCTTACAAATAGTTTACCATTTAACAACTATCTAGAAAGCACAGGACTTAGAATATGTTTTAAAATTTAAAATACCAATTAAAGGGGGGTTTAAGACTTCGAATCACAGTATAATTCAGAGGCACTGGAGATAAATCCTTCTGATTGTATTTTACCAGGCCAGTATTCTTCCTTTATCAATTAATACAAATAAATGGAGAGAAGCGTTTTCTCCATACTATACAGGCAGGGCAGTGTTTGTGAAATGTATCTTGAAAACCTGAAGATGGCAGATCTACAGTCCTCATTTCTACTAAATGATCATTGTGCACATACGATGAAACAGTTACTGGAGAGGACCTATTAAATCAAGCTCAGTTATTCATATTACCTCCTTTTCTCATGAGAGAAAAGTCAACATTTGCAAAGGTTATTTTTATGGAACGCAGTACCCCAAATCCCCTAGCCATCATAGGTTGGCTAGGGATTTGGGTGTCTGGGAAACTATGATCCAAAAGAGTAATTTTTTCCAAGCCCTGGACAAAATTCTACCAGGCAGATTTGAAGTGGTCTAATGTAGCACCTGGTGGATATTGCTCTGTCCCCCAAGGAAGATAAGATTTGTATTAACACTGGATGCCTCTTGAATGGATAAATACATTGGCCCAAGATATTGACTATTCACTACCAATACTGGTGACACTGAATGAGCTCCACCCCTTTCTCTAGTGCTATTCAGTCAGCTACAGTCCCAAGCAATCTCCAAGAACAAGTACTTGGGGACCTAAGTGGCACTGCCCTATAATAGATTTTCTTACACTGAAATCTTTACCCTGGAATTCAAGCTAGAACTTCACATACATGAGAAATGGATGCCCTGCTTTTTTACAGGGAAACTACTGAATTATGGAGCTAGGCTACAATTAAGGTAGAAGATAACAAACTGCCAGGCTGTGAGGCATTTATTGCCACGTATTTGGGAATAAGTAGTCATATCCAGTTCCAGCACGGGGCACAGGAGGGGTGGAAATTCCATTTGACATAGGCAACAGTATCACCAAAAAATAAGAATAATGGCTTAACACCACTCAAAGGATATGTGGCCACTTCACATGCTCACCTCATGATATCACATTGTCTGCACACAGTTAATAGGAAAGTTTATGCCCAATACAATCTGTTAGTCTTTAAGGTGCTATAAGGCTCCTTGTTACTTTCGGTGCCACAGAGTAACACAATGATTACTACTCGCCTTCCTGAACATTAAAGCTATTCAGTGTATATAAATAAACACCCACCAACACAACCTCATAACATGCACTAATACTGTACGCTTTTAGTCAATGTTAGTTAATTAGAAATTAATCAAAGGAATTAAAAGATGACAAGAATATTACAAACCTTGACAAATGCATAGTTAATAGCATCTGCAAAATTTATTCAGTAAGTATCTAATAATTATTTTCTTAGATCAAGGCCTGTTTCAGAAGCTGGGCTCATAATCTTCTGTTCAGCAAAGTTCTGAACAAGAGTGTCTCCTTCTGTTTCTTGTGAAGGTATTTATTATTCTTCCTTACCTTCTGCTACATTTCTTTAGGATAAATTCTTTTTTAGCCTTGAAGAAAAGACAAGAGATGCATTTCAGATGTCCAGGCCAAGTAAGTTGTGTCTTGCTTCATCTTCTGAACTGTATCTTCAAGAAGATCTGATGGCTTTGTAATATGGGATGTTAACCTGATTTCTCCACAAGTAAGGATTTTTTCTGGTCTTTGGTATAGAATAAAGCCACTGCAGTTGGTTTCTTCTTTTGTTAACCCTGTCTAAATGCAGCTGGTCTTCAGCAAGTGTTCCAGAAGCCAACTAGGCCTTCACTGCAGGTAGCTTTACCAGATGATCATTGAGTATTTACCATGAGCCAGGGTTCAGATTGCCAGCTTTGAAAATCAGATGCTGAAAAGATGACTTTCAAAACAAAACAAAAGAGAAAAGAAAAGCCTATTCCAAACAGAGAACTACCCTGCTCCCTATCAAATAGTTTGGTCATTATGATAAGCTTGCTTTCTAGCCTAGAAAAAGAGCCAAGCTTAACAAAACTGATTGTGCCAATCCTGCAGACAGGCCTGAAGGACAACTCAAAGCAGGTGGGTTGGTAATGCAAAGAGCCATGGCAGGCAGTAAGCAGCAGCTGCTGCTGCTGTCCTTCCAGCAGAGAGGAAGTGAGGCTGAAGAGTACCTCCATCTGATCTTTTATAGTGCTTTGTTTATTAGCGATGTGCCCCTATTTCATAAAGCAGTGTTTGCTAGAGAGCACATGAAGGAAGGAATGATGAAGATGACTATTAGCACTAGTCCAAGGACACCTTTTCTTAAGCCTCTTTCATAGCAGCAGGCATGGAGAAACAGCCTAGCAATTGTTCTCTCAAATGTCACCTTTGTGTGTAGGCCACTGTGCCGGCAAAGCCATGCTCTTGTTGGAAGGAGCTTTTCCCCCCCACTTCATTAAAAAAAATCAACTTTGCTATTCTTAACATATCTCCAAAGAACCTCAACTGACAAGGGATGCTTTTCTTCTTTTCCCAGCTGCCCCCTTCATCCTCCTCCCTCCTCTTTTCTTTTTCCTTCTTTGCACAGTTTGAACAATTTGTCTCTGTTCTAGCACATTCCTGCAGCCCATTCTTTAGGTGCCCTGCATAAGATTTACACTTGGTGGAAAACGGTGAGCACAGAAGGAGGGGGAGTGGAAGGTAATACAAGGCCTACATTTAGATAGAGCAGGAAAGCGAACCTAATATATTCCAAGATTGTTGTGCCATCAATTTAATACCTGAGCAAGGAAAACAAAGAGCCTTCAGAGAAGTTGTGACCCTTCCCCCATCCTAAAAGGAAATGAAGAAAAGATAAAAGAGGGTTGAAAGTAAAGGCACAAACATAATTAAAACTATCCAAGTAATTTCTTGAGGGTACAATATACGATGAGAGAGAAGCTCACAGGTTAATTGCACTGCTGGCATTATTAAAATATTTGGCATGAATGAACTGTCCAGCACAATGTTTTCAAAATTCTACTGAGATTGGCTATGATGGATATTGGAAATAAGCATTGCCACAGAAGAAAATATGCACATATTCTATTAGTTTTTTTAAAATGCTTGAAAATGTAAGCTGATAATCACTTGGATGAACTTGCATTTTAAACATTTGCTGAAATTAATGACAAATTACCTCCAGAAACCAACAGACAAATGCCGTCAACAAGTAACAATAGTGTCCATCCATATGGTTTATGCTTTTTGGTACATTTGAAATTAAGAAGTAACATTCATAAACTTTGAAAAGCTAAATAAACACATCAGTCTAATTTATGGAATAAGGACATCTGATGACACCAAAATAAGAGGAATAGCTAATACCCCAGAGGATCAGAATGTGCAGAATTCCATGGAATCCATTGTAGTCCCCACAGCACTGTCGGAATAACTGTGTAAAGCCAAATGGAGGATCTTGCCTGAAAAGCTTCCAAGAGCTAAAAATGTGGAGTAATTTAAGTTTCCAAAGGCTTCAGCCTTTACTAAGGAAACAAAAATATTGAATATCAAAAGTGTCAAAGCCAAGCCTACTAGGGTCTAGTTTTAAATTAGTAGAGTAGTAGAAATGTGCTCTTATCTAACTATGCTTTCCTAAGAACTGAAACTGACTCCAAAAAAAAACAACAAACACATAGTTTACAGTTTAAAACAAAAGTTTACTAATGGCTTTAATCTATATTTACATAGATGCTATACCCTAATCTAGCTAGTGAATAGTTCAGGTGAAAGAAATATTTATCTCACCATCTTTCCAAAGAAAGTTATGAGAGCAGGAAGATGAAAACACAACAACTCAGTTGTAAATATTTTAAGAGAATGTCAGTTAGTCCCAAAAGGGAGTGACCTAAGTCACATGGTTAGTTTGAATAAGAGAGGGGAGGAGAGAGTTTGCATGCAGGAATCCCCTATCTATCTATCTATCTATCTATCTATCTATCTATCTATCTATCTATCTAAAAATCTTCCAACAGAAATTCTACATTCTGAGACTATTTCAAATCCCATCCCCACCTCAGTACTTCCAAGAGACATTTATCTCCAGTGGTGTAAAGTAGACATTTATCTCCAATAGTGGAAAGTAGCTTCCATGCCAGGAGAGCAATGCACTTGCACTGAACTTTACATTAGAGTTGGCCCTCCACATTTGCAGCTTTGACTTTGCTGATTTGATTATTTCCAGATTTGATTAATGTGTTCTCTCTATGAATCTCTAGATCCTCCAACACAACTCTGTCAGACACTGACAATAAAGTCAGGCTGGGGGACCTACAGAATCCCAGAGAAGACACTTCTCTAGGCATTTGTAGTTCTTCCAGCATGATTCTGGAAGGGGAATAATTGCCAACCCGTCCTGGACGGGGTCACACTTCCCCTGAAGGACGAAGTTCGCAGTTTAGGAGTACTTCTGGACTCGTCCCTGCAACTTGACATCTCAGGTAGATGTGACAGCCAGAAATGCTTGCTATCAACTTCGGTTGAAACGCCAACTGCGACCCTACCTAGACCAAAGGGACCTTGAAACAGTGGTACATGCTCTGGTAACCTCTCATCTAGATTTCTGTAATGCTCTTTACATGGGGCTACCCTTGTACCAAGCTCGGAAGCTTTAGTTAGTGCAAAATATGGCAGCCAGATTTGTCACCGGCTCTTCAGGGTTCGACCATATTACACCTATCTTAAAAGATCTTCACTGGCTTCCTATCTGCTTCTGGGCACAGGACAAGGTGTTGGTTATTACCTATAAAGCCCTACATGGCTTGGGCCCGAGTTACTTATGGGACCGCATCTCCCTATATCGGTGGTGGCAAACCTAAGGCACGCGTGCCAGAGGTGGTACTCAGAGCTCTCTCTGTGGGCACGTGTGCCGTCACCCCAGCACAGAGTTTGCCAAAGTTTGTTACTGGAAAGTTAGAGGGACGTGGCACTTTGTGATAAATAAGTGGGTTTGGGGTTGCAGTTTGGGCACTTGGTCGCTAAAAGGTTCACCATCACTGCCCTGTATAATCCGCCCCGCACTCTTAGAACATCGGGTAAGAACCTATTGGAAATAGCAACCTTAAATATGTTGCTACTTCGCAAAGAGCATTCTCATCAATGGCTCCGAGACTTTGGAATAATGTTACTGAGGAGATCCACTCTGCAGCCTCGTTAGGAACATTTAGAAAAGCAGTTAAAACCGAGCTTTTTAGCCGAGCATACCCCACCTGATATGAATACCCCCCTGATATGAATGACATGCCCTGTCTGTGTATGATCCCTGCCTTGCTTGTTGATGTTATTGTTATTGTCTGATGTTGGATATTTTATTGTTTTTAGCTGCTTTTAATTTTGATGTAAACGTTTTGTGCTTTTATTTAGTCTGTAACCCCGCTTTGATCTACTGGGAGAGGCGGGGAAACATAAATACATTATTATTATTATTATTATTATTATTATTATTATTATTATTATATGGTCAAAATCTGACAGATGTTGACCACAGAGTTGTGTTGGAGAACCTACAGATTCCTAGAGAGGTGTTCTCTTGGGTTTAAAAAAGTGGTTTTCTGTGGTGGGCAGCAAATGTGGTCCATTGTACAGTACCTCTTTAAAGAACTCTCCAAGGTGCTGGACCTGTTTTAGGAGGTGGATCAGCACTTAGGAGACTGCCTTTAAAATCAAGAATGAAACCCAAAGGAGATTCATCACCCACACTGACATGAAAGCTACAAACTGCCACTTCTAGCTGCTAATATCTTGTTACTTAACCACTTTGCCTAATTTGACAGAATTTGCAAGAACAGTTGCTACTTCACAGGGACTTGGACAGGTTACCCTTTATGTGCATAGCTGTGACAGGGAACACACTCATTTCCACTTAGAAATGCACTTATTTCCCTAAGAGTTTGGGGTGGGGAGGCAATTATTATGAAACTGATATACAATAATCTGCTGAACAGAAGTGGCCTTAGTTAAGAACATGTTCAGAACAGAGGTAGTGTTTTTTGTGGACAGTTGTGTTCACAGTTTTGCTGGGAGTTATTTTGTTTCATGTTTTGGGGAGAATGAGGAGGCAATTTGTATGAACATAGCATATATTATAGCTGTTTCAATGGACAGAAAGTCTGCAAAACTGCATGATTTTTAAGTTACAAGGGAGAAGTTAATGATGAATAAGCCGTTATTAGACAATGGGGATTTGGTTTGTTTTTGTTTTTTTACATATTAGTATATTATTGTAGTATTTTAGCATTTTATAGCATGGTGTTTCATCCTTCTTTTTTGATTATATATGTTCTGATATACCGGCCTTTGGTGGAAAGAGCATTATAAATAAATGTTATTACTGTTGTTGTTATTTTCAGTGATATCAAAATAACAAAAATGTGCAGTAGGAAGGGATGGATAGTACATGTGGAAAATACAATGGCAGAGGTAACATATGAACATCCAGCATTTTCCAAGCAAGAATCCGATGCTACATCTTCCCAGGTACCACAGATGCCACAAAAATTCTTTTAATGTTCCTCTCCCTGGGAGTGAAACTTTTTTTCCTTTAGTTACTTTATAGTTGAAGGGCTATGGCTTCACTAAACAGTAGAAGAGAAAGATCTCATTGTTCATGTACCGGTTCATGCTGCAGGCTCATGCAATATTGTGAGTATGGAGGTGAGAACAGAGGCATCACTAAGGGGTGCAGGGATGTGGTGACATCCTAAGGGGGCAGTCACACCACTATTTCCCAAATCGCTGCCTTCTGGCAGAAATGGGCTTTGACATTCACCCACATTGCTTTAAAACCCTGGAGCTCAGTGGAAGAGAAGACAGGAGTGGGGTGAGGCTCAGTGGGCAGAGAAAGGGGAGGCTTTAAAAATGTTTTTTACCCTTTTAAAATGTTATTTATCACATCTTACACATCACACATCACATCACACTTTTATTTCAATCACATGAAATTATGTAAATGTAAATACATTTAGGCTGTGCATATGCTATTGTGATTTAAAGGTATACTTTTAATTTTGCTAGTTGTTTATGTCACAACTATTACCATTAAATTCAATGATCTACAAGAATTATGTTTTATGGGTAACATTAATGTAAAAAACATTACTAAGGATTCTGTATGGTGTGGTAAAGAAGGAGGTCAATGGGGCAAGGTGACTGCACTGGGTGACACCAACTCTAGTGACATCACTAGGTGAGGACAAAGTAAAAGGGCTTTTTGTACCACAGGCAAGCAGCTTATAGCATTCAGATCATTTTTAAGAAGCTGATAATATGACCATTTTAGTTACTTTCAAGAAACAGGGAAGTAACAAGTTATTTTTAAAACTTGAACTGTAACTGTAATGTAACTAACTACTCTTTTGAGGCCTTTGCAAATATAATTAAGTAATTACTTTTTAAAGGAACTTCTCAAGATCTGTATCTCCTGTGATTGCAAAGTCAAAGTATCACAAAAATAAACCTCTTGCCACTATCCTGAAACTTTCCACACATGGAAGGAACATACTATGCCTGGCTCTTGATACTCTTCCACATATGAATCACTAACAATGTTTTGGAAGGGAGGCTTTGGATTCTGATTCATCCCACTTCAGAGTAGGCCCTGCCTAGTTCAGCTGAGGCTCAGGACTCAAACACAGTGAACCAACAGTCCAGTTGTTTCAAAACTATGAGAAGGCCCTTTGCTCATCAGTAATCTACTACATTAAAGTACTGGCTTCTTTGAAAATAAGTATTTTCCCCCTTTGAACTGGCTTAAATATGAGGAATAATTAGAACAGGTGCTATTATGACATTGGTGGCTGAGCACTTTATGTCCCAGTCTTATCCCTTCCCCATCAAATCTTTTCCAATATTGGGGTTCACATATTTTGTTCTGTTTGCTGGTCTTGTTTAACTTTATGAAACCTAGGCTTTCTGATTATGCCAGGTAATAAAGCAAGGATATTTTCCCCTCTGATGACAAACATGGGTTAATTTTCCTCTAAGTCCCTTTGGCAAACTTTTAATAGAATGAATGGCTCTGCTATCAGATGTCAGATAAAGGGATTTTCATATCTAAAGTTTATTTTCATTGTTGATCCAGTATGACACCAGCTTCCAAGGTGTTGCAGTTATGTTCCGTTGCCTTCTTCATTGTTAGTCATACTAGCTGGTGCATAAAATTAAATTAGTTCAACACTGTTTGATGTGTGTTTATGATGGAGAAATACATTAGAGCTCTATTTATATTATATATCATCCACTAAATTAACATCTCAGCTTTTACGATGGCTCAATGACCTCTCAGGAGCTTGAAAGCCTGTACATTAAGGGTTGGCTCTCCCAATGGCTTTGTGTAGTGGTACTGGGCATCTTGCCCATCCCAGAGTCCATAAACAATTAAGCCAACATGTTTGGACTTAAGCAACATTCATTCCATTAATTTCAGTCAAAGTATGTAAAGTTAAATACATCTTAAGATAACTTGCATTGGAATCACAATGTAAATACTCCTTTTCTACCCAGTGGCAGCACTTGTGTCACTGTAAGGAGTTGTCTGGAAAGGAAGATCAAGTCATGTCATAGTGAAGATGAAAGGATAGGTTCCTGACTTAGGAGCAAATTTGATTCTCCATTTTTCCTATTATGTTATGTGTGTGTGTGGGGGGGGGATCAATGAACTTCAATCAGCAAGGCAGATCTCAAGGAATTAAATCTGCCCTCTGCCTTTCCACAGACAGGTACCCATACTAGATTTCTCTGTCATTATTTGTTTGTTTGCATTGACTCTCAAGATTTACAGGTTGCCTTTAAAGGTTAAAAAGCCCCTGTCAGTGCAGCACCCAAGCCTAAAATAAAGCAAAACAGAATAAACCAAATAAAAATAAGACCTTTTTGATATAAGGTGGGATATATATGAAAGTCTGCATGGTGTAATGGTTTGAACATTGGACTACAACTGGAGATTATTATTATTATTATTATTATTAAGCTTTATTTATATAGCGCTGTAAATTTACACAACACTGTACATACAATCTTTTAATTAGACGGTTCCCTGCCCTCAGGCTTACAATCTAAGAAGATACGACACAAAAGGGGAAGGGAATGGAGGATGGAGCCAGATGCCTTCTGGGAAGGGCTCAGTTCCTTTGGGGAGGCCTGATGGGATTGGCCTACCTCCTCTCTCCCTCAGAAGCCAGGATGGAGATCAGAGTTCAATTCCCCACTCAGCCATGGAAATGTAGTGGATGACCTTGGGTGGGTCACACAATCTCAGTCTCAGAAAAACCCATGATAGGTTCATCTTATGGTCACCATAAGTCAGAAACAATGTGAAGGCACACAGCAATAATAAATATTTTAATGTCAATAGATGAGAAATATATCAACACAGGCCATTGGTAAGAACAAGCAGTAACAATGACATTCAAAAACATCCAGTCTAGAAAGATACTAAAACAAAATGAATATACCTAAAACCAGCATCACCCCATTGAAACCCCATCTTTTTCTTTTAAAAAAAAGGAACCACAGAAAATAAATTAGTTTTAAGGCTTGTCTGAAAAACCTCTAATGATAAGGCCTGGTAGATCATAGCTAGTCATGCTTTCTGCACTGTTGAAAATGCTCTCTCCCCTGTGACTACCAATTTAGTTCTTCCTGGTAGACACCCAAGAAAAGCCTGAGTTACTCATCCTAAGGTGCAGGCTTGCTGATATAGATGTAAGCAGTCTTTCAAGTAACTTGGTCCAAAAGGTTAAAGTCAAAGTTTAAGACCAGCATGATAAACTGAGCTAGGAAATGAAATGATCCAGGACAAGTGGTAAAGAATAACTCAAGCCATGCTAATACAGTGGATCCTTGTTAAACGCTGGGGTTTGGTTCCAAGATCCCCTGTGTATAACAAAATCCGTGTATGCTCAAGTCCCATTAAGTATAATGACATAGCAAAATGGTGTCCCTAATAAAAAATGGAACATCAAGGTAAATTTATACTTTTTTGGAACATTTTCAAACGTGTATGCTTGAATTCGTGTATAAAAAATCCGTGTATAAGAAGGGACGACTGTACTCAGGCACCCATATTCTGGACTAGCTGGACTTTCTGGATTGCCTTTAAAGGCTGGCCCCCTTGGGTGTATTATAATAGTTCAGCCTGGATGTCACTAGTGCTAGGGGAACCAAGGACAAATAACCCCTATCAAGATAGGGCTGCTGTTAGAATCAAATCAAGCGCCCTTGATCCGTCAAGGGTGTCAAATTCCATCAAAGTACAGTTTGCTCTATATGTCAATGAAGAGTGTTCTTATTTTTAAAAAACACCTTGATTTTATCTGGTTTAAGTATCATCTTGTTCATCTTCATTCATTCCACACACATGCGACACTAGCTACAGACACTAGCCTGGAACAAAGCATGGGATGGAATGGACCTGATGTTTCCTGCTATTCCCACTAATAAACTTACAGACTTCTTTTTTTTTAATTATTTTTATGAATTTGACTTATGTGACTCTATCATGGGATTTTCTTGGCAAGATTTATTCAGAGTAGGCTTACCATTACCTTCTGCTTAGAATAAGGAAGTGTGCCTTATTCAAGGTCACCCTGTAGGTTTCCATGGCTGAGTACGGATTTGAACCTGGACTCCTTTGTTCAGAATTTAAACTACACCATGCTGAGTCAGGAAACAAACTACTGCCTTATTCATTCCAATGTTTTCTAGCATGTTCTATATTCAGAGGCTACCAACCATAAGCTAAAAGATGAAGCACAAGAATACTTGAGCTTACAGCTCAGGTGAATTGAGAGACTTATGTACCTGTGGCAAGTGAGCCCCCAGTCCCTCACTCAGCTTTTTAAAAGCTATTCAATTCTAACTTCCTTTCTCAAGAGCTAGCAACACAGAAACAAAATTCAAAGCTGGATGTGGCTTGAAACAAACTATTAAACCACTGTGGCCTTCCAGAGGTGTCATGAATCTGATAAGTCCTGTTTAAACTTTAGCCAAAGCTAAACATCAAATGTCAATAGTAACTTATGCCCAAAGTCTCCACAAGGCAGCAGACAAGTGTCTAATCAAGAAATCACATCAAAGCTGTGATGCAAGGAAGCTGGGAATGTTTTAAATTCCCAGGTCCCGTCCTACCCATAAGGTTTTGAAAGAACCCCTCTCCAGTTAATTAGACCAAGTATTCCAAACTTAAAGCATCAATGTATGGTGCTTTCTGGTGCCATTATCATCATTCCAGCCACCATCCAAATCCTTTCAAACTCATTAACCTTACTGACAATTAGAGTCATGCAACAGATACTTACTCCTGAATGCACATCATGTACTTAATGTCCAGTTTCCCAACACAAATTCATCTCCATTATGATGTGGATACAGTGCAATTCTCACAGTTTTCTGAATAAAATGGAATGTGAGAACCTGATATGTTGCATGAAGATATAAGTGCCAAAATTTGTGCCCTAAGATACATACCGAGATCCTTCATCAAGGAGATGGAACATAAGTTTACACTCACTGATTTATGTAGCACTGGAATAATATTGCATCATTTCTCAACATTGCACAACTGAATGCAGAACTAATTCTGCATCTTCATCTGTATGTGAAATGCACAGGGAATAACCAGGCACAATGCACAAATGCATCCATCTGTAACCATGCACATTACATAGCCTGTGGAAGTGATTGGATATTTTAGTTTGATGTGCATAGCCATTGACAACTGCTTCTGCAACCTCCATCTGAATACAGCTATGCACATCAAACTAAAATATCCAATCACTTCCACAGGGTAACGTATGCATGCTTTAGGCACTAAGGTTCTGATGAATGAATTCCAGATCTATTTCTAGAGGTCACATGTATAACAGACAAACATAAGTTGAAATAATTGTAGTAATGGTCCCATTGTTGTTGTTGTTTTCTTTTTGAGCTCCAGAATTTTCAAGGAGTTGTCTAGTATAAACTACAGTCTAACATGATGTTTGATGGATGCCCTTGCATGAAAGCAAGTGACCCTTAGGATCCAACCATTACCCTGGAGTTGGATACTGGACATAAAAAAAAACTACATCAGCACTAACCAAAAGATTCAGAATAGAATTGGGAAAGCTGGGGCCCTACAGATGTTGCTAGATTCCAAGTATCAGCAGCCTCAGCAAATCAGGAATGATGAGAACTGCAATATAGCTTCTGTATAGCCATAAAGTGCCCCATTATTTAGATTGATCTCAAGGAAAATTGGAAAACATGTGCCAG
>NC_056523.1:151805106-151871463 GCF_019175285.1 Sceloporus undulatus | reverse complement strand
AGACTATATATATATATATATATATATATATATATATATATATATATATATATATATATTCCCAATCCCACATTATAAACATATATACTTGAACCTTGCAGCATGTTTTTAGTGTGCAATAGTGAGAACATACGGCAGGAAAGATGCTCAGACTAAATTGTAAACGTTATTTGTGAGCATGAGTAAAGAAAAGAGGAGAGGAAGAGACTGAAACCAGCAAATGGAGCAATATTTATCTCAGAATGTGAAAGTCAGACCTTAATCCCTTTGTCTTTTTCTTAACAGCAAGTAGTAGCCTACTATTATTACACCAAACTGGGCTTGCCACTGGCATATCAATAATATCTTTAGGAATTAATCTATCAGACATTCCATAAAACATTTGCTCTCTTGTTACAATATTTGCTGCAAAACCTGAATACCAGAAATTGCCAAGTCATTTATTGAGGGGAGTGTGTGGTTATTTCCTCAAGCTTGCATTGTTTTGATGCTTTCCAGACTCTTTTGATTCCTTTCCTACTGCTTTTCCTTGGTGTCAGTTTCCGACTTTTCCCTACAATGTGCTCAGTCTCATTTTCTCTCTGCATGATCCAACCTGATTGGTGGCAGTGGCATGTGGTTTTGTTTACAGATGTTCAGATGTAATATTGAGAAGTCAGCAAAACGCTCACATGGGTTGTCTCATCCAATCATGGCAAATATAGGAAAAAAGAAGAAGAAAGAAATGGTACTAGGAAATTCATGGGATTGCCATAAATCAACAGTTAACTTGAAATTAACAGTTAACACATACTATGATGGAGAAGCTGTCAGGTGAACAACAGGTACAGAAGACTGTCATAAAACAATATAAGTAATGCTTTCTTCTAAAAAAATTGCCAATAAGAGCCACTGTTCAGCACTGAAGAAAAACAAAAAATATACTGGATGGATAATTTCAGTTTAGCCTTCTTTAATCCTATTAATTTTATTCTACTGAAATAATCTGTTCTTTTTATTAGTAATGGTTCACACTAGTGCCAGTTTGCTCAAAGTAGGAGCTTTGAACTTCTGTCTTCCCCATCCCGTCTTTCCTTCCCTCACTCCCTTTCTCACTGACATACACATACACAGAGACTCTGTATATGTATTTGATTCACAAGGACAGCTATGGGCTTGTTCTTCTTCTACCATCTCCTTATCACTGAGCAAGAGTGGCAGGGTTGGATTAAGACATATAGAACTATAAGCATGAGTCCTGTTGGTTAGTTCCAATTAGAGTAAACCCACTGAATCAATGGAATGAATCTACATGTTATTCATTATATAACAATTGTTTCAATGGATCAACTCTAGTTTAGACTAACCAATCAGGTTGTCAGTTATGTCATGTTTATAAGGTCCAATAGGTTTGCCAGATATGTGCATTACTATATCAGGTAGGAGTGTGTGTGTGTGTGGGGGGGGGGGGGGGACAGACAGACAGAAAGACAAACAGAGTTTAGAGGCCCCTCATGCTGTGGAGCCCTTTGCTTGAGCATACATTCAACTCTGTTGACTAGTGATTCAAGGGAACAATTCTCTGGTTTATTCAGCAGTACTTACCTTTGCTTCTTCTCAGCAATGCCTAGAACATGTCAGGGTTCCACATTTTTCTAGTCCTTCCTGTATATGTGCCTTCAAGTCACCTGTTGACTTATGGTGACTCTATGAATTGTATTGGGTTTCCTTTGGCAAGGAATCCTCAGGGGTGGTTTTGCTAGTTCCTTCATCTGAAATATAGCCTACAGAAACTGGCATTCATTGGTGGTCTCCCATCCAAGGTCTAATCAGGGCTGACCTTGCTTAACTTCCAAGACAGAAGCTGATACCTTCAGGATATTTAGGCCCTCGGCCTAGTTCCTTACCCAGAACTAACCTGATTACAGAAAGAAGCACCAAGAGAGTGTTCAGTGTTTCTCAGCAAACCATTTTAAGCAATTGCATATGGACTGTGGCTTGCTGGAGTCAGAGGAGTTGTAGCTTTTTCAAATCAGATAGTAAAGTTCTAGGAGCCAGACAAAACTATCTTCTTAGTTTATGCTTCCATCTCCCTTTGAGGAAAATGCAAGAGAAAAGACATTCTGCAACATCCTCACCATCACTCTCCTCCAATCTGAGAGAGATCTCTGTTGTCAATATGCAGAACAGTGAAATCATTAGTGGTGTTTTGTGAGGAGATAACTGCCTTTTCAATGTCTCTACACAAACCATTCGTACATCTGGTCACTGTGTGCTGGCATTACTCCAAAGTCTAAAGGTACTTTTGACCACCTCAGATTTTCCATATGTCTGAGGTGCCAGTTTGCCTAGTATTCTATTAACTGGAGTCAGAAAGGCTAGGCCAGACTTTTCAAACTGTGTGTTTATGGATGAGGAGACATTTCTTCTTTTCTTAGTCTCTTGCAATATACATCACATTTGAATGTTTTATTTAAAGCATAAACTTTAAAACATTTAAAATATATACATGAAAGGAATGACCCCATGAAGAAAGAGATCTTGTAGAATCTTTGATGCTGACTGAAAGAGCCCTGGTGGCACAGTGGTTAAATGCCTGTACTGCAGCCACTCACTCACAAACCACAATGTTGCAAGTTCAATATCAGCCCAGGGGCACAATCTCGACTCAGGCTTGCATCCTTCTGAGGTGGCTAAAGTAAGTACCCAGATTGTTGGGGGCAATTAGCTTACACTTTGTAAACCGCTTAGCAGTGATGGTGAACATTGTAGAGGCTGAGTGCCCAAAATGCAACCCAAAATCCACTTATTTATTGCAAAGTGCCATGTCCTCTGGCTTGCTAGTAACAAACTCTGGCAAACTCTGTGCTGGGGCGATGGCACCCATGCCATAGGTTCGCCATCACTGGCTTAGGGAGTGCTTAAGTGCACTGTTAAGCAGTATAGAAATGTACTTGCTATTGCTATAAAGAAAGAAGTTGGCAGCATGAAGTCTACTTCCTGATCAAATGTATCTGAGGAAGTAGAATCACTTGTACAAAGGTTCATGCTGCCAACATCTTTCTTTCAGTTAGGCTCAAAGGTGCTACAACATCTCTCTACATAATGATTTCACAGACTAACATGGCTATATCTTTGAATTCTATTGCTCATGAAGAAAGATATATAGAAGGTGTGAGGATGGAGAGAATACATCAAAACTTTAAAATGTATCACACTAGAATCAAAAGCAACCCTTTCCACACACCCACATAGTGCTAATGAACAGTGGGGAAGAAATCCATGAGAAGGCATGTGATACTATCTTTGCCAACCTGCCCTCTAGACATCAGAATCTCCTCATCTGATACATACAGTTCATGAACAATTGTTTTATTTTGGAAATTCATGTTACACATTCTACATTTTTAAAGCAGAAGAATTTCCCCAATATCAGTCAGATATTGCCCTCTAGCCACAGACACTGATTTCTATGTTCTTTCCTCCTACCATTCCCACCCACTCCCCCAAGCCGGAAGTCTTGCTTTTTATGATTTTTGAAACCACACCTGGAGTGTGTCCATAACCCATGTCTGGTTTCATACAGTAAACTTTTTAAAACGGTGATACCGGTGTGATACAATGCTTATAAAAGAGCTGGCAGCCTCATGTGTGCAACTTTTGTGTCTTCAGATATTTCTTTTGCTCATTTCAAGAGGAAGCTAAATGAAATTATAAAAGAGAAACACAAGCATCCCATCAAGCCTTGTTCACCTTAAACATCTTTTTCTTTCTTTCTCCCTCCCTCTCTCTCTGTATGTGTGTGTCAATCTGTCTGTCTCAATCTTTCTCTCTCTCTCACACACACACACAGACACACACACACAGACACACATATACACCCCACAGTCTCATTTATCACCTTTGTGAGGGCCAAGTGGAATGCCTCTCATTCTTCACAAGGACTTTAACCACTCAGTGCAAATAACAGAGCAAGCATTCCTGGGTGAGCATGTAGAGGGAGGCAGAGGAAGGGGGCCAGGCCTAATCAATCTGGCAGACTTTCCCACACTTTCTGAGATCAGTTTTTATCAGTGTTGTAACACAACATGTCAAGGACTTTCTAATGGAGCCAAAGGTGCTTTTCTGACCCAACATGCTTCAACACTGGCAGTTCCAAATTCCCCCTTCCCCCTCATGCTAATAGTTTTAAAGATAGCAAATCCATATATGCATAAATCTGTGAATGAGTAGGGATGCATTTGTTGTTGTTGTTGCTACTGTTGTTGTGTGTATGGCTACCCTAAGGCAACCCTATCATAGGATTTTCTTGACAAGTTTCTTGGGGGGGGGGAGGTTGCCATTGTCATCCCCTGAGACTGAAAGAGTGTGATTTGCCAAAGGTTTCCATAGCCACCAAGCCAGGTCTCGAACCCTGGAATCCCAGTTTCCTTCTCCAATGACCAAACCATTACACCATGCTGGCCCTCACACAATGTTATTAAATCTCCTATAGATCTGCAATACTTTTAAACCTCCACCCCATGCTCACAGCTGTGAATCAACACACAAGACAGTGAAGCATGTGGGGGAAAAACTCTGGCCCTGGGATCAGTCTGCCTTAAACACCTGCTCCAGAGATTTGCCTGCCTGTCCCCAAACACTAGAGCCAAAAGCAACAGTGATCTGAGGGCAAGTTTGGAAAGGAAGGAAGTGAAAACCTGAAGAGACAGCTCATCAGAAGTAAGAGATGAGAGATGAGCCATCTCTCTGAAGGCTGAGCTCTACAAAGTGTGTTTAAATAAACTTCCTCATGATGGATCTTATCTCAGACTAAAAAACATGTGTGAGGGCACGCTCTAGAAAAGCCCGGGTACTAAAATACATTGTTTCTGAAATGACAGTCTACAAACCATACATATAAAGTAAAAACTACAACCAAGGTTATGAAAGAAGGATGAAAGATGAATACAGCATCAGCCATCTTCTGGAATGAATAGCTGCATCTCATGGGCATTTTTAAAGCAGAAAACCCACATGAGGCAGAGCAGGCCAGGGGTACAATTAAAAAGGGTGCGATGGCTGCCTCAGTCAGCAGATTGTAGATGTCATGAGAGGACAGCAAATTGTTAGTCTTATAATTTATTATTATTGCAGTTTTACCACCAGGAAGGAAGAGAGGCATGAGGAGGTTATGTTTCTCAGGTGCCAAAATAACTTGGCTAGCCTAGGTTACTGTGTACCTTGACTGAGGGGTAAGGTATTTCTGTTCCCCTTCTGGCAAGCAGGATGCCTTGGGCTGGCCCTGGCATGAGGCAACTGTTCCTAAACATTTATGCATGATTTTAGAAGTGGGGGGGGGGTATAAAAAAAACTTGCAAACTGAGATAAAAATGGCCTCTGTTGGAAGGTTGGTGATGCCATGTTTCTGGTTCTGCCTTAAAGCAGGGAGACTGATTGGCAAGTCTTTGAGTGCCTTTCAATACTATGGTTCTGTCATAATAAGACTCATGTGCCACAAATAGGGATGGAAAATATTTTTAAAAATGTGTTTCTTGAGTGTCAGACACCCTTGGTAAGGAGACTCCTGGACTGATTAATATCTTTGCTGTTTAGAACTTATTCTGCGCAAAATTCACAAGTGCTAGTTTTGTACAGAACATAAAATTTTCTAAACAGGAACTATTTATTCAGAAATATAATCAGTTTTGCAGAACATTCAGTTTTCTGTTCAAAAATATTAGGGTTTAAAGGTGATAACCAACACCTTGTACTGTGCCCGGAAGCTGATTGGCAGCCAGTGAAGAGTTTTTAAAACAGGTGTTATATGGTCAAACCTAGATTTACCGGTGACCAGTCTGGCTGCCATATTTTGAACCAATTGAAGCTTCCAAACTTGGCACAAGGGTAGCCCCATGTAGAACTTATGCTTCCATACACAGAGACACTGTCTGTATATGTACTTGATTCCTCTTCTACCATCTCCTTATCACTGAACTTGAGCAAGAGTGACAGGGTTGGATTAAGAAATATGGAGCTATAAGCATGAATCCTATTGGTTAGTTCCAATTAGAGTAAACCCACTGAATCAATGGGATGAATCTACATGTTATTCATTATATAACAATTGTTTCAATGGATCAACTCTAGTTACTAACCAATAGGATTCTGGTTGTAAGTTATGTCATGTTTAAGAGATTCAGTAGGTTTGCCAGAAATGTGCATTACTGTATCAGGTAGGAGTGTGTGTGTGTGAGAGAGAGCGAGAGAGACAGAGAGATATAATATAATATAATATAATTAATAAAAATAATAAAATATAATAAAAATATTATTATCTAATACATTTTTTCACAAACAAACAAAATATCTAGCCCTCTAATTTTGTTACAGCCATTACCATGTAATGTTGGGAGGCTGACCTATGAATCAGACGGCCCATGGAAATATAAATAGATAGACAGACAGGTTTTTGGAACAAATGTATTATCGTATATACTTGACTATAAGTCAGCTCATGTATAAGTCGAGGACAAGTTTGGGGGTCAAAATTATGGATTTTGCTATGACCCGTGGATAAGTCAAGAATAAAATGTAGGGGCATATAGCAAAGGATCTAAAGGATGAAGCAAAGCAAAACAATATCAAATAACTTACAAAATTCCAGCAGAAATAACTCTCTTTTAACTCATGAAAGAACGTGAAAAGATTCTAAAATGCAAAGATAAAGAACTGAGTGCAATTTCAGAATCATACAAGCCATTGTATTCCCTATTGTTAAGTCAAGCTGATCTATGGTTTGGAAGCATGGAATAGCAGATTGAGATACTAATCCGGCATAGAATGTTTTTAATGCTGATGAAGACTTCTCTGAGTCGAAACGGCCACACATTACTCCGGAGGTAGCCGTCTTCCACCATTGAAAGATTTCAACCATTGAAGAACATTGCTAACATTGAAAAATACACTATTTATCTTCATGCTACCATACTACAAGTACTAATAATAATTCTTCTCATGTTTTTGATTGGATATCTTGTGTGAAACAGCAGAATATTTCTACTGCTGACACTCTGAAGATTCTACTCATATTTTTGGGACTATTGTTTATATTCAAAAAGATTCAGAAGAGTTATTTCCTACAGCCAGCTTTTTGTTGAATGTTGTTTCAAGACTTTTTACCACTGTTGGATTTAGTATTCATTAAACATACATACATACATACATACATACATACATATTACAAGTAACAATACATCTTTGTTGTATATATTGCAAGTAACAATACGTCTTTGTTGTATGCATTATAATTGTTTTTACAGTTTACCTAGTGTTTCCCTCCCTTCTTGTTTGTCATCCATAGGGTCACCATGGGTCATAGAATCATAGAGTTGGAAGAGACCACAAAGGCCATCCAGTCCAACCCCCTACCATGCAGGAAATCTGAATCAAAGTATCCCCAACAGATGGCCATCCAGCCTGTGTTTAAAGACCTCCAAAGAAGGAGAATCCACCACTCCCCAAGGAAGTGTGTTCCACTGTCGAACAGCCCTTACTGTCAAGAAGTTCCTCCTAATGTTGAGGTGGAATCTCTTTTCCTATAGCTTGCATCCATTGCTCCGGGTCCTAGTCTCTGGAGCAGCAGCAAACAAGCTAGCTTCCTCCTCGATGTGATATCCCTTCAAGTATTTAAACAGGGCTATCATTATCACCTCTTAACCTTCTCTTCTCCAGGCTAAACATACCCAGCTCCCTAAGTCATTCCTCATAGGACATGCTTTCCAGACTCATTTTAGTTGCCCTCCTTTGGACATGCTCCAGTTTCTCAACATCCTTTTTAAATTTTGGTGCCCAGAACTGGACACAATATTGTAGGTGGGGCCTGACCAGAGCAGAATAAAGTGGCACTATTACTTCCCTTTATCTAGACACTATACTTTTATTGATGCAGCCTAAAATTGCATTGGCCTTGTTAGCTGCAGCTCACACTGTTGACTCATGTTCAGTTTGTGGCCTACTTGGACTCCTAGATCCCTTTCACATGTAGTCTTGTTCAGCCAGGTGTCCCCCATCCTATATCTGTGCATTTTATTTTTCTGCCCTAAATGCAGTACCTTACATTCCTCCATGTTGAAATTCATTTTGTTACCTTTGGCCCAGCTTTCTAAACTATTAAGGTCATTTTGAATTTTGATCCTGTCCTCTGGGCTATTAGCTACCTAGTTTGGTGTCATCTGCAAATTTGATAAGTATGCCCCCGATTCTTTCATCCAAGTCATTGATAAAGATGTTTGATAGCACTGGGCCCAGGACAGAACCCTGTGGGACCCCACTGGTCAAGATCAACTCAAGGGCAATTAACAATAATAAAACAAAATGCTGGATCAGCTTACAGAATCGTAACAAGAACTTCAAGGAGATCATGATAAGAAGTATTTTGTATGCCTGAAAGAAAGTATTATACACATACTAAGGTATTAAGCATTAGGCAACAGCCACTGTATTATTTCATCATCAGTTGGCTCCTTAAAAAGCTCATTGCAAGTCTGATGTGTGTTTTCTTTCTGTCCATGGAAGGTTTGGCCAAAATTAAAAAATGTTCTTTACTCAGAAAACATGTCCTTTATCACATCAAGCCCAAATGTAGCAGCTCAGAAAAGCAAACAACAATCTCCAGGTTTGACACGCTAGAAAGGAATCTCGTCTTGATAAGAGAAAATGACCTATTACATCCTCTTTACTCTGAATCAATGTGATGTTTTCCTTTCTCATCCAAAACTATGCTTTCAAAATTTCTTTGCAACCCTCACCTTCAGTCTGCAATGCACCCAATAAGGGTCTGAGAAATGGGCCACCCATTCACCTTCCAACCTCCTCAAAGTGAATTATTTTCAACAAAATGCTAAAAGTGAATGGTTGCTTCATATGTGTCAGAACTCCCCTGCATTCATATATTCATTAGTCATTTATATATTCATTTGGGGATTCTGTCAGAGGGATTATTAGGTTAGGGTTTTGTTTAGATGTTATTTGATTAAGGACATAATAGGTTTGATATATATTGGTTAGTTAGAATGTACTAGAAGGGGATAGATAGATGGCTAGCTTCTGTGCTTGCTTATTAGGATTGGAATGTTACAATGTTAGGGAGTTACCCAGCCAGGCTCTTGTGTTGGGAGGGGTGAGTTAAACCTTAAGAGTTAATATGTTCCTGATATTAATATATGTTGTTGCTATGCTTTATATGCACCATGTATGTTGGGTTGTGGGATGATGGGATATATAACCATTCTTATATATACTCATAGGTTGTTAAGGTTTTATATTACTTAGTTTAGTAGGGGTGGATGTCTGGGCTTCAAGGCCACAGGTGCAAGGAGGAGATAACACTTGGTGAGAACTTAATTGTTTTGGGAACAGGCCGGGGAGGCCGGACAAGAGGACACTACGTCATCTGGGTGGAGATTCCTCACTGCGCGGGAAAGACTGATCCAATTAATTAACTTTATTGCTTTATGGGGGTGGGTCTGCTCGTGGGACTATATAACCCCTCTGTAACTATGTATCTTCATTCCTGACAAAGAAGTCACTTCTGTTGCCTATACCTTTTACCTTTCAATAAAGCTGTTACTCTTTAGAAGCACAGCCTCTTGTTGTTTGGGGGTGGCAATTGGGAGCCTGACAATATGAAAGTGCACCAACATGAGACATTTTTCAACAGATGGAGTGTGCTGTATGAGTACATCCCAATTTCTGCCAACCCAAAACTGTGCCTTGTGCACTGGTTCTGTCTGTATGGATTTTATCACACTGGAGGAATTTCTCTTAATTTCGAATGAAAAGAAAGTGGGGCCAGAACGCATTCACCTAAAGTCACTAGTTTAGCAAAATTACATGAATGCTCATTGCATTCAAACTGGCTCCCCATTGCCTGAAAACAGCATGCCATTGCCCGAATTTGCGTGTGGCAGTCTATCATGCAATAACGTGAAACCCCATGATTGCACTCGGACTGACTTCCCATTGCCTAAATTTGTGTGTAGTGGGTTATCGCGCAATAACGTTAAACCCCATGATTTGCCATTGGATTATACTTCCAGATTGCCATTGGATTATACTTCCAATTTCCCTTGTCTGATAAACTCCTTATGACCAGTGCAACATGACCTTTCCAGTAGCAGACCAGTTTTCCAACATTTCCAGACCTATGCAAGGATACCAGGGGGTCAGTCTGGGGCATGTGAGCATTATAAGTGGTTCTGGAGAATTGGAGGTGGGGTGTTAGTTCAGCAAAAAGAAAAACTATGGGCAAAACCTAGACAGGAAATGGATTGGCAAGTCATGCAGGAGATATGAGCATACATAGAGTAAAGGAGACTCAGAAAAGTGCAAGCCAAAAGAAAAAGAATGGTGAACAAGTCAGTTTGGGGTGAGGTACATTATCATAATAAATATTTCTGACATTCTATCTGGCATCTGTAGAAGACTATTGGGATTAAACTAGTTTTAGTTAAACTAGTGAAATGAGTTAAAATTAAAGTTTAGATAAACTGGTTAAATAGCTTAGAAGCAGCCCATGAACAAGCACTTTAAAACTAATTTTGATTGTTTTTATGCTGCTTTCAAAATGTTCCTGTTTGTCTAGGAATTTTAATTGGTTGGTTTTCCTTTCTATTGTATGGTTGGTTGCTCCTTTTCTTTGTTCTGACGGCATTTTTTTTTTTTTTTTGCCTTTTAGTTGTTAATTATATTCTGTTGTTTTAAATATATTTCCACACTTCCCTGGCATTAGTAATGGTGATGGGCAGTTTGTAAATGTTTGAATAATTTTTTAAAAAAATCTTTTGCAGGGGTCCCTGGAAACCAGAAGGTCTGGGAAGTCAACAATGAGATTGAATCTGAATAGTTCCAAAGCCCACAGCTAGAAGCTTTAGCTGCATTTGTGACACATTATGCTTTTCAACTCCTTCTGAACAAGGATAACTCAACCTATATCCTTCTTCACTTAAGGAACTGACACCTTACTCCTTTGACTGCCACTTTTCAAAGCAGCCATGGACACTCCGATAGCATCCACACTGGAGAAATGAAGTACAGCAATGAAGCTTCCTTTGAATCCTAATCTGAAAGTTCAATTGGTCAAAAGTGCAACTGCTAGTTTGCTAGCTAGCACCAGCAAATGTAACATATTGCACCACTTCTTAACTTCACTGGATACCAGGCCACTTGTGAGCATAATTCATACTGCTGGGCTTAATCTTTAAAGCCATGTATAGCTGTGGACTTTATTGTACTCTATTTAAACTGACTTATCCCTGATGGGATAAAGTCGTATTTAAATTTAAATGCGGGTTTTATTGCACCCAGCCCCAGCATGGAGGAGTGCAACCCATCCACACCCTGGACCCCAGCTGCAGTTATCCAGTCGCTTTTCAAAAACAGGAGCTTACTGTTTTCAAAAAGCCTCTGGATAACCACAGCTGAGGTCCAAGGTGCAGATGGGTTGCACTCACCTGGCTGTGGCTGGGTGCGATAAAACCAGCTTTTAAATTTAAATTTGACTTTATCCCATTGGGGATACATCAGTTTAAAAGGGGTTCCAAAGGACCACTACCTGCTTCCCCATAAAGCTGCCTGAAGATTTAAGATAGTCTTCCGAGATACTGTTCCAGGTGTCCTTGCTCAGGTGGACCTCAGATCCCTCAGGGTTCTGCGTTGTCCCCTATGCTATTTAACATATACATAAAACCACTGGGAAAGGTTGTCCATAGTTTTGGGGTGAGATGCCATCAATATGCAGATGACACCCAACTCTATTATTTCTTTCCACCTCAATTTAAGGAGGCTGCTCTGATCCTAAACCAGTGTCTGTCATCTGTAATGGACTGGTAAAGGGCAAACAAATTGACATTTAATCCAGATAGGACAGAGATGCTCCTGCTCAGTCAGAAGGAAGATCAGGGAACAGGGATCCAGCCTGTATTAGATGGGGTGACACTCCCCCTGAAGATGCAAGTTCGCAGCTTGGGATTACTCCTGGACTCAGCTCTGAACCTGGAGGCCCAAGTCTCTGCAGTGACCAGGAGTGCTTTAGCACATTTAAAACTTGTGCACCAACTGTGCCCGTTCCTTGAAATGCTGGATCTGGCCATGGTGGTTCATGCCTTGGTTATATCCCATTTGGACTAGTGCAATGCACTCTACTTGGGGCTGCCTTTCAAGAGTGTTCAGAAATTGCAACTGGTCCAAAGAGCTGCAGCCAGTTTGTTAATAAGGGCAGGTTACAGAGACCAGACAATGCCCCTGTTGAAACAGCTCCACTGGCTGCCAGTTTGTACCGGGGACAATTCAAAGTGATGGTTATGTCTTATAAAGCTCTATATGGCTCAGGTCCAGGCTATTTGGTAGACCATATCTCCCTCTATGAGCCGGTCCAGGCTCTGAGGTCCTCAGGGAAGGCCCTTTTCTCCGTCTTACCCCCATCACAAGCATGGTTGGTGGGGACACAAGAGAGGACCTTTTCTGTGGAACTCCCTTCCTAGGGAAATCAGAATCACCCCTTCTTTGTTGTCCTTCCGCTGGCAGGTTAAAACCTTCTTATGCAGGCAGGCTTTTAAAACAGAATGTTTTTAAAGGCCTAGTGTTTTAAACAATTTTAATTTTATAAAGTGTATTTTTATTCTTTTATTAAGCAATTTATTTTAATATTGTAACAATTTAATTCTGTTTTAATGTCTCTCTTTTCTATGTTTTTAATTGCATTGTTCTTTTAATGTTGTGAGCTGCTCTGGGTACCAGTTCTGGGGAAAGAGTGTAATAATAATAATAATAATAATAATAATAATAATAATAATAATAATAATTTTTTTAAAATGAGGGAGAACTTTTCACACAGGGCTTGCTTTCCCTAGGAAGGTTTACCTAGCATTACCTTTTCTGTCTTTCCAGAACTTGGAAGTAATTAGTTCTTTTCATAACTTTGTTATTGTTGTATGTCTTCAAGTTGTTTCCAACTTATGGAAATCGAAAGGTGAAACTATCATGGGGTTTTCTTGGCAAGATTTCTTCAGAGGAGGTTTGCTATTGCCTTTCTCCAAGGCTGAGAGTATGTGACGTGCCCAAGGTCACCCAGTGGGTTTCATGACTGAGCAGGGAATCAAACCCTGGTCTCCAGATTCGTAGTCCAACACTCAAACCACTATGGCATGTTGGCTCTCTTTTCCATAACTACAAGTGTGCAACTGTCTGTAACTTTACTTTTTCTTTTATCCTCAGTTTTGTTGTAAGTGTAATTTATGGGAATGGTTTTAGTTTTTGGTATAATGCATTGCTGTTTGTTGATGTGTGGCTTCAAGTCATTTGCAACTTATTGTGACCCTAAAGCAAACATATCATAGTTTCTGAGGGCTGAGAATATGACTTTCTCAATATCACCCAGTGGGTTTTCATAGCTGACAAGGGATTTAAATCTGATCTCCAGAGTCGCAGTCACTATGCTGACTTCCTTTCTAGTTATTTTTAAGGTCATTTTCACAGTATTTTGAATTAAATTTTTGACATTTTATGCCATTCTCTTGTCAACCCTAACATTTTTCCAAAAACAAATTTTAAAATAACGATAAAAGCTGAAAAAGACAAACATCTTAATCATTACCAGTAAAAAATTACATAGGCTTCTGTAATGTCTTCCATCATGAATTACCTTTAAAAGTAACTTTCAAAGCACTGTATCATTCTGGCACTAATACACTTTCTTTTCTTTTCTTTTCTTTTTAATTTGGCCACTCCCTTCCCAATTCTCTTTTACTATTCTGTGTTTTTAATTCTCTTTCACTACAGTTTTTAGTGATATTTTGTTTGTACTTGGTTGATTTTATTGTTACTCATACAGCATATTGGAAGTTGTGAAACATTGGAGGTTTTTAAACAATGGATGGGTGAGCAGCTTAAGATTCAGTGAAGGGTAGGCTACCATGTGGTTTAAACCAATCAGTCAATAATATAGGGTGACAGACCTTGAGCAAACATTCCTGAGACAGTGTAGGGGAAACCTCCATGGCTGATTAGGTTCTATCTCTAATGGAGTTTAATCCCAAAATGCACCACAGAGGAAGGCAATGACAATATCAGGAATTACTGTAATTCATTGGGGCAGAAATCCAGAACAAAGTGTTCTGTATCTTTTGGCAAGTCTTTCACTGTTCCCTTAACTTGGGGGCTAACAACAATACATATCCTCCTTGCTAGCTGGAATGTGAAAAAAAACTCATAAATCTTACCTAATTTGAGAGAAGTGCTCTCTCTCGCTCTCTCTCTCTCTCTCTCTCTCTCTCTCTTTCTCTCTCTCTCTCTGTGCAGAAGAAGGGAAGGAAAACAGGAAAGCAAGCCACATCTTATTACAATCATGGAACTTGGTAATATATCAGAATTCAGTCTGCCAGTACAAAACAGATAATGACACATGCAAAACAATGAACAGACACCCCTAACTCACCTGAACTAAAATGTTAAGTTGAAGATGATGACATTGTGCACAGCTTTAAACCCATGGCTCAGTGACTTAACATGCTCATGTCCTCTGCCTTAGAATGCCTTGATGTGAGAATGAAACAAGGCTAATGTATCACACCCTACTACCTGTGGAATTTTTGGCCCAGTCATCAACAAATCAACACCCCTTATTCCAAGGTTTAGTAATGTTCATCAGCACATAGTCAATGATCCACCTTTGTGCTTCTCCTAGGCTTAGTGTGGTGTAGTGTTTTGAGAACTGCACTGGGACTCTGACTGGGATTCTGGAGACCAGGGTTCGAATGAAATCCATAAGTAAGAAACAACTTAAAGATATACAACAGCAACATACTTGAAAAGACCACTCTTTGTTGCAATACTCCATAGACACTGCAGGGAGTGGTCAAAGCAGGTTCATAGTGACACAGGTCTCACTGTCTTAAGCAAGTCAGTGTTATCTGTCTGATCCCAAGACAAATCAATAGGGCAGGTCTGAAGTGCACAATGACTTCACCTTTTGTCTTGATATGCTCATCATTAAAAGCAACATGCATGACCTGAACTTGAATGTTGTGCACTTGGACAGGCAGTTTTTTGACTCCTTTTACTTTGTATACATCTTTCTAGCTTGCCTTAATAAAAACTGATGATCAAGCTTTTGTAATACTATTGTACCATGCACTGGACTAGTCCTTTTCCTCTGCTTCAGCTGATATGCTCTAGCAATCTGCTCAAATCCTTTGATAGATTTTTAATTTAATTTTATTTAGTTTTCTATTATTTTATTAATCTTACCTCTTCTGCATTCAGTTCAGGATCCAGGATGCCCCCAGATTTTATCAGACCTAAATCACTGCCGATCTAGCCGCAATGTCACCACCCGGCTACATCTCAGTTTGAAGCCTTGCTCAGCCAGCACATTTTTGAAGTCAGAGAGTTTCCAACTTCAAAACATGGCTGTCTTAGTGAGGCTTCGATCCAGGATCCGGGAAGTGGCATCATGGCTAAATTGGTGGTGATTTAGGTCTGATAACATTCAACGGCATGCCAGAACCTGAATTGAATGCATAAGAGGTAAACCGTCATATTTCTTCATCTGATAAACTCCCCATATTAAAACAGTGGTTTCCTGCAGATTTGGCCATACATTATCTTGCCATACAGAAGTGGAACCAGGGCAAGAAACTGTGTTGTTCATTAATAGGGCCTTTAGAGATAGTTTTATTATATATCACAGTTTTAACAGTGGTTTAAAAATGCAAAATTAAAAAGAGAAGAGATCCTGCCATTCCAGGGAGATATCGGTATCTGCAGTGTGTGTGGAGCTGCATCTACACATCATTTTGGGATGCTAAAACAGCTATATAAGGGGGTGCTAGATAGCTACCTATGCAAGGACAACTCCTGTTCTCCCCAGGAATTACACCACTGTAATGGTCCAAGAGGATTCCAGCAAAATTTGGCCTAAGTTGCATCCGCACTGCAGAAATAATGCAGTTGGCTCAGTGCTTTGGTATTCTGGCAACTGTAATTTTGTGAGACATTTGGCCTTCTCTGTCAGAGAGCTCTGATTCCACAACAAACTACAGTTCTTAGAATTCTATAGCAGTGAGCCATGGCAGTTAAAGTAGAGTTAATCTGGATTATTTTTGTGGATGCAGTTAGAGCCCTAGACAGTTTGCCAAACATTGTTTATCAGGCAAAGCAACTCATTTTGCAGTACATAGGAGGCTTTTCAAGCCCTATGTCAGCCAAAACACATGTCTAGTGATTGCCTGCATTTAATTGGTGAGTCTCAGGTTGTAAAATTGCATCATATAATCTATTCCCCTGATCCAGGCTGAACTCAATAGCCAGTTCAAATTAAAAAGTCTCTGACAAATATTCTTTAGGTAATGGTTTGCTGTGAGACCTCCTTGGTCTTCTCCAGGAATCACCAGAACCATGTTTTATAATCTCAAACTATTGTAAAGCAGAATATAACTTTGATACATATTTTCATGGTTTAATATTGAAAACCTGAATAAAACTGGGCTGGAGAATACATTCCTTCTTACTGAAAACCTTTAAAATACTAATCAGTAGGCTCTTAGTTCATTCAAGCAGAATTATTTTCAGGGCTGTTAAAGCAGTTTATTTATTTCTCCATTAACAGTCCTTCAAAATTATTAGGATGCTGTTTATAAAAGGGACCAAAAGAGGGAAGCAAAGGAGGGAAATGAAGAGACCAGAACTGGGTCTTTTCCAACCCTAATAAACCAATTTCTCTCTCTTGTAAGAAAAAGGTCCCTGTGCAAATATTAACTGATATAGCCAGTCTTTGTAACCCCCATCAGCCTCTGAGGCAAGGCCTCAAACACTTATGGAGAATTCTTGTCAGTAACCATGTTTCCCTTCCCTCTGTGGCTGACAGTCCTGAATATGCAAAGGTGAGGAAGGGTTTCTTTGCATCCAGGCTCTAGGTGGATGCAGCTGTGAGTGGAATCTGGGCACCAGAGCACGGGTTTTAAAATACATGGGTTTGGCAGTTTACCTCCAATGTTTGTCCCAAATTTTTACAGAGAAGCTAGAAATCAAGCTGAGAAATCTCCCATGCCCGTTTCTGAGCTTAGAAGTCTGTCGCCCAAATGCTAGCCCTGGTGTCTCTTCCTTTCCTTACACTTTGAGAAATCCTTACCATTTCCAGGCATTTTTCAGAGCTCCCTGATACTCCCTCCAGGCCATGCTTTCTGGGCAAGGCTACCATGTGTGACCAGCTCAAGTGGTTGCAAAGCTAAGGATGTTCAGAGCTTGCAGAAGTTACTCTGTTGGACTGCAACTCTTAGAATAACCCAGCATGCTGGCCATGCTGACTGAGGAGCATCAGTTTTTCTTGTAATTATTAGTCCTAAAATTAGCTTTTCTAAACTCTGTTTGGAACCTACTTAGATCAACTACCTTCTCAATAAAGTTGCTTTTATATAAAATAATTGTTTTAACCCTTCTAGTATCAGATGTTAAATGTGTTTTTAACCTCAGATAATAAAATATATCACTTCACTCAGCCACTAAAACAATATAGATAATTGGTGCCAATAAAAAGAACCCTAAATCCATCTTTTCATTTTAAGATTAACAGCAAGGAGAATTGTCTGTACTTCTCAGTCTTTTGGCATATGGCATACTTTTTTGTGTGTGTGAGAGAGGGAGACTGTTCCTGGCACTGTGTCCAATTTGCCTTCCAGTCCACGTGAACTTGGGCTGGCTGTGTTTGACACAGGGCAGGTGTGCAAAGGTGCAGCTCATACCAGACGTAGCAGGAAAAGAATAGTGGAAAACTACAAATGATCCAGGACTCTTCTTGTTCCATACCACAATAATTTCATTTGGTGGACCTTAACATATTCCATATCGCTGAGTGGGAACTAATTGAATTTGGAGCCAGTACAGTGTAAGTGTGATATAAGTGAGAGACTTGTGCTGGGGAAATCCTTGTTCAGATTCCCCCACATATCTGTAAACTGGATGGTCTTAGGTCTGAACAAACATTAGGAAAAACATCTTGACTGAAGAGCTGTTCAACAATGGAGCAGACTTCCTCAGAAAGTAGTGGATTTTCCTTCCTTGAAGCTCTTTATACAGAGGTTCAGTATGCAAAGGGTTCTTGTAGCACTTTTGAGACAGAGGGGCAAAATAGACAGCCCTGATAGAGCCGTGTCCTGCTGCCCCTTTCAGCGCTGATCGGGGCCACAGCAACCACACATCGTGGCCCCATTCTGACTGTTTGCCATCTCAAAAAGAGGCAGCAAACTGCTACTCCTCTTAGAGCCAGCAAAAAGGTGCCTTTGCCATGGCGGCAGTACTTTTCGGCACTACTTTTGGCATGCAGCATATAAGTGCCACTCAAAAGAAGTGCTGTGACACCACTGACCATACAGTCAGGTGAGCAGTGTGGTGCCAGTGTGGGGGTGGAATCAGGGCATGCATTGTCCAAACACCATGCCCCCATGCCACCCCCATGCCAGTGCTTCAAGCCAGTCTGTTTAGCACCTAGCTGAAAGAAAAAAGCTGATAGCATGAATTTTTGTAGTCATCAGCATGCTTCCCCATATGCATGTATCTGAATTAGTAGGCTCAAGTCTGCAAAAGCACATGCTACCAGCTTCTTTCTTTCAATTAGTCTCAAAGGTGCTACAAGCTTCCTTTGCATACTGATTTTCTAGACTATGGCTATGCCTTTGCATTATATGTATGTAGGTTTGATGCACCACCATTTATATTGGGCTGAGCCTCAGCCATCATCCAGATTATTAACAACAACAGGCATCTGCTGAATACTTCCACAGTCTCTCCTAAACCAGATTGCAGAGACAAGTAAAATGGGCCCTTGCTATCCACTGGAGTTTTGTTCCAGGACCATCCTCTTCCACATGGATACCAAAATCTATGGATGGTCAAGTCCCATTAAAAACAATGGCATAGTAAAATGATGGCCCTTATATAAAAGGGCAAAATCAAGGTTTACATTTTCAATTTTATTTAGATATTTTAATTTTTTTTCAAGCCATGGACTCCTGAATACATGGATAAAGAAAATGTTGAAGGTCATCTGCATATCAACAATTTCTCATTCCAAAGATATTAAATGCCCCAGGCCTGTCAGGCAGTCTTTAAACAGCATGCACCAAGAGGGAAGTATGTTAATGTCTGATCCATGGCAGACTCAGGGGCACTACAGAATAGTGCTGTAGTTTCTATCTGTGTTTGATTTGTTGCTTATAACAGCTAGTTCTGAACTGTGCTTTTTCACCAGTTTAAATTTTATGAAGAGATGAATGATATTTTTAACTTTTGTATTTGGTCTGTTTTTTAAATTACATTTTTAACCCTGTTGTAAGCTGCCTTCAGATCCTGATAAGGAAAAAGCAGGAAATCAATCAATCAATCGATCAATGTAATCACCTGTATTTCATATTTGCTATGCTCCTAAATAGGGAAAATCAGTATCAAATGTTGGGAAGGAAATTCTCATTACAAATGGACAAGTATTGCCTTTCCCTTCTAAAATCAAAAGTAACACAATCCCTAAAGGAAACTGTCAAAATGGGATGAAATTCTAGAGGACTCCATTGTTTCATCCTAGCTCAGAAACTGTAAGGGGAGTTCACATGGAGGAAGAAGTAGATGGCTTCATGATATCAAGGAGTACAGTAATAGTCTCATGTCTAGTGAAATATCAGGCAAAAATATATTTTGCCTCTCTTTCCAAATCATTAACTTACATATCACACTTCCTGAAGCTGAAGGAGATTCACCATCCCAATTTCCTTGGCCACCACTATTTCCCACTTTCACTCAATGTCATACTCTATGGAGATCCTTCCTCAGAGTGAGGCATTGTGAGTGAAATGACCACAGACATTGCCAGTATCAGTAATAGGGCTTTCTGTCAGGAAAGTGAGGATAGAATTGCAGCCAAACAAAGCTGAAAAGGAGGCTCGACTAGCTAAGACGTCTCTCTGAGCTACCCAGTGTTTCTGGTTAGGTTTGGCATAATTAAGCAAGTACATTATGAATATGTGTTGTCTGAAAAAATATATATGTGACTAGATTAGGATTTGCCAGCCCTTGCACTAATAACCCTATAAAGCACAGTGTATTTAATTCTAACTCAACCTAAGTTTTAATAATTTTTCAACCCAGCTGTTGGCTCTTAGTCATATTTAAGAGCCTCTGGTCATGTTTTAATTGAGTCCTGGTGCAAGAAGAAAGTTTCAAATTGTCCTGTTTAGGGGCACTGTGTACTGTATATGTTCCCTTGTATTCATTTCCTTTTTCTTCCATTACAGAACAGCCTCATGTTTTCAAATGGTGCAAGATGGCACTAACTGGAGCTAGACTTCAGTTGGCTAAGGTAGACTAGATCCACAAATGTTTGCAAAACGTGTGCTGCCCTATCTCCTGCTATGTTTCATATACAAAGTGGTGTTATAGGGCTGGTACCCACAGGCAATATACTGCTGAAGATTCTGATTGGGTTCTCCAATCACATTTGCAAATGAGCTCTCATTTCCTGCCTCCCAGGTTATTTTGTCTCTTTAAATCATTGTCTTAGACTGATGATGCAAAACACTGAGCAGTCCTTGCCGCCAATGCTCCAGCTCATCAGGCTCAAGGAATGGATAATTAATATTGAAAGGTGTGATTGCAGTCAAGTGGGATGGCTAATCAGCTACTGATTTCTCTCTAATGTCCCAGATTATTTAGAAATCTAATCTCTACAGGGAGGCAGAGAATGGGTCTGGGATGGTGGAATTGTAGTAGAAACATGCTATCCCATTTCAAATACAAACATGGAGCAATTATGCCAGCAAGCCTGTCTCCTCATTATTCATTAGGCAATGTTCTCAACCTGGGATGAAGCTTTCCCCTGGGAGTTGGTTTGATGCTGCCAAAACCAGGAGCAGAAATGGCATTTCAGTTTCTAGCATGCTCTAGCCAGAATCCACTTGGTGGTTTAAATTCGTGAAGCTAGGGGTTATCCCAAAATAAGTACTTTTTCAAGCATTGCTCAAGGAGGAATCCAGTACCTCCTTATACAGTGTCTTGTCCCCAACTACACAACAGCAGCCACACTACCAAAAGCAAATCTGCTCCCCCATTTATTTTAATACGTAGTGTGGCTGTTGGCTTCACAGTAGTATGTAACCCCTAGATAATTGTGCTGCAGCAGTATTAGCCAGGTGTGTCCTGTGTAGGGATGGAAAGAATATTTGAAATTATTTGAAAAATGGTCAAAAATGCACTTTTTTAGATGTCAAGAAACCTTGATGGGAAAAATTTAGGACTGACGGTGATCTTCGCAGTTTGGGACGGATTCTCTACAAAGGTTGCACACAGCTGTTTTGCACGTAAAGTAACATTTTCTGCATAGAAAATAATATTTCTGCATCAAGGGAGCAAAATGCTGTTTGCTGTATAGAAAACGCTGTTTTCTATGCAAAAGAATCATATGCAGATTTTGTGCAGAATAAGGGGCTGTGCAAACCAGCCATCAAGGCCAGCCTGGGGGTGGAGTTGGAGCGTGGCATTTACATGATGCATGCCCTGACTCCACCCCAGGGCAACGTGCCACTTCACATGGTTCACGGTATCACGGTGCTCCTCTGGCTCTACGTCCACATGATGCAGTGCCAAAGGAGCACTTTAAAGCTGTGACACTGTGGTTATTGTGCCCTTTCCAGGATGCAAAAAGGAGCTGCTTTTTGTAGCTCCTTTTTGCACCCTGGAAAGGCCAGATTAGGGTCATGGTGTGCGGTTGCCGTGGCCCTGATTCGGCAAAGATAGAGGCAGCTGCAGGCCGCTCCTTAGGGCAGTCTGCACAGTCCCTAAGTCCTCAGAAACTGTGTGGTTTTTGAAGATTTTCTTACAGTGCAAAAAACAAACAAACCTAAAATTATTATTTGGTGCCTTCAAGAAGAAAATTAGTAAAGGATTACATCCCTATTCCTGTGTTTCAGTTGATGTCAGAGCACTATTCTGCAACAAGTGGTGTGAGTGTTGTGGCTTAAATAGATGCAGAGCTCAAAAGACTCATGCCTTTTACACACACACGCAAAATGATCTACAAGATCCAGGAAGTGAAATTTAGGGGCCAAACAGACTGGCAGTAAGTGCCAGGTTGAGGGCAGCATCTAAGTGTAGTGTTTAGATGCTGCGCACTCTCCCGCCACCCTCTCACCACCAAAAAGCCATACGGCTGACCACACATATGGTGGCTTGCCAGCATTTTGGCAGCATGGCGTTTACACACGCTGTGCCACTGAAACACCAAAAAGCCCTTTTTCCACCCCAAAAAGGAGCGGCATTTTGTAGCTTCTTTTTGGACCGAAAAAACTCCAGATTGGGGCCATGGTATGTGGTTGCCACAGCCCCAATCCAACATGATGCCAGCCCCTTTAGGGCTATCTGTTTCGGCTCTTAATTATCTTTTTCCTCCTAAAAGTATAGGCAGGCCCAGGACAGACGGTCCTGAAGCGCTGTGCTGCTGCCAATACTAGGATAAGGGACTGTGCACAAACTGCATGGTCTCTAACCCTAGCATGGCACGGTGGTGGCCTAATGGCGGTGTCCCATCCACATGGGCTATATTGGCATAAGTGACACGCAGCATATACACATTGCTGCATGTCGCTTACATCATGAGTGCACCATTGGCGCACTCGTGACATCCACCCAACAACCCAAAAACAACCCAGTTTTTCTGGTTCTTTTGGGATGGAGGGACACCTGGCAGTTTGGCTGCTGCGGCATCCCTCCATGGGAAAATAAGCCACATCAAGTCCGGCCTTTCCCACAGAGATGTACCGGGCCGTAGAGAAACAGAGAGAGAACCATTCAAAGGAGCTTACAGTATAAATTAAAACAGAGCAATTAAAACAATATGAAGTACAAAAGTTTAAAAAGTATTAAATAGTACATTCAATTAAAATACTATATTTAAATTTAAACTTAAATTTAAAACACTTTAAAAACACAATGCATATTAAAACAGCACACCCAGGTTTAATCTACACTGCAGACATAATGCAGTTTGACACAGCTTTGAGTGCCATGGGTCTATCCTATGGAACTCTGGGATTTGTAGTTTGGTGACACACCAGAGCTCTCTTTCAAGTGGGACTTTCATAGTCTGGAATCAGCCACTGAGAAGACTCTCTCTCATGTCCCACCAATACAGGAGCACACCACTATATCTGTTAAGAAAACCATGTAGACAAACAATTGGAAATATTAATTATATAAAGGTTTTTTTAAGCTGTCAGTGATTTAAAAATTCAGTACATGTAGCATGTATCACTTGCAGTGACTAAATGTTCAAAAACAGATATAGTATAACTTATTGGAATTCTAATGTGCCCTTTGTCCTATTTGCATATCTCAAAAAACAATTTCCAACTCATCAGTTGAACGTGCAAATCCTTCAGATAGCAGCACAAGCCTCTGTGTACCTTGTATTTGTTGTGTATTGTTTGCCTTCAGGTCATTTTGGTCGATGATCTCCATCTGGGCATCGACAGGTGAAGTGTGACCCTGCTGGTGCTCTTGGACCTCTCAGCGGCATTCGATACCATAGACCATGGTATCCTTCTGGAATGCCTGAGGAAGTTAGGCATCGGAGGGGACTGCGCTCCAGTGGTTCCGGTTCTACCTCTCGGGTGGATTCCAGATGGTATGGCTGGGGGATAGTTGCTCCTCCAAGAGAATGCTGACATCTGGCAACCCTCAGGGCACCATCCTGTCCCGCATGCTATTTACTGTTTACATGAAACCGCTAGGAGAGATCATCCTGAGACATGGGGCACGGTGTTATCAGTACGCTGATGACACCCAAATCTATTTCTCTATGTCTCCAACTCTTGCAGTAATGGCATCTCTCCTCTAAATGCCTGCCTTGAGTCAGTAACGGGATGGATGAGGGAAAACAAACTCAAGTTGAATCCAGAGAAAATGGAGGTACTAGCGATAGGCTCCCCGGGCCCAGGCACAGAACTTTGCCGATCTGTCCTGGACAGGGTCACACTTCCCCTAAAGGATGAAGTGCATAGTTTGGGAGTACTCCTAGATCCGTCTCTGCAGTTGTCATCTCAAGTAGATGTGATGGCTAGGAGTGCTTGGTATCAGCTTTGGTTGATATGCCAACTGCGCTCCTGCCTGGCCCAGAGAGACCTTGAAGCAGTGGTACTTGCACTGGTAATCTCTCGTTTAGATTTCTGTAATGTGCTCTACATGGGGCTACCTTTGTACCAAGTTCGGAAGCTTCAATTAGTTCAAAATGCAGCAGCTAGATTGGTCACTGGAGCATCGAGGTTTGACCATATAACACCAATACTAAAATCTCTGCACTGGCTGCCGATTAGCTTCCAGGCACAATACAAAGTGTTGGTTATTACCTTTAAAGCCCTAAATGGCTTGGGCCCGAGTTACTTGAGGGAACGCCTCTCCCTACACAATGCGCCCCACACTCTCAGAATAACTGGGAAGAAATCACTAGACTATGTAAATACCAGGCTAGTGACCACTTCCCACAGAGCATTTTCTGCCATGGCCCCCAAGTTGTGGAATGATTTGCCAGAAGAGATCTGACTCATTACCACCTTAGATGCTTTCAAGAAGGCACTGAAGACGGATCTCTTCCGGTGAGCCTACCCACCAAACCTGCTGTAAAATTCTCACCTGTCAGTATTGTATGTTTTTTACGGAAAGTCAACCAGCTGTACTATATTGATAGTAATGTGTGTATGTGTGTGTGTATAATGCTATGTATTTAATATTGTTGAAATATGTTTTTATTGTTGAAATTTGCTGACTGCTGTAATCCCGCCTCGATCTGTAGGGAGAGGCAGAAAATAGAAATATATTATTATTATTATTATTATTATTATTATTATTATTATTATTATTATTTCTAACTTATGGTAAAGCTATCACAGTGTTTTCATGGCCAAGTGGGGATTTGAACCCTGGTCTCCCAGTGTCCTAAACCAACACTCATACACCATGCTGGTGCCTAGACAGAAGTAACATCACAGTCTCTCCTTTTGGACCACACCAGTAATAAGAATTTCCTCCGAAAAGAGATGAAACTAGCCACATCCTTGATGGCATTTAGGGTGAAAGTAAAAATACTCAATTCTACATGATTTTAGTGAGTTTTTCAATACAATGTCCTCTTTCATTTCTGAGGTTTTAGATTACCATATATACTCAACTATAAATTGATATAGTCATGTATAAGTCAAGGGCAGGCTGTGGGACCAAAATTATGGATTTTGATATGACCTGTGGATATGTCGAGGGTAAAACTTAGGGGTGTCTAACAAATGATGTAAAGGGTGAATCAGTGGAAAACAATGCCAAAGAATTTACAAAATTTCAACATTTAAAACTATGCTCATACTAAAGGCTAGATGGGTGAGAAAATAGAGGGGGTTTGGTGCTTTCAGGACAGATTACCCTCTTGCCTTTCATCAGGGGATGGTACCTTTTTAAAATGAAAGTTAAAGTACAGTATCTACCTTGACTCATGGATAAGTCGACTCAGATTTTTTGAGTCAATTTTTTGACATAAATTTCTAAACTTATACTTATTGTAAATTGTTATGTTATTTTTATTCTATTTTTATTGCTATGTATTTTTCTTACTGTTGTAACATGCCCAGATTCTTCATGATTGGGTGGGCTATAAATAAATAATTTTGTGGTAGAGACCTAGTTTTAAGGATGGCACAATCTTTGCACAACTCCTGGTTAGGCAAGCAGTGGTTGGTTTGTTATGCTTACACAAGGAGGCGTCCCACACCTCCAGATGCGACCAGTTCCAACATTATGCTGAAACCAAGCAGCACAATGGGGTATGGCTGACATGCCAGTCAGGAGCCTGAGCCCAGCTCCACTTCTACATTCCATAAACTTCCAAGGAAAGCCAGCACAGCTTGCAACACTAGCCAGATATCTCCTCTTTCCCACTTCACATGGAAGAACCCAAAGAATTACACTGATGGGGCTTTTTACTTTGCTGGCATTGAACTGGATCTTGGTTTGCCTGTGGTTTGATTTTCTATAAATCCCGACAGAAACTGTTGTCAGGCCCAAAAGGCACACATATACTTTTATACACTTTTATTAATAAAAGGAAATAAAATAAATAGACTCATTGACTGGTATGTCTATTTGTTCATTGAGGCTTTGCTCTATGCATCTAATGATGTGGGCTGGACTCCACAAAAGCTTATGCTAGGAAAAAAAATATTCTCTCTAAGGCGCTGTATAGACTGTCCCAAAGGGGTGGGTCTCTGGCACCCCTTTTATCTCCGGGTTGGGGACAGGACAGCCTCACCGGCAGCCCTGCGGCCCCAATCCGGAGTTTTTCGGATGCCCCTGGACACCCTGGAAGCCGCAGCAATGGGAGAAAGGAACTGCTTGGCCCCTTTCTCCCTGGCATTGTTCCCACAGCCATTTGGTTGCTGCAGGAATGATGTGGCACCCAAAAGGAGTGTTTCAGAGCTCCTTCCCACGCCGCACCCCAGCCGCTTACGTACTAGGGTTGCAGGGCATACGGACGCTCCACCCCCACGCAACCCTAGTATGTGGCCAGTCCGCTGCAAAGCACCAGTCTGGACCTGGCCTTAGTCTCAAAGGTGCAACTGGAGTCTTTTATGATCTTTTTATGCTGAGACAGACTAGCATGGCTGTGTCTTCTTTATTTATGTCTTCAAATATAAGCCTAGCTTCCTTGTTAGTCTAGGATTGCAGACAAAGACTAAAATATGCCTTAATTAAGAAGCAGTGGGGGGGTTTCAGTGCGCTAATTACTTGTAATGCAATTGGTTAAAAGAAAAGGTGAGTGGCATAAATAATCCTAGGTATTATTGTTATACTGTATAATAATTTTGTTTGTGGGAAATTCTTCTGAAGGCTTTGAAAAAACCCACTGTACCAGTGTACTAATATGCAGTAAAAATACATAAAAATATGGGTTAATAGATCTCACAAAGCAAATGTGAATATTCCTAAATTAAATGAATATTCATAGCTGCAGCTTGAAGATAATATAATCTGAATCTTTTGACTTTCATAGTGAATAATGTCAGTCTGAGCCTAGTAAAAAGATCTATATTGGGCAATAAAGTACAGATTATTACATAATCAGGTCAAACCCTATAAAGGGCCAGAAACATAAGGAATAATCTCTCTTTGTGATCATAAAAGGAGCAGTATAAAATACAAGGCTCACTATCTTCTGTTACAGTCAAAACATAATGTGATGTGGTTGCCTATGTTGGGCTTCATTTTAGAAGGTAAAATAATGAATACTGACTACAATAACAGTGACAACAATAGCAACAAAATGTTCTAAGGGGACAGATGACTATCTGCCATCAACATAAATTGATAACAGCAACATCTTAAAGGAGGCATTCCCCTTTCTATCTCATGCATAAAGGAATACCTTTTACATGTGCTCACATGTGTGCATATGAATAAGAAACATACCATTTGCTCCTTCAGAAAGTAACTAATTGATTCTTTGACTAAAAGGCATCTTAAAAACTGTCTTATGGATGGTAGTCTATACACACATGCAAACATAATACATATACTTGATTGAAATCCTAGATTACACACTGCAAAATGTACTGCTCTGACACAAAGTTCTCCCTGGCATATTATTTATTGCCTGGACAAGTGTGAGGCACTCAAACAGCATTCAGATACACTTCTGCGGCTCAAAACAAACAGCAGCTGTGCCTCTTACCCCAGTGGCATCCAAGAGGGAGACATCTGCTTTTTTACCCTGCCTACAGATGAATGCTGCCTGGGTGCCCCACTCCATTCCCTGGATACTAAATACCTGATGGAGTACACAGCTACCCTTTGCAGCAGTTTTGTGGGAAGAGGCATTGTACAAAAGACCACAGGTTAAGTTCTTGCTCATTGAATACATAAATACACATGTTACCAAAATGGTTACAGCTATATCACCATGGACATATTCAGTATAGGTAGCTCCTGCCCACGAAAACCCTTGGCATAAATTGAAGAGCAAGCACTTTGTGACCTGAGATTAAGCTGGTCAGTTGCAAAAGATTCAGGTCTTCCCCACCTTTAATAGTTGTGAACAAGATGACATTTCAGCAAAGCCAGTTTGCATGAGAAAAAACAGTAAGGTGGTAAGCGTGATGTGCTCTGAGATGGTCAACTGTTCATTCCATTTTAAAATAGCCCTTTGCATTTCAGCCTATATGAGAAAAGGCCTTCTTCAGAGGCCTTTAGCAGAAATCACTGGAGTTGAGAACACTCTCCAAAACACAGTACCATTGAGTATAAAAACGCCTTTCTTCATACAGGCTGAAACATGTTGGGCTATTTTTAAAAGGAATAAACAGTTGACCATCTCAGGGCACATGGAACTTGTCTCCTTGCTGTTTTCTGTTTTTAGCGTGCTTTTCAGTACTCTCTTCATTTCTACAGTTTACATGACAACTTACACCCCTTTTCTAAAGAACTATTAAAAGGGTAGAAGCTCTGTTCTCTTTTAGACCCAGCAATCCAACCTGAGAGTGAAAAACATGGGCCAATCCACACATTAGTGTGAACTTCAAATGGAAGCTGTTTTGGCAAGATTGCTTCCCACAGTGTTACAGCAACATCTCTTGGAGGCAATCATGTGACTGTGACCAAATTGTATCTGAACTGCAACACATCCTTTTTCTCTCTACTAGACAGATTATGTGACTCAGACATGGCATTTCCACTTAGGTGAACACCTGCATTCCCATTGTCTGCACAAATATAAAAATGATAGTCATACTATAAATGCTCTGGGAACTGCTCTTCTCTGCAGATCTGTCTGGGCTGCCTCCCTGCTCTGCTCTGTTTGGATGGCCAGCATTCCTTCAGAAGCACAGGAGGAGGGTTTTGGCCCATCTTGCTCAGTGAGGATTAATAGTCAACGTCTTTTACCCCTAACAAAGATGCTTTATGTGTCTTGGATCTTTGGAGGATTACTCTGTTTTTCTCTTAATTAACAAAAACAATCTCTTTGCCATATTCATTTCATTTTCCATTCAGTTCTGTCTACCATTTCCCAGCTTGACCCAGCTTTCCCTCTTCTCTGACCAACCATCACTACCATTTGCTTCTCATAACCTTATCACATGATAAAATAAATCCAAAATGGAGCAAGAGAGCAACTTCTTTATCCATGCCTCTTTGCATAATATCATAGCACTTCCATTCTCCTTCCTGAGGGACACAGTTAAAAGTGTTTCTTGTTGTTGAACAGATTTTTCCAACATGATAGAAGACACACTTTTACGACCATTTCCCTAGGAAAGAAAATGGAAGTGATATGACTTTATGTGGAGAGGCACAGAGAAAGCCACTGCTCTCCTGCTCCATTTTGGATTTCTTTCTTAATGCAATAAAGCTCTCAGAGAGATTGCTGAGAATGGGTCCTTTCATTTGTCTTTATCATGGCTTTATGCTGGAGAAATCACACAATATCCCCGGCTCATTTGCTGTCTTGCTTACACTTTCCCTCTCCATTACCAACTCGATTCTGACTTTTTCTCTCTTACAACATAGGGTTCGCATGCTGGCAGGTTGCATCCTTTGCAATGTCTGTTTGTTTTGGCTGAGGGGACTAATAAAGCCTTTAGGCGGGATGTTAGTCAAACTGACCTTTCCTGTTTTCTGAGTCACTGATCTTAGAACACTAAGCCAGGCACAAGATGTAGGACATTCTCCAGCATCTAGGGAATGACAACAAAGACCTTGGTGAGAAGGCAGATAAGACCAGCAGTCCTTAATCTAAACAAGGCCTTGTGCTGTTAAACAGACTTCAGAGGACATACATTTCATGCATATATTTACTGAACATAAACGGTTGACCTCATGGGCACAATCCAGTACAAAAATAAGCATAACTAATCCTCTTACAATCAATGGGCTTGCACACTTAATACCATGCTGGATTGTGCCCAAATTCTGAACAGAAGTAGTACTATACTTCTCCCAGATGTTGTGTTAGGTGTCCTGTGAAGTGTGAAACATATTTGATTCTGCTATATGGCGACCACCTGTAAAATGGTGTTTCTACTTCAGATTAAGGATGGATGCTTTCTCCTCCATCCTCTAATTCCATGTTCCATAGCCAAGCGGAAGCTAACTTTTCAGCAGTGATGACAGTACTGGTACTTGTGGGAGCTAAGTTTGTGGAAACAGGGAATTTACAGTGACCATGTGACACACACAGGACTGTCCCTCAAATACTTACTACTACTTGTAATTATCTACTGATTGGGGAGGTTACATCCCTTTACCTTAGGGAATGGCTGATGCTGGCATTTGTTTTACTAAGTGATCTAGGGTAGAAAATTGCCTTCTTTTACTGGGGAGAGTCTTCTAATTGAGGGGCTGTCAAAGAGCAGTCTTCTTTTTGAAGGTATCCTCCATTTGGAGGGCTCTCCAGTCCAAGCCTGATTTCAAAACAAAAAACTATAAAAAAGAGAGAATGATTATGCACCCTGAAGCTGCCCATTCACCACTAGCACCTGGACAGGAGGCTGAGCCGCACATGCACAGCTCACCTGGTCTTACTTCCCTACTAAAGTGAGATGTATTGTAATTCTGTTCAAATTATATTTTTAAAAAATCATTGTTAATATTGCATCTGTGCATATAAATTCACCTAGGTAGTTTGATGCAAATTGTTCTCATTTGACCACTTTTTGGAGTGATGCAAGCCCTCTTTTTTTTGTTCTCGGTGTGTGTGAGGGAGGGGTGCATACATGCATGTGCATGTGGCCACACCAATGTATCCTAATCCTAAACCTCCAGTGATCAGGGAGAACTCATAAATAAATCAGCCGAAACTTTTATGGGCCTCATTCCTGGCTTTTCTTCTTCTTTTTGAAGGGTCTTTAGAGAACTGTACCCTGGTTTGGTACTGCCAGTTGCTGTGAGTTTTTGCCTGATCTGTAGCTCAAGCAGGGACCCATGCCTGAAAGAATTATGTCTCACAATGCTGTGAGAGGCTATTTATTATGAAAAAGCCCAGGACAGTTTGGCTTGTTCATATTTTAAGGCCTTCTTCAGGAGTCTGGGGGGTGGGGGAGTCTGCAGAAATTTCAGCCAGTCACCAGTAAATTGTATCAGAGACTCTTTCATCAGAAGGGCTGAAAATTGTCGGTCTTTTTAATAATAAACATCAGCTCATAGCATATTGAGATGTGTTGCTTTCATATATAGGTTCGATTGGATGTTCTCCAGTTTTTGCCCTTTAGGCAGAGAGACTGACCTCATCGTTGGCTTCGTGTTCTGGAGTCTCAGTCATTCTGCAGCTGGTTGCCTCCTGAGTGTTTCCTGCCCACATGCTATGCCTCCTTCCTGGCTTCCTCTTCTTACTCCCTTCAGTTTCCTACTATTAGAGAGATAAAGCAAAGCCAAGCAACCACCTACCTTCAGACATTTGAGGCTCTCTACCAGGGAATGCAAAGACATAGTCAGAAATTATTCAGTGCCATGTTACTAGCTGGTGAAAAGAACTTCATTGGGAGATGGGAGGGATGAACATCATCTCTGAAAGTTAACAGTTGTCTATATATACAGGGGCCTTGGTATCCACAGGGGTTTGGTTCCAAGACCCCTGTGGATACCAAAATGTATGGATAGTCAAGTACCAAGAAATAAAATAACATAGTAAAATTGTGTCTCTTATAAAAATGGCAAAATCAAGTTTTGCTTTTTGGAATACACACACACACACACACACGGAATATTTTCAAACCATGGAGGCTTGAGTCCAAGGACAAAGAACCTGTGGATACAGAGGGCCAACTGTATAACATTTCCTATATGAAGCAGTCTATGCTTTGGCACATGCATCATATGAAGCGGCAGCATACATACAATGGAGATTTGGGCTGTGCCTTTGGCCTTGCCCTTGCCTGCCTGTGAGAATGAAAGAGTACAATTTGTCCAAGGTCATCCAGTGTGTTTCCATGTCTGAGCAGGCTTTCAAACCCTGAGTTGTAGTCCAATACTCAAACCACTACACCACAGTGGTTGTCACATAATATTTAGGTAGTCCCTAAGACACCTTCAGGTAAGTGTAATTGGATGGATCTTCATGCCATACAACACAAAGACCCAAATCATGTTATTAGCCCCAAATCATGTAGAACCATTAAATCAGTGGGATACACCAGCATGTTGACTCATTTTTCCACAACTGATTCATTGACTGCTTAAGATGAGACTAACTAGTAAGATTCAGGCACACATTGGCAATTCATTTTTTCCATGATTATAGAAAGAGAAAAAGACTTGGACTTCTTATGTCCTTTGGCCAATAGAGATGGCATGGCCAAGAAACCAGTACTGTATCTGTATAAGGGTGTGTAGACAAAATGGGAGGTCTGTTCAACTTTGATTTTAATGGGTTCAGTTGTGTTGGGGGTGATGAGGAAGGGATGAAATGAACCAAAATCTGGGAAACAATGTAGTGGGGCAGGAAAAAGGCAGCCTCAGCCATTGCTGATGGATTTTGTCCTCTAGCTCAAGACCATTTGCTTTTTTAGATACATCCTGATGGAAGCTTTCAGCTCTATGGGACTTAAGCAATTGTAATTTGTTTTTTTTATTTATATACCGCTATTCCAAAGACACGGTGTATCTCATAGCATCATCCTGCTTCATTCACTGAATTTTGTGGGAGCTTTACATGATGCCATCCTCCACTTGTAACCCCCCTCTTTTTTTTCCTTCCATAATTTCTTCTATATATATTTTCTTACCACAGCAGGGCTGGCTCAGGACATGCAAAGCTAATTGTGTGCCCTTTCTCCAATTAGGCCAACCAAGTTGTGTTGCCATCTGGGACAAAAGAAAAAATCCCACTGGCACCTCCCTCCCTCCCTCCCTCCCTCCCTCCCTCCCTCCCATGGAATTAAAATACAATCATAAGAAATTAATAACAACCAATTTGCTGCTTTTCATGGTACCCCAAAATCTGCTGTAGCCTGAAGTGGCTGTTTTACTTATGGCACAGCCAGCCCTCTACCTCAGAATATTTTTTTTATTGTTTTATATACACTGCTCCCTCGGGTTACGAAATTAATTCGTTCCGCGGCCGCTTTCGTAACCCGAAAAGCCTTCGTAAGCCGAATTGCCATAGGCGCTAATGGGGAAAAGCCGCGTTTCGTGCGAAAAAGCGCCGAAAAGCACCAAAAAAATTTTTCGTAACCCGAAACAACATTCGTAACCCGGAACAATTATTTCCAATGGGATTTTTTCGTATCCCGGAAATTTCGTAACCTGGGTATTTCGTATCCCGAGGTACCACTGTATATATATATATTACAAAAGTCATAAGGTATTTTCAAAAAGAATATAGCACTTTGGCATAGCATTTTCTTACATAAACACATATTAACATTCTTATATCTTTGTAATGTTGTTATTGCTTTGTAAAGTAATGAAAAGAAACATGATGAAAACATTCCTCGTTTTTCAGTTTGTATATTGTATTTTATATTCTATAATTAATACCTTCATTTACAGGGACCACTTTCCCTTGATTTTACCCCATTTTTTTTTCATATGTCTGATTTGTACTTCCCATCGCTAATATTGTAAGTTCATCCATTATAATAAACTCGTGTACTTTATATTTCCAGATCTGTATATCTGGTATAATGTCTGTTTTCCAATATCTTGCGAGTACCATACGTGCTGCCGTAATCATATAAAGTATTATATTTGTTTGGTCTTTATTGAGCTTGTCATCAATAATATTTAATAAAAACAACCCAGGATTTAGGGGGATATTGATTTCCAGTGTTTCTTGTATTTCTTTATGAATTTTCCTCCAATATTTTTGAATTTCCCTGCATTTCCACCATGTATGATACATTGTTCCGATTTTAATTCTGCATTTCCAACATAGGGGACTACAGTTCTTATTCATTTTAGAGAGGCGTGAGGGGGTTAGATACCATCTGTGAAATATTTTAGCAAAGTTTTCCTTAAGGGTATTGCATCTGGTGAATCTTTGAGTATTTTTCCAAGATTTTTCCCAGGTTTCTATAGCGATCGTCTTTCCTATATTTTGCATCCATTTTATCATAGTTTCCTTAATTAGTTCATCTTGCATTTCAATATTTGATAAAGAGAAAAACCCAAATAGCTGCAAAGTGCTTCCTTACTGCTAGTGTGATAAAAGCCTGGTCTGAAATTATCCTGAGTAACCAGGCTACACTCAGGGAAATGTGGGGCTTGAGTAGAGGGAAGTTGCCACCAGACTGATATAGTCCAGTAGAAATCTATGGGAGTCTAAATGATTCAAGCCATTTCACATCAGCAGCACTAAGAGAAAGGCAATGTGAAAGCTTAGCAGCCCCATCTACTCACCCACTCAACCAAGATGTTTCTGAGTTTTTAATGGCCATATTCTTTGTTTTCAGTAATAATAAAATACTTGAGGAGTGAGCAGTGCTTGGGGGCTTAGTATGAATCCCAGCAGTAGAGTGAGTAATGCAGACTCTGCTAAAAGAGATCCCACAGATGACACAGTCCACCTGTATGGTTTGGATTGGTGAACATTTTCTATCTCTCTCTCATCTCAGACACCCTTTCCCTCATTTTTATGCGCACACACACAAACGAGCAGCAAATTTTTGTAACTTTTTTTTCTTAGTGTACTTATTCTATCAGGGATGGGCAGAGGCCCTTGTGGGATTTTTCTACCTCATATGCCAAAATAACACATCTGCTGTACCTCCACATGGGTTGACGGAGAGGAAGTACCATTTGCTCCTTTGGCTTCAAGCAGCAGAATAGCTAGCACCAACGCCAGTAGTTTCACTGAGACAAGGGGTCTAGACACCATTTTATGGGTTAACAGTAATGCCACAACTTTGATGCAATTACAAATGTCATAAATCAATCACTGTCAAAGATAGCATCTTCTTTGAAGGTGTATGCAGATACAGGTTGAGGGGATATGGGGCACAATGATTCCACAATTAGCAAATTGTTGAATGGGCTGTCAGCCCTGCTTGCCTTGTAGGCATCCGTGCAGGTTTTTATCACCAGCCAATCAGTGTGACAAGTCCTGACAGTCTAGCAGAGGGGTCACCTTCATCCACCTGGACTGCTGGTTACCCACTTGCAAATCCATGGGGTTTTCCTCCCCAAAATTTAGCTTGTGCCCAATGCCCCCTCTTCCCTTCCATATGACCATTTGTGACACTGCAACATGCTCATTCATAGAATCATAAAGTTGGAAGAGACCACAAGAGCCATCCAGCCCAACCTCCTGCCATGCAGGAACTCACAATCAAAGCATACCTGAGAGATGGCCATTCAGCCTCTACTGAAAGACCTCCAAAGAAGGAGACTTCACCACTCAGAGGAAGTGTGTTCCACTGTCGAACAGCTCTTACTGTCAATGAATTATGAATTAGTGATATCAAGAAATACACAATACAAAAAGAAGCTATACTAGCACTTATGACAGCAGCAGTTGCATCAATGATGCCAGCTAACAACTACAAACATATAGCAAAGCAAGCATCCAGGGCAAGATATCCCCAGGGAAGACCAAAAAAACCATGCGCCAATAACATGAGGAAATTCCTTCCCAGTCCTGATGGTCAGCTGAAGCCTGGGGATATCTAGAATATAACAGGCAACAAAAAGTGAGAGGGTGGGTAATGCAGAAGGCCTGGTGAAATGATTGGCAGCCTCATTTGTGGGCATTTATATGCTTAGCGGATCACATCTGAAGCCTCTCAAGATTTCTGGTCTTGCAAGACTTCCTGGTATCTGGAACAAGATTTGGGCCAGATCCTATCTGAAAGTTTGGGGTGACTGAGCCACTGCTAGACTTCAGCTAGCAAGGACTCCAAGCAGTCACTTGAAGTCCACATAAGTGCCAGCACTGGCACAAAAGATGACCAGGGCAACAGCCACCCCTCTGGGCAGCAACGGTGTGAGTCTAATATGCTGTTCATTTTCACATTGCATATTTTTACCCCTGCTTCTCTAAACACCTGCCTTTAAACAGTTAAACCAAACCCCACTCCTGACATTGGATTGATGAGGATCCCATCAGTGTCCCTCTCAGAGTATTTTAAACTATCCAAGAGCTCCCTTTTGCTCCCCCACTCCAGCTAGGCCCTACTATTAGAATGATGGGCAGCTTGGTCATTATACAGAATTCTCCTCCGCGGTTGCTGAGACCATCATCAAAGTTCCTATTTTCACTCAGGTGCAACCTGAGCAATGTTTGACACTGCCAAGCAACTCCTGAGGACAAAATAATAAGCCAATTCTCAAGGAATGCCATCATGAACCCTGTCCCTGTCATTGAGAAAATAGATCCAAATTCTTCTTTTGTTGCTTAACCTGTGCTCTAGGCTCCCCCCCCCCCCCAGCTTTCTCTTCTAAAACATAAGGGGAATACAATAGGTCCTTTCAGGCTGTGCCAAACTTCTTCTCAAGCCCTCTCAGATAAGCGCTGGCAGGAAAGGTGACTGCCATCAATATTTTGGTGAATGTTAACTACCCGGGGACAGCTTTGCAAGGGGATAATCACAGCTAGTTTTGAGGCATGTTTTAAAACACTGCATTTAAGAAATCTTCCACTCAGCCTTCCTGTCAAATAAGGTTTTGCATTAGAGAGAGAGAAAGAGAAAAAAACAGCAACCCAACTTCCCAATAACAAGAACAAAGCTGACATAGTCCTTCTCTTCAAGGTATGTTTTCATCTTTCCAGATTCATCATCTGATGCCATTTCATTCATTTGGTCAAAGGAATGCTTCATCTAAAGGGGGCTGTAGAATGGTGGTAGATTCCTCCCCACTAAGCACTAATCTATACCTTTAAAATATTCCTTACTCCAGTTGAATAGAATGTGATCTGGCCAGACGTGATTCATAGGAGTTTGCACCTTTTGCAATCCCTCCAAAAAAAGTCCTTAAACTCAGTGGAAAAGAGCTTTGTGGTTTTTCCAGAGTATCTGCTGAAATCTGCAGAAATGCACATTATCGTATGTGTGGCAGTCTCTTTGCTATGCATGCATTCGAATGGCTGTGCATTTATGTTGGGGGAGTGAATAGATGTGAATAGATGTGAATTTGTGCAGGAAAGTGAAGACAATTAATTGTCAATGTGAATTTGCAAAAGTGTACACTAACTCCCTTAGTACAGTTAGCCCTTGGGCTTCCTTAGCATCGCACTACTGGGAAATCTGAAAAAGGGCTTTGGTTGGTGAATGAACAAACCTACTAACAAAAATATCTCTCTCTCTCGTACACACACACACACACACACACACACATTTTTTTTTGGCTAGAGAAACTCCACAAAGAAATTGAGCCACGGTTTCCACACCTCTGAGCTAATTAAGAATGTGAGTGGTAAACCAAAAAATTATTTCATTCTCACATATACAAACTCACTGGATGGTCCTGGGTAGTTCTTGGATGTATCATTCTTCTGCAAAATGGAAATAAAATGGTAGCCTACCACACAATGCTCTTTTACAGGCTACTAGAAGAAAGCGTGTCTCTGAAAAAGTTTGACTGATATAATACAAGCCACATTTACCCCACTGATCACAGTAAGAGCTGAACACAGATAGTATTGTACTGGACAGCACTATATCCTTAGGAGAGCCAATGTGGTGGTCAGAGTATTCAACCAGGACTTGGGAAATCCAGGGTCCAGTCCCCAAAGGTACTGAGCCATGAAACTCAATGGGTGACCTCAAGTCAGTTACTCTCAAGCTGACCTACCTCACAAGGTTGTTGTAGAAGCAGAACCATGCACACTGCATTGAGGCCATTAAAGAAAAGATAGGCTATAATTATACCTAACAATAATAATGATTTATTATTGTCTTCTCATAATGCATCTTATACAAGGCCATGTTGCAACTTCCATGTGTGCCTTCAAGTCACCTGTCAATTTACAGTGACCCATGAATTTCATAGGCTTTACGTAGGAATGCTTTGAGATGGCTTGCCAGTTCCTTCCTCTGAAATACACCAGGTAGTCCTTGGCAGTCTCCCATCCAAGTGCTAACCAGGGCTGACACTGCTTAGCTTCCAAGATCAAATGAGATCTGGTACCTTTCAGGTATTTAGGGTATAATAATGGCAACTTCCATAACTATTCCAAAACCACTTTTACATTATAAGAATAGTCTTTATATTTATATTATAAAAATATTCTTATAAGGAATTCTTTTTAGGAGGAGTGTTCATGATCTAAGGCAATAAGACCTTCCCTGACCCTTTCTTCCCAAGCTGCTCTTTGTCTGAATTTGACTGTGTAAACTCAAGTTAATATAATCCCATGTTGCAAATGGATGCTTATCCTACTGTTTTGGATGTCTCCCAAGCCATTTATATAAATGCATCCTCTTCTCCAGAGGATTTCTAACAAACCAATATTTTTCAATAAAAGGCACAATGATACCTTGGGTGAATTGGTGCTGCTTTGCTGCAGTTTGGAAGGCTTCTTCTGTGGAGTTTGGGCAGGGGTGTGTGAAATTTCCCTGCTTAGCAAAATATAAGAAAGTAAGTGGAGCAGATGTGAGTAAATAAACATGAACCATAATATATGCTTCTTTTAAAAAAAAAAAAGTAAGTATTCATGCAACTACATCTGTCACTTCCCCCCACCCCTGAATGACAGGGACATAACTGTAACTGCTTCCAAAGTGGGAGACGAATGGAAAGCCCTGTCACTGAAGTTTTTAAAACATGCTCCGTAGCGGATTAGAATGATGTTTCTATGGGAAATGTTATGCCCAGTCTTGTAGTCAGAGATATTTGTGTACCTTTGCATTTCCTTCCAAATAAAGAGGGTATGATTTAATCAGTCCTACCGTAAGCATAACCTAGGTCATAAAAGGGCTTTTCTTATCAGCTTCTGTGTATATTCGGCAGACATCAAACCAGGACATGCACAGCAGCCTAGGACACTGAAGGAGTATCCACAGTGCAGAATATCAGTTTGAGACTACTTTAACTGCCACAACTCTCTCCTACAATATCTTGGGATTTGTAGTTTGGTGAGATGAGACACCAGAGCTCTCTGATAGACCGGGCGGACCACACCAAACTACACAGGATTCCACAGGCTAGAGTCATGGTAGTTAGAGTGGTCTCAAACTGCTTTAATTCTGCAGTGTGGATACATCCTGAGTGACCATTTTGTTGCAGCACAGACAAAAAGAGAATGGATGCAGACTGCTTGTATAGTTTTGCTGCATACAATAGGAGAGGACTGAGCTTTCAGTGTTACACCAAATATACACAGTGAAATGCCTTTCCCTGCACTAATAAGTTCTAGCACTCTTATCTTACAATACTGTATAGAGAAATTTGGCAGGAGAGAGAGAATACCACTCATGTTCGCACTGTAAGTAAGCTGGTTGGTTTGTTATCTGTTCAAGTCCTGGACTGCAGTTCTGTTGGTCAGTTGTGGTTGCTAAGTTCTGAAAAAGTGACCTAAAAGTATATAGCAATATATTTTAACTAGAAAATACTAACAGTCGCCTCTCCTTGTCCACAGATTCTGCATCCATGAATCCCTCCCCCCAAAAAAAATTCGCTCTAAAAAATCCAAAAAGTAAATCTTGATTTTGCCAGTTTTATAACGGGCACCATTTTATAATGGGACTTGAGCATCCATGGATTTTGGTATCCACAGGGGGTCCTGGAACCAAACCCCAGTAGATATCAAGGGCCCACTGTAAGCCAGATTCTGTTATCACTTCTTTGCTCCTTTGAAAGCCCTGTGGGCCCATCATTCATCCAATTTCAAATACAGTGTAATTCATTTGATTTTCCAGGTTTTCATAGTAATGCCGGTATTACACTGGGAAAGGAAAAATAAACTCTGTTTAAGTCCGTAAAGAAATTTCAACTAAATCAATATTTCCCAATCTATAATCTTATCTTTTCTCCCATCATTTCGCTGTCTTTTTCCATTTTCATCATATTGTTGAGATGTTCTATAACTGTCATACATAGATACCATATCTAAAATAGCTAAATCTTCCATGGGTATTATGGTAGATACCAGAAAATAGATACAACAGGTTACAACAAATAGATATGTATCAATGCACATCAAATCAATATGTGCAGGGAAGGGAAAAAACCCATAGGCATACAAACAGCTAACAGATATTAATGTAAGCATTTTTGTACAGACGGCTGTGCACAGGCACCTCACCACAGACCACTGTCTGCATGTGTATGTCTACGTATGTACACACATGTATAGCCACATACTTGAAAATCCTTGTTTATTGTGAAGTAGAGCAAAACTGAGATTTTTAAATAAATTTCTCCAGTGTAAATAAATTCCCCACAATCCCAGAGTCGATGTCTCTATTTTTCAAATAAATCATTGCTCTAAATGAGCATGGACCTGGCAGTTAGAATTTCCAAATGATTCAATATTTGGGGCAGTGTTGGAAACAACTCAAACAAACAATTTTACAAGTTCCAGAAGTGAATACTTCCCTGCTTTGCCCCCCCCCTCCTCTTTTTAATTTGAAGAGCTGGAAGGCGAGGGGAGGGGGCTGTGCTCTTTGGCCCATAGGAAATCAGTGACCCAGGGACATCTGCAAACTATTAGGGCACAGACTTCAGGTAGCTCATACGAACACGTGCTGTCCACATTACACCCTGCAAGTATATTTCCACAACTTTGCTTCTCCAAATAAACAGTCTGGCTTGTCCTGCATTAGCAAGGAGCTACACAAACAGGTAGAGAGAATGGCTGTTCTATTCTCTCTTCCAGTTCTGATGGATTTCTTGTAAGCCGTCACTTGGCCATGTAATTTGAACTATTCCTTGGCAGTAATTTGAAACTAACCCGGTTTCTGAACAGAATACAGCTAGTTTTAACTTACTGTCATTTATTTATCTGTATGCACTATGAAACATCATGTATAATTTTCACAGCATGTTAGCTTGGACGTACATGTCATAATTAAACCGCCTCTTGCCAAAAGAATGGATTTTTCTTTGTCCATCAGTATTTAATAGGATGATGAAGATGATGAGATGGAAGATGTAAAGCAGAAAAGTGTATATCATGCTGACACAACTAACATTTTTAAAGAATTGAAATACCTTGTACTAAGGAATTGTACAGAATGCCTTGTAATAAAAGGCCGTAATTGTTTCATGTAAGGCTTAGGTTCCTATTGCACTAAATATTACTTACTTACTGAGCAGAGATGTAGAGGAGGGCCTGAATCCAGTCTGATTTTTGAAGCTAAGCAGGGTCAGCCCTGGTTAATATTATCTGGGGAGACAACCAACAAATACTAGGTGCTTTAGGTTATATTTCAGAAAAAGGAACCACTCCTGTGTTCCTAAAAACCCCTATGAAATTCATGGGATCACCTTAAGTCAACAGGCAATTTGAAGACATATACACGCAAACAGACAGATGTGTTGAGGATGGAACTTTATGTTGTCATGCACACATTGCTATAAAATATACATATAATATTTGAATATATAAAATCTGTATAATATATTCACATAAAACACATGTTTGTGAATAAAAGACCTTAACCTACAGCTGTAAAGTGAATCATATTAGTAAGAAAGGAAAACATAAAGCAACAGATATGTTAAAAACCTTGGAAACAGAAATGATAGGATCAGTGTTACAGTTCTTTCCTTGCTGTATGTGACTGGTTTATTAAAAATACAAATGACTTACTACTGGCTGAAAGCATTTATAGTTTAGCTGCTATGCTGCCTACCATTAGGATGATTGAATATCACTGAAGTCAGTGAACCCAAACCAGAGAAAGTTAGTTGTACCTACATTGCATTGAAACCAGGGGAATTTAAGAAAAAAGTACAACTAGCTTGCTCCTACTGAAAGCAACAGGACTATGGCACAATTGGCTGCCTTGGGATGGATCAGGGCCAGTAAAAATTAAACAGCCTAACTGTGCAGCATTAAGATTATATATATTCGGGAGGGGCTGTTGTCTCAGTATTAAGTGCACTGTAGTAAGGAAAAATTTGCATCTTGCTGGAAACCTGAAGACATTTACTAAGAGGGTAGACCCTAGTGAACACAGACTAACTTTCTTCCAAGTAAATGTGCAGAAAGTTTCACCTTTAGTTGTAAATAATTTCTCCCTTTTGATTTATATAGGGATGCAATTAACTAGGAATTTGTTCTATTAAATCCCTATCGAAAGAAGAAAGACATGTAGAGGAGGATCCCTAAAACAGGAAATCTTCAGGCAGTTCTTCCCAAAGCTCTCAGGCTCAGAGTAATTCAGATTCTCCAAAGTACTCAAAAACTTCTCATAGAAACCTAGTACTTACTGTACTTAGTGGACGAAGAAGCCCTTGCCCATCGGATGATATCCATCAAAGCACTGGATCTTCCATGCACGCAAAGGCCACTGGATCAGGTGAAAGTTTATCAGGACATTACTACTTGCAGTAGTGTTAATCAAAGCAACCCAATGCCACACATAAAAAGTTGGTTTTATTTAAAGAACCTAGGACTAAAGTGTTTAATGCTCTCTGGAACATGTCCATTGACACCAGTAATAGTTTATTTAATAGTGAATCTGACATCTCTGTTAATAGGATACATTAATAATTATTTTTATTAGTTACACGGTTTTAAAAAAAAGGATGTTTATATTTTAAGTGATCTACAACACTCCTTTCAAAGCCTGTTTCCCAAAATGTTTGTGGTATTTCACCTTTTTAGGTGCTAGATATGAAGTGGGGGGTGTTAAAAGAGTAAAGGCTGATGGCTGAAAAAATCAAGGAAAAATCTGTTCCAAGAAGAGAAATAAGGTGGGACAAATGATAAGCAAAATATTTATACGTTCAGAATCCCTTTAAGTATTAATTGTTCATTCAAGGAGCAGCTTTGGGCTGTTCTTTTGGCCTTGGCTTTTGAATCTTAAAATCCTACTCGAGATTTCTTCTTGGGAGGTTGCAGGGGAAGGATGCAGCTGTGTACATTGACAGATTCAAGAACCATCCAAGATTGGATTATAAAGCAAGGAAAGAAGCTGACATTTACACGGAGTTTTGAAAGTGGAGGTAAAACAAATGCTTTAAAAGGAGAATTTTACAAATTTCTTTATACTTTCGCATTAGGTGAAACATTGCAGGTTGCCCATTTCAGCTTTGACTGAGTAACTTTAGTTGCAGAATGACATGCAGCTTGAAGAAAACTTTTAAAATACAGACATGCGCAGGAAAGATATGGATTACAGTGAACTACTCCAGTAAACAGTGAACTTGTTATGATGTACAAATTAAGCTCCTGGTTCAAGAAACAAGAGTCCCAAGAGTCCTGCAAAAGTCAATAAAAACGAAGGCTCGTGGGAATGGAGCCTGACATATTTATGAACATCATTTCTAGATCTTTCTATTTTGCTAGGTTGCATCCAAACTCTTTATCAAAGAAAGGGGAATGCCTGCTTGGTTTAGCCATTGTGTTTCTATATATCACAAGTTCAGCTGGAGCACACTATGAAAGACATTATCTGTATTAATTTCCCGACCTAAACTACTTTTCTAAGCTACACAAATTATAAATAGCTGACCGTTTTATTATTTATAAAAAATGAAAGAGGCAGAAAATCAGATAAACTAATAGTGTGATGGTTAAACCTACAGAGCGACATCTTTATTATTCAAAATCCTTAGTTTCGGTGTTCCCATTCACCACATGTAAAAACAAAAAGCCCTGGAAAAACACATTTCCACTTATCTGAGCTTGATTATTTTGCTGCTCTAGATATCTCCTAAGCCATTCAGATAGTCGAAGCCTCCTCTAAACTTAGACAGTATGACAGAAAAACTTTGAACTAACATCTCAGTGTATTTATGGTTTGGTTAAAAGCAGTAATTTAAAAAACCCACTAACTCTTCCTTTTCTATTCTGCAAAACAAGCATGATTTAAGCTGATCACCCCCTTCCCAGTAAAGAAAAAGATTAATTCTACCAAGAAGTACTACTGTAAATGAAAAGGCTGTCCTGGTTACTAATAGACAGTGGGACTGCATTTTTAAAAGCTATGCTTTATTTTTGCTTTCTACTATTGTGGGATGATCCTCTTCAAAAGGTGAGGCTCAGGCTTGAAAGTTTTATTGGGATGTTGAAGTTAAGGGGCTGATAAATTGTTTAAAAGTTGCAAAATTGTTCCATTATAAAAGAGGATTGCTTTCTTTTTTTACCAAAAAAATCACCATCCTCATCTTCCTTGATATGCTCCAATATTCCTTTTACTGCGTAATAACAAGCAGAAAAAGTAAAGAGTAACAAGTAAGGAGTAAAGCACTTTCAGGAACTGATATCGGATATGCAAAGTCACCCATCAAATAATGCAGCTAAAATGATTACTCTTTTTTTTAATACATAAGTACAAGAAATACAAATACTCTTGGTTTCATTTCTGTAACACAGGATTTCCAGGCAACAGTTACAACCTTATTTATATTTCTGGGGAAACGTCCCATTGGGTGGTATAGTGAAGCCAAGGCTTAAAAGACTGAAGCCCCAAGATTTTTTTGATGACCAGAGATGCTGACATCTTCTGCCATCCCTTTTATTCTTCCTTATTCCCTCTGGGTTTCACTGCAGTTCTCATCATAGCTAGACGGGGAAAGGATTTCTGCATTAGCAATGTATTGCTATAAACTACCTTTGCCGTAATCCATTTGGGGGCACCTTGAGTAGGGAAGAACCATTAGCTTTACAAAAGGACTGCATCTGATGGGAATTATAACTAAATAATTCAGAATGACCTTTTCATTTTCAAAGGAAGTCCAGAATTGTGTGCTTTCATTTAATTGGTGTAGTATATCTATACGCAGCTGCCTTGAGAAATGATGTGCATGAGTAGTATTTGGGAAACACATTGAAAACGAATATCCAGTGACAAATTGGTTGACAAATTTTTATTGCTTCTCCTCCTCGATCTTCATCTCGACTCATGCTCCTTTGTCCACAGATGCATCCTTTGGAGTAGAACTGGAGAGAGTGATTTTGAAATACTTGCAGGAGGAAAAAAGGAGGGAGTAAAAGAAAATTGAAATATCCAAATTATAGGTGTTGCTTGCTACCTTCAAGCCACAAGTATTTAAGCTGGTGGTAGGCAAACTTGGGGTCTGTAAAGTCAACGTTTTCTACTAAAAGCCCCAGATTTACTCATCAGAATTAGGTACAAATTAGGAGTAAAGGAAAATATGCTGTCAATGCCACGTTGCATCGATGATTAAAGGTGCGGTCTGTATTTGAGCTACTGCTATTCCTCAGAGATTTGGGCACAAAACTCTTACAATAACCAGTAAACCTGCACAAGGGCCTGGTCAAAGGTCAGGCACAATAGGCACTGTTTTCTAGGTGGGAAGGATGGCCATGCTAATGTATTTTACTACCGTTCTTGTTCTTGCTGCTATTTCATATCACTTTCTATTGTTAAACCATAACACAGAGTCAGAATCCTTTGCAGATCTGCTGCAGATCCCCTCCAGGGATCTAGCAGGAGAGGAGATCCAACTACATCTCCTTCTCACCCCTAATTTAAGACATAAAGCTAAACTATTGATGGATCACAGTTCACTCTGGTGTACGTAGTATCAAGAATTGCAAGATACTATTACTGGGACTTCTCAGCTGAAAGGAAGGTTGAAGCACGCAAGTGCCTTTAAAAGAACCCAAGCAGAGGAGCGTCTGTCAGAGTTTTATCCATAGAAGTTTGCTAACTGGGGGGAAAGGATAAGCTAACAAATGTGTGACATGCCACACACCTCAGCTATTTGAATTTGGGACAGCTAAGAAAATATCACCTGGGACTATGACATCCTGCCACTTAAAACATTTTTTAAAAATATAAATACATTTTTAAACAATCATGTGAACCTAACTTCACCTAAACAGAACTAAACGAGAGACTTTGGGATTCATATCTTGCCCATTTTTACTTAATAAATAAATAACAAACAAACCTCTAGTGACCTTTGGGCAAGTCACACTCTCTCAGCCTCAAGGGGATGCAAAGCCCCTCTGTACAAATCTGGCCAGGATTTCTGGGGAAATGTCATGGCAGAGTTGCCACAAACTGGAAATGGTTTGAAGGCAGACAACAAACAACAAAGGAGAGATACCAAAAGATTATCATTACCTTGATTTGGTTTTTTTTTGGGGGGGAGGGGAGGCACCAACTGGAGAAAAATAGAATAAATGAGTTGTTGTTGTTGTTTAAAAATCATATTATAGTATAACATAATTTGATTATATTCTAATATGATGGTGTTTTTTAGTTTTTTAAAAAAGCCCTCGTTTGTTTTATTTTTCTCCTGTTGCCTTTTTTCCAAAAATAAAGGTAATGATAATCCTCTGGTATCTCTCCTTTGGTGTGTTTCATATATAAGAATGTGTGTGTGTGTGTGTGTGTGTGTGTGTGTGAACAGACTGTGGCTCAGATAATGCCATGGTTTTATTCCTCCTGTCCCTGTATTTGCGAGACATGCGAGGTCATTGGGCGGGTCACACTCTCTCAGCCTCAGAGGTTGATGGCCAGCCTCAGAAGCGCTGGACAGTTGTCGCCCTGCGAGAGAGAGAGCCCTTCACACACACACACACACACACACACACACACACACACACACGCCCGCCCGCCCCTGCCGACCCCTCCCCTGCTCAATCTGCCCCGCACTGAGCAAAGAACGGCCCCAAAGGGACGCCGCCGGGGTAACGCCCTCCCCACTCGTTACTGGAGGAATTGCGTACCTCGTTGTTTTTTTTTTTGAGGGACGCAGCGTTCAGCTCCAGCTGTGGCTCTTGTTGCCATCCCTGCCATCATATCCATCATCAACCCCAAAGACAGGGGATTCAGGGGGGGAATGAATGTTAGAATAAAATAAATTTAAAGAAAGAGAGAGAGAGAGAGAACTGCATGGAAGAAGCAAGATCCACTCCGGGAGGAATTTCTTTTTTGGAACCTTGAAGGCGCTTCTTTTGCGTACTGGAAGCATCCCCTCCTCCCCTCCTCCTCCTCCTCCTCCTCCTCCCAAAACGGGCTCCAAACTCTGGAGGAAAGGTTGTTCTTCTTCCTTTCTTCAAAGAGAAAAAGAGGAAGGGTCCATGTCCCTTTGAGGGAGAAATACTTTGCCCACCACCCCCCGGCAAACCGAGCCTTTTCCAGACACTTTTGCCCTTTAGAAAGACTCTTTCTTTTGTGTTCCGACCTATGATCTCTCCGAGAGACTCCTTTTTATCATCATCCTCCTCCTCCTCCTCCTTTCTGCAATGTCTGATGAGTGTTGGGGGTTTCTGTTATCCCTAGCAGAAGGGGAAAGGGAGGGCGGGTAAGAAACCGTGAATGGGCTTTTACGGTACTTTCTGTCTAAAAGGCCATCATTCCGTCCGAGGTTGAGAGGCGGCAAAAGGGGAAAAGGGAAAGGAGAGCTTTGGTCGGAATAAAGTCTCGATTAAAGAGGAATAGAAGAGTCTTCCCCTGCCCTTCCAAAAGAAACGAAAGGGAGGGAGGGAGGGAGAGAGAGAGGAAATGAATGAACGAAAGAAAGAAAGAAAGAGGAAGGAACCGAAAGGAAGGAAGCAAAGGGAAGGAAGGAAGGAAAGAGGACGAGATGAAGGGAACAAAAGAAAGAAGAAAAAAGAAAGGAAACAGAAAGAGAGATGAAGGAAGGAAGGAAGGAAGGAAGGAAGGAAGGAACAGAAAGGAAGAAGGAAGAAAGGAAGAAAACAGAAAGCAAGGAAGGAAGGGAAGGAAGGGGAAGTAAAGAAGGAAGGAAGGAAATGAAAGAAAGGAAGGAAGGAAAAGGGAAAAAGGAAGAAAACAGGAAAGAAGGAAGGAAGGAAGGAAGAAAAGAAGAGAGCTATTGGGACACATTGTGCCAAAGAAATAACTCGTTTCCCTCCCTTGGCATTAAGTGCTGCAAAGGCTCTGGCGATAACTATTCTCTCCTACAAAACGTTACTTTTCTTCGCTCCCCACTTCAAATGATTTCAGATCAAAGTTGCCTTCCTCCCCCGGATCCGCTCTCCTTTCTCTCTTCCTTTTCTGCCGCTGGGGAAGGAAGGAAGACTCCTTGGAAGGGAAGTTGTCACTTTCTTTTAAGGGGAAGAGCTTTGGATTTGTCATTGGGGGGGGGGGAGATAAGAAAGCGAACGGGAGCTGGCTTCGCTCCGCTCTGGGCCCACAACAAGCGCCAATTCCCGGAATCCCATAGCCTTGAGCCACAAAGGAGTTAAAGTGGTGCCGAACCGGGTTATTTCTCCAGTCTGGATGCAGCCTTTCTTTTAATGCCAACTTGCAGTGATGCCCAAACTTTTCTCCTCCAGATGTTTTGGATTCCAGATCCCAGAATTCCTGACGCTTGACCTAGCTGGCTGGGGCTTCTGGGAGTTGAAGCCCAAAACACCTGGAGGGCAAAAGTTTGGCAACTACGGACGGAGGACAGGCTCTGGATGCAGAAATAACGCAGTTTGACACACCTTTCACTGCCATGGCTCCATGCTGTGGAATCCTGGGATGTGCAATTTGTTGTGCCACTCGAGCTCTCTCCCTAAACGAGGAATCCCATAATTCCATAGCATTGATCCACGGTAGTTAAAGCGGTGTCAACCTGGGTGAATGAATGAGTGATTTATTAACAATCAAAACTGGGTTATTGCCGCAGTGCGGACGCATCGCAAGACAAGATCCTGAGGGAATTGGGGACAGCTGGCATCCTGTCCCACAAACACACGAAGCACCTGTACAGACCCAATTTGCCCGTATTGGCGAAGAAGACCCCCAAACGGGGAGGAGAGCATTTTCAGGGGCTCGGCCTCTGCGAAATGCCTTCCCTTCAAAGGCTGGTTAGGATGGATCGCCTTACACAGCATCCCCAACCTCTGAAGCCCCCGAGAATGAGAAGCAAGGCCCATTAAAGTCAATGTTATTCCCAGCTTAGGGTTCTGCCTTCCGCCTCTAATAAGAGTGAATAGGACTTTTCCAGGGTGCATCTACACTGTGCAGTTTGACACCACTTTAAATATCGTGGCTCCATCCTAGGGGATTTGGGGATTTGTAGTTTGGCGAGACACCCGCATAAGGCGAAAGACTTGATTAATCATCATGATCATCACATCATCATCATCACCACCACCATCTTTTATTTCTATCCTGCCTACGCTCGATTAGGATCGAGGCGGCTTACACTAAAAGACAACCCAACATATCATAAAATAACAGTACACAAATTCCCATCTCCCCTTTCGCCACCCGCCTTAAAACGACAAATTAAATCAGAATTACATTTAAAAAAAGATTCACTTTAAAAAGGATTCGTTCAAATCAACCCAAGAAGATTGGCTCTTCCTGCCTGGCAGAACGGGCTGGGTGTCGGGGTCTCTTCCAACCCTGGGATCGTACGAAAAAACTACAGATCCCAGGATTCCATAGGAAGGAGCTACGTCGCTTAAAGTGGCTTCGAACTGCATTGGGTTCTCCAATGTGGATGCAGCCCTTAGAGCCTAGGCTTCTTTCTCTCATCCTCGGAAGTCGGGTTTCTTCTTCTGGGAGAAAAGGATAGGATCTGAGCTCTCAGTTTAGTCTCTTTAAAGCAGGCGAAGGGAGCCATTTGAACGTTGGACTGCGACTCTGGAGACCAGAGTTCGAGTCCCAGCTCGGCCAGGGAAACCCACTGGGCAAGTCACACTCTCTCAGCCTCCTTAGGGGAACCTCCTTGGAACAAACCTTGCCAAGAAAATGATAAGTCGGAAAGGACTTGAAGGCACACAACAACAACAAAACACACCCTAAAGACACACTTAGAACCCATCCGATCTTGAAAGCTAAGCAGGGTCAGCCCTGGATAGTAATTGGAAGGGAGACTGTCAATGAATATCTGTTGCTGTAGGCTCTGTTTCAGAGGGAGGAAGGAACTGTCAAAGCCACCTCTGAGGATTCCTTGCCTAAGGGAAACCCTGTGGGGTTGCCATACACACAAAAACACACACAAGTTTGAAACCTTGGACAAGGAATGGAAGAGATACAGAGGCAGCAAAGGAAGGGAGGGAGCAACTGGTGCTTCAGTTGTGTTTGCATACTATCTTAGTTTAATTCTAATTTGATGCCCGTTGTTGTATGTTTTTAATTGTGTTATTGTTGTTGTTAATTTGTAAGCCGCTTTGTTTCCCAACGGAGGAGGGAAAGCAGGATATACATAATAGTGGTGGTGGTGATGATGATGATGATGATAGAGGGGAAAGGCTGAGGGTGGCCGAAGGATGCGCTGGAAGCAATGCTCTCTCCCACAGACTCAGGCATCCATTCACACCCATAAACACGAAAACCATTTTAAAAAGATAGGGCTTGATCTGATTCTCTGGTAGAAGCCCTTGGGATATTTTCATCAAATCGCCTCGACTCCGATTTCGACCAGAGGCAGGCTGAAAACTTTGCAGATGCTGAAAGTCCAATACATGAAGAGGCACCAGGCGTCCTCCTTGGCGTCCTCCTTTTCTGCCAGCTGGACTTCTCAGGGGTTTCTCCAGGGCAGGGTGAGCAGGAATCCTCCTTTCCCAGGACATATCCTCCATTTCAACCTCATGTCCAGGAGGGATGCGAACATGTCCTCCATTTGGAGCAGGACTTAAAGCAGTATGCATTTTTACCTCTATGATGGTATTTTGAGCTGTCATTTGGTCATGTCCTTTCTCTGTGGTGCCCTCAGTTTTGCGGCGCCTTGTCCTCTTGGATCAGGGTGACTAGATGTCCTACTACTTTGCGGTTAGAAGGACATCTGGTCACCCTGATCCAGGAGGACAAGGCGCCGCAAAACGGAGGAAGCCCCAGAGAAAGCGAGGACATGAGCAAAGGAAAGCTCAAACCCTGGCATAAAAGTCAGTGCATGCTTCTTTAAGTCCTGCTCCGAACAGAGGAGCTTTTGGGGCTTCTCCTGGAGGGAAGGAGGAAATGGAGGGCACGTCCAGGAAAAGGAGGACCACCTCTGCTCCCTGGAGAAATCCCTGAGAAAAATCCCATTTCCAGCCCAGCCCAGGGCTGCCTCAACCAAAGCCAGCTTGGAAAGCCTGGCTTCGGTTCTTGAGCCTGTGGTGCCCCCTCTGGATGGAAACCGGAATTGCAGGGAAGGAAAAGAAGGGGGAAAGTTCCAAGGAAAGAAACAGAGAGGCTGCAAGGAGAGTGGGAGGGAAAGAAGGAAAAAGAAAGGGAAAGGAAAGGAAAGCAAGGGAAAGTCCAGCCTCTGTCCTCCGAAGCCAGACAACAGGACAGCTAAGGGTTGAAAAGAGGTTGCAGGCAAGGAAAGCAAACCAAACCCAGAGGGAGGGAGTCCATGTCGTGGGTGCAGATGCTGCCCTGTTGGTCTGGAAAATCAATGCGCAAAAGGATCTTGGAGTACCTTTCAAGACTAACTGAAAGAAAGAAGTTGGGAGCATGAGTTTTCCTAGACTTGAGGCGGCTTCCTCCTCAGATGGATGTTTAGATGCATTGGCGAGCTTTCTCTACCTCACCCACTAGATTAAAAGATAGTATACCCACTATAATACACACAAACATATATATCCAGTACATTATACCCACTATCTAGCTTTTTATCTATATTTATATCTACATCTGTATCTAAATCTATACACACACACATACCCAATACATTATACCCACTATCTCGTTTTAATCTATATCTATATGTATGTACCTACACACACAGACACACACACACACGTGTATATCCAATATATTATACCCACTATCTAGTTTTTTTTATCTATATCTGTATCTATATCCACACACAAACACGCACACACATATATATATAGCCCAGGACAGAGGATAGATGTTTAAAAGTCCCAGGATTCGTAGACATCGCATTTTGATCTTTAAAGCAAAACTCGCAAAGCCTGATCAATAGCAACAGATGTTTCTGGAAGGAATTTTATAACAACGAGGAGGGTGATGGAGAAAAAGAAGACTTATTGGTTTCTCTGGCTGGAGAATTTAGGCGAAGGCTGTACATCGGTTTGCATTGCTTCCTCTGAGTCCATTTGAAACCTCGACCCACTTTGCCAAGAAACCGAATTTGCAGGGTCCAGCCTTGCCTTTAGCCCACGCTCCAAGAGGCTAAACCTGTTGCTTCGTGTGCTATCTATCTACACACACACACACGGTTATAATAAATCAGTTTTCTCCCTCCTCCTCCAAATCATGGACGTGATCTTCTTATACCGATCCCTCTCCTCACATACAAACCCCTACACATCGAAGCCCAAATACTGCGTTGGAGGCTACAGTCCTATTGGGCTCAGAGACCTTTACTCCTCCATTCCAAGCCAGGATAACTTTCCAACTTAAAAAAGACTTTGGGTTGTCGATACTCTGACTTGGGGGGGGGGGGGGGGGGAGCAGATGCTAGGCTTGGATACCTGCCTCTGGAACACCTTTCCTTTGATTCTTTGCGGGAGGGAAGGCTGTCACACTTTGTACAGCGCTGAGGGAGTGCTTAAGTGGACGGATAAGCGGAATAGAAACGGATTTGCTATTGCTCTGTTGCTGTCATGTATGAGGACTAGAAAGCTAGGAATCCCCCTCGATCTCTTACGTTCCCCAGGTGAGAATAGGAGGAAGGAAGGAGCATTTTGGAAAGGAGGTGGTTTGGGGGAATCTAACCTAGTCCTGGATCCCAATATCTTCCTGAAACCCTGATGATGATGATGATGATGATGATGATGATGATGATGATGATGATGACTGAAGCTATTTAGGAAAACCAAACCCTCCCCATGCAGGCATCTGATTAACGTCTCTTTCCTGCTGTTTGCTTTGTCCCATCTTGGCTGATGAAGAAGCCAGTGGAGCCTTGAAAGCTTGCAACGAGTCTACTGTGCATTTCGGTTGGCCAAGAAAGGTCTCACTGAAGGTATTTGTTTGCATTTGTGAAATGGCCAACACAGCTACTCCTGGGAGGTAGAAGAGAGTCACAAAAGCACAGGCTTGTGTGTGGTGTGTGTGTGTGTAAGGAGAAGGGCAAGCAGGAGAAGTGAACTGAAAGCAAAAAGTCTCCCCTCTGGGGGTGCTGTGGGGGGACTGAAGCCTGCACAGAAGGGGGGGGAGGGCTGGATCTTTGCAGTATCTTCAGACATTCCTCTTCAGGGGAGTTTTCCCTTTGCCTTTTGCTCTTCCCATCGAAGGCAACAAGGAGGAGAGGGATTACAAAGAAGGAGAAGAAGGAGAAGAAGAAGAGAGAGAGGCAGCCTTTGCAAGGCCGACTTTCTCTTTTCTTTCTTTCTTTTTCTGGCTTACTCTCTCTCTCCTCCTTTTCGCTCTTCCTTTCTCCCCTGCCCTCCTTTCCAAAACTGGGAGGAGGAGGAGGAGGAGGAGGAGGAGGAGGGGGGGGAGAACCGACTCCGGGAGCCCTTCCCTCCCTCCCTCCCTCCCTGCCTCCCTCCAATCGGGGCCCTGCCAGCCCTCCGGAGGCCGCCTCGCCATTGGCTGGGATCTCCGGAGCTGAAAGCGCCGCCGAGGCTATTTATTCGGGCGCCTCAGAAAGCGGAGCCGAGAGGCAGAGAGCGAGCCAAGGAGCCCTCGCCTTCCCCTCGGAGTCCGTCAGAAAGGCCCGTCGAGAGGAGAGTCGCCCTCCTTGGCCGAGGGGCGCGGGGAAGAGGCGAGAGGGCAGTGGACCTGGATGCCCCCCGAGGGTCCCTTGGCCGAGTGGGGCGCCGTCGGGGCTCTTGCTCTTGCTCCCTCTCGGGCCCCTTCCATGCCTCTCTCTTAAGCGCCGTCGGGCTCCTGCTGCTGAGGCTGCTCTCCTTCTGCCTGCTCTTCTCTGCCGCTGCGCCCGCCTTCCCTCCGGCATGAATCTGCTGGACCCCTTCCTGAAGATGAGCCAGGAGCAGGAGAAGGGCCTCTCGGGGGCGCCCAGCCCTTCCCTCTCGGAGGACTCGGCCGCCTCCCCTTCTCCCTCGGGGGGCTCCGGCTCCGACGCCGAGAACACCCGGCCCCCCGAGAACGCCGCCTTCCCCAAAGGAGCCGAGCCCGCCGCCGCCGCCGAGCTGAAGAAAGAGGCCCTGGCAGGCGCCGGAGCCGGGGCAGCCCCGGGGGCCGGAGGCGGAGGAGGGCCGGCCGAGGAGGAGGAGGAGGACAAGTTCCCGGTCTGCATCCGCGAGGCGGTCAGCCAGGTGCTGAAGGGCTACGACTGGACCCTGGTGCCCATGCCCGTCCGCGTCAACGGCTCCAGCAAGAACAAGCCCCACGTCAAGCGACCCATGAACGCCTTCATGGTCTGGGCCCAGGCTGCCCGGAGGAAGCTGGCCGACCAGTACCCGCACCTCCACAACGCCGAGCTCAGCAAGACCCTGGGCAAGCTCTGGAGGTAAGAAGACGCTGGCACGCCCAGGGACTGGCAATCCCAGGATTCCATAGCAGGGAGGCAGGGCACTTCCAGCGGGGTCCAACTTCGGCTGCCTGCATCCGCATTGCAGAAATCATCCCCTTGGACCCCGCTCGAAGTGCCCTGCCTCCCTGCTATGGAATCCTGGGATTGGTACCAAGTGTTATGTCTGCTGGAATTTAGTACGCTCTTTGGCCTTGTTTTGCTTTGCTGCATCCTTTGCCATATGCCCCTGCTCTTACCCATGGGTCCTATCCAAATCCATCATTTTGGCCCCAAAACGTGCCCTCGACTTATAGTCAAGTCTTTCCTGTACAGTAATTCCACTGAGCCCAGGAGGCTTTGCTTCTGAAGAGAGGGAAATGCCCAGGCTGCATCCACACTGGAGCAAGGATCCAGTCTGAGGCCCTTTCCCTGCCCCAGCTCCATGCTCTGCCATCCTGAGGTTGGTTGTTTGGTGGCTATTTAGCCTTCTCTTTCAGAGAGCTCGGGTGCCACAACAAACTACAAATCCAAGGGTTCCCTGGAATGGAGCCCTGGCAGTCCAAAAGGTGTCGAAGCACATTCATTTTGCAGTGTGGCAGCAGCAGCAGGAGAGAATGTGGCATGAGAGAATGAGAGCAAGGGAGGATACATTTGGTCCCTTGGAGTTTGCTTGCAGGCCCTTTGGCTCCCCAGGAGTGGGTTCAATCCAGAGCTGCTTCTTTTGGCAGTGTCCACACTGCAGAAATAATCCACTTTGACACCACCTGGACTGCCCTGGCTCCATGCTAGGGGGATCCTGGGATTTCTAGTTCATTGGGGCACCCGAGCTCTCTGACACAAAGAAGGCTAAATATCTCACCAGAGCAATCAGTCCCAGGATTCCATAGCCCTGAGCCAGGGCAGCTACAGTGGCCTCAGATTGGAGAGGGAGAAGTGGAGGGACAGGGTTCTCCATGAAATCTTGCATTTCATAGGAAGTCCCATATAAAGTCTGTGGTTTGTGGCAACCCCATGGATGTCACAGCGTTTTCCTCAGCAAGAAATCCCCAGAGGTGGTTTTGACAGTGCCGTCCTCTGAAACATAGTCTATAATGCCTGGTATTCATTGGTGGTGTCCCATCCAAGTACTGACCAAAGCGGATCCTGCTTAGCCTCCAACATCAGACAGAAACTGGTGCCTTTAGCATAGTTAGATATACAGTACTTGGACATAAATCCCACCCCCCAAAGCATTAAGGGAGTTTAGAGACAAGGGATATTAGTCAGGTTGGGCTGGAAAAGGGCTTCTGAATCAAAATTTGGGGTGTCACTGCAAATCTGGAGCAATGTATCTGTATTTTCTACAGTTTGTTTTAGCTTAGGGGGCAAAAAGACTCTGGTTTGGTTCTGCAGAGCAGATGCCACGCCAAGAGAAAACAAGAACGGTCAAAAAAATGAAGCTGTTTCTAAAGTGGTGAAATGCTAAATCTCATTTAAAAAACTGTCTTGCAATCCAGCCAGTCATATGGTTCAAAAGGTCTACTTTTGTATCCTAAACAAATGGATTTCATCTTCCCTTAGATCCCTTTTTCGAGGAGAAAGGTGGGATATAAATGCGGTAAATCAATAAAGTGTACAGATACAGTATATTGTAGTTACTCTTAAAGGCTTTCTGTACATTGTTGTTGTTGTTGTTGTTGCTGCTGCTCTTATGGCGAGATTTTCATGGGGGTTTCTTGGCAAGTTTCTTCAGAGGGGGGTTGCCATTGCCTTCCCCAGTGGGTTGACATGGTCAAGCCGGAATATGAACTCTGTTCTCCAGAATAATGCCCAGGGGTAATTTCTCTTTATTACTTCAAAAGCTTGGCCAGGCTATTGAAAATAAATAAGAAGACTAAGCCCTGGCACAAATTGCACCTTGCTCAGGACCAAAACTTAAAACAGGCATGGAAAGGGTGTGATGATGGCTGGCATAAGTTGGCAGGGATGAACCAAGAGGAGGCTGGATAGGAAGGATGACTTGCCACCGAGGGTGGATTAAGGGAAAGTGAGTCACCTGGCTGCTGCCATGCTTGTGACTTGCAAAACAGAAAAAAAAGTGGGGGGGGGGGGGAGAAAAAGCTAAGCCTGATTTGAAAGTGGAACAGAGAGTTCTCTGGAATTTAGCCATAGAGCTATGGTCAGCATATGTGGGAGCGGGAGCCACCTGAGATGTCTGATCCTTCCTTGGAGGTCTTTAAGCAGAGGCTGGATGGCCATCTGTCAGGGATGCTGTGATTGAGAGTTCCTGCATGGCAGAATGGGATTGGACTGGATGGTCCTTGTGGTCTCTTCCAACTCTAGGATTCTAGGATTTTATGATTCTATCCCTAATTGGGTACTGAATCCACATTTGTGGGTTTTAAGTGGGATGGAGTGGCATAGGTGCCAGCTTCAACCAAGTTTCACTTAACAGAGAGGGAGGAGGAAAATTCCTGCACTGGCTTCTTGTTGTTTGGGTTTTTTTTTCCACCTTACTTTGTTGGCTGTCTCATACCTTGTTGGCCACCAAAACTGTCTACTAGTTTCTTCCAGGGCAAGATTGGGAGTTTAAAAAAGTCTAAAAGAGATCCTCAATTGGTTAAGCTGGACCAGTGCAGAGCAGAGGCAAGTGCCCTTCCTGACAAGGCCCAGATGTCCCAGGGGAAGTTTCCAGGGAGAGAGATGCTGGAATAGACAGCACTGCCCCATGCCTCCTTGCTTGCCAGGTGTATTGTGGATCTTTGGCATTTTGGGCAGCATGGCATACTGGCACATCAGGGTCTGGATCAGGAGCTTCATAGGACCAGGAGCTCATTTGGCACACATTCCTGACCTCCAACAGCTGCCTGGCTGAGTGTTGCCCACACAATGGCCCCTTTAGCACAGATCTAGCCTAAGTGGTATGTACTAGAAATCTCAATTTTAGTTGCAGCATAGACATAAACAGAAGCCAGCACGGTGTAGAGATTTGGGTGTTGGATTATGTTGCTGGAGACCAGAGTTCAAATCCCCACTCAGTCATGGAAACCCACTGGATGATTCTGGGCAAGTCACATACTCTCAGCCTCAGAAAAAACCCGATAGGTTTCCTTTAGAGTCACCATAAATCAGGCACACAACAGCAGCATAACCCTAAATAACCACAGGCCTTTCCTGTCTTGCTGTGTCCCACTCAGGTTATTAAATGAGAGTGAGAAGAGGCCATTTGTTGAGGAGGCAGAACGGCTGAGGGTGCAACATAAAAAGGACCATCCAGACTACAAGTACCAGCCACGGAGGAGAAAGTCAGTCAAGAATGGGCAGGCTGAGCAAGAGGAAGGAGCTGAGCAAACCCACATCTCTCCTAATGCTATCTTCAAGGCCCTGCAGGCAGATTCTCCTCAGTCTTCCTCCAGCATGAGTGAAGTCCATTCCCCTGGAGAACATTCTGGTAAGTACACCATTTTCCAAAGTTCTTTTTGCTGAAGAAAATAAAGACGTTCTCATGCAGACAAACACATAGAAAGAGCTGAATTGCACAGCATAATTAGCAGTCTGCCAGCTGATGGATCAGTAATATGAGTTGTGGGACACTGTACACAGTACAAACAGCTAGATGTGCAAGGGAAGTTGTGTGTGCGTGTGTGCATGTGTGTGTGCGCGTGTGTGATATGTCTTCAAAAATCCATCACAGTTATGGATGTTTCTAGGGAAATGATATGGAGAAACATCAACACAAAGTATAATTTACACACAGTGCAATTAAAAAGTCCTTGCCTTTCTCTAAGACAATAACATTAAAACATTATGGTTTAGGGCCATATAACTACCTATCTTCAATGGCGATCCATTGAATTATAAGTCAGCCTTCCAGCCTCTCATTTCACGCACCTCCAGCCAGAGTTAACTATTAACTGAACTATCACAGTTAATACAACACCTTTGGCTTATTAAAATGTCCGTCGTTAGATTTCCACGGCTTTATGGCACTCTCTTTGTGCCCATATCAGTAGGAAGAGATAGGCCCAGGTGTGGTCCACCTGCAATTAGACTTCAAAGGTGGAAAAGGGAGCAGACGTCTAACATGAAGCTGAGCCATTTCCTTTCTGTCTCCTACAGGGCAGTCTCAAGGGCCTCCTACTCCTCCCACCACCCCGAAAACAGATGTCCAGACTGGTAAGCAGGACCTAAAGCGGGAAGGTCGCCCACTGCAAGAAGGAGGGAGGCAGCCACCTCACATCGACTTTCGTGACGTGGACATTGGCGAGCTCAGCAGCGATGTCATCTCCAACATTGAGACCTTTGACGTCAATGAGTTTGATCAGTATCTCCCACCCAATGGCCACCCAGGTGTCCCGGCTACACATGGCCAGCCCGGCCAAGTCACCTACACCGGCAGCTATGGGATCAGCAGTACGACCGCAACTCCTACTGGTCCTGGGCACATCTGGATGTCCAAGCAACCACCGCCTCAGCAGCCGCCGCCACCCTCTCAGCAGCCACCACAGCCGCCATCCCAAGCTCAACAGCCGCCACCACAGCCACCACAGCCACATGCATTGACCTCTCTGAGCACCGAGCCAGGGCAGCCTCCCCAGCAGAGGACACATATCAAGACAGAGCAGCTCAGCCCCAGCCATTACAGCGAGCAGCAACAGCACTCCCCTCAGCAGATGAGCTACAGTTCCTTCAACCTCCAGCACTACAGTTCCTCCTACCCGACCATCACACGCTCACAGTATGACTACACAGACCACCAGAGCTCCAACTCCTACTACAGCCACGCCGCCAGCCAGAGCTCCAGCCTTTACTCCACGTTCACCTACATGAACCCAACCCAGAGGCCCATGTATACACCCATTGCAGACACTACTGGGGTGCCTTCCATCCCTCAGACCCACAGCCCCCAGCACTGGGAACAGCCCGTCTACACCCAGCTGACCAGGCCGTGAGGTTTTGAATGAGGGTAAAAAACTTCCTCAGACTCAAGAACGGTTTTAAAAACAAAAGGAAAACTAAAAAGCTAACCATGAACAAATGAGTGAGTGGTGAGAACAGAAGAAATCCAATTCTGCCTTGTGCACTACAGCATCCTTTTGAAATCAGCCAGACTGTTCTGCTCAGTAAAGAAACATTCCCTGCTGGACTTAATACTTTAATTTGAAGGCGATTTCTTTTTATTTTTCCTTCTACAAGTGACCAATTTAGTTTGCCTAGCTATGGACTTTGGTAATTGTTTTTTTAACAATAACTAAAAATATTTTTAAAAGACAAAAAAAAAAGAGAGAGAGAGAGAAGAGTCATAGCATTCCTCTGTGAGGAATATTCTCTATTTTAAATATTTTTTAGTATGTACTGTGTATGATTCCTCACCAATTTGGGGGGATTTATATGTGATTTTACTTCATGTTTTTAGACACACTTTAAAAAAAATGTTCCTTTTTCTTTTGGCAGTTAAACAACACTTAGTCAAACAATATGCCTTAGCTCTTTGCCTTGCTGTCAGAGGTATTTTTATATAGTCAATTGTCTTTTGCTTGTTGAGAGCAAAAATGTGTGCATAAAGTCAATGAAAACAAAAACGGGGGGGGGGGGGGGGTCCTCACTAACCAGTGGTTACTTGCTCAGTATAATAATGTTGATTTGGAAAGAGATGATATTTTTCTAGCTTGGAAATAAACTATGTTTTGGGATAATTTTTTTAAAGAAATAACACCTTGAGCCTTAACTCAACATTCATGAAAAGCCTTAAAGAACAACCTTGTGTTAGCTTCCAAGAGACTTGCACAATGATTCCCTCATTGCCAAGTGGGAAAATGTGAGTCTCTGAAGGAGAAGAGCTCAGCTTGTAAGGTCTGAAGCTTTTTTCAAAAATTGTTTTGTATTCTTGGCAACCACCAACACCCAATTATAAAGCCACCAAACAGCATTCCCTAACCTTGGCATGCACATTCATTCTCTCTCTCACACACACACACACACCACCTCTACCTTGGCTTCAGACACAAGGCCTCTCCATATGAGGGAGAGTTTGGATAGTCCAAAACATACCTTCCCTCCAAATCCCATTATGAACTGGATTTTCTACTCCATGGAACCCATTGGCAGGGATGGCAGTGATGGTGGCAATGGGGGGAAATATTGACTTTAGCAAACTTGCATTGGTGTCTTTTTTAAAAGAAAAGAAAAAAGAAAAGAAATATATATATTTATTTTGTGAAAAGAAGTTTTAATCATGCGTTTTTTTCTTCCATTTCCTCCTTTCCACATTACAACTTCTTGTAATGTAAACAGAAATGGCAGAGTCTTACACAGAGGGTATATGGTGCCTAATCTTTAAATTATGGTCTAAATCAATAACCTGTTATTTATCTCTCTTGTTCTTTTTTGTATTTTTATTATTATTGTTGTTGTTATTATTCCTTCCGAATGTGTCTTAGGTTTGTACAAATACATCTGCTTCCTTTTGTTGTCCTTTCTGTCTTGCTTCCTCTTTTTTTTTTTTCTTTTTGTCCTTTTTTAAAAGAATAAACTGGAAAGCTTCCCTCATCCCCTTGATTTTCTCACTGTAAACAAATACAAGATTGCAAAAGTAGTGTATCACTGAGTCTTTGGCTTTGCTTTCTGCCTCAGAGCTTCTGGACTCGTGAACTGGGCCTAAGTTTGTCTACACATGCAGCAGAGATAATAGGAAGGCAGAATAGTCTGCACCACTAAAGGTGGGGATGCCATTTTTAAATGCTTCCCAGGATGCTGGGTTTTTTTAAAAGAAAAAAACAAACAAACAATCCTCCCTTGTATTTTTCCTTCTTAAAAAATATGCAGGGATTTCTTTTACATGTATTTTTTAAATGATTGTGTCAGATAGAGCGGTACAACCGACGCTGGTACCTCAAGGTCTGACTGCTTCTACATAAGCACTACATCTACATAAGCCAGACCTTCATGTGTCCAAGTGAAGCAATAAAAAAAATGGGTGCAATTGTCACGCTTTACTGCTCTGTGAAGCTTCTTTTCCATGGGGTTTGCACATTTCCATAGGGCTTTGGGATCGAGGGATGTCTCCTTGAAAACCCCAAAGTAATGAAGGGAAGCTGCAGACCAGAAGTTCTTGATAGATAGCTCCCAATGTGCCCTGCTCACCTTCCACTTCTTCCTGCAAATCGAGTTAAGGGGGAGGTTAAGGGGAGAACTAACTTCAGTGAAGCTGTGGCTGAACAGTTACAGATTGCTTTTTTTAAAAAAAGGTAGCCAACTTTTTTTATTTAAAAAAAGATATATTTGTTAACAGTTTTGTAGGGAATTCAGTAGAAGAAAAATCTTAAAGCACTCTTATAATATGGTATCTTTTCTATTCCTATATTAAAAAGCAGATCTTTTTAAAGTATTTCTGTAACTTAAAAGACCTGTCCTTTTAAAATCAGTTTTAGATAGGGTTTGTGTGTGTGTCATTTTGTTGCAAATCCCTTTGGTTCTCTGTAAAACTTACCTTTTTTGTATATTATTGTTTGCAATAAATATACGTTGTATTAAACTTTAAATGCAATTGAGTCAATTGAACTACAATATCTATTGCTGAAGGAATAGATTTTATTACTGAAGCAACAGAATCTTTCTCTTTCCTTCTCTCTCTCTCTCTCTCTCAGTAGGGATACATCAATTAGTTGTATTTTTTATTCAATCACAATTCTGGGAATTGATGTTTTCTGAGAAATTCAACCTTCTCTGTCAGAGAGCTCTGGTGCCACAACAAACTACACTTCCCAGAATTCCATAGCCTTAAGTCATGGCAGTTAAAATGGTGCCAACCTGGATTATTTCTGCAGTGGAGATACAGCTTCCAGCAGCACAGTTGCCAGATCCTGAGATGGGAACATAGCCTTTTCATATCATAGTTAGGGGGGAAACAGCTAGTCATCTCCTGCCACCCTTTACATGAGATGAACTTACAACTCACACTGGCTTGTTACACTGGGTGCTGGCCAAGGTTGGAAAAATTGATTACTGGAACATTTGCTATTCTAAGGCTGACCAGATTTTATTTGAGTTATTCACTACTCTGTCTCACATGCCTTCACTCCATGCAAATACCACACTCCCTGCAAATGTACTGTCCTATAAGATGAGTCACAGTTGTACTGTGTATATATTATACAAATAACATATGCAAGAAATTGCTAATTTCCAGCAAGCCTGATGGATTTGAGGGGAAAGCTACATTAAGAAGGGGACATTTTGAAGCAGTTGTCAGAGTTGACCACCCCATTCCTCTCTTGTCACTTCTCTACTCCTGTGAAATGCCCTTACCTATAATCAACACACAATAGTATCATTTGGAGATAGCTTTTTCATATAGGGACATATGAGTAGATTCCCCCTGCTATCCAATTTTAAAAGGAAGCTAGGAGCTTTAACAGCTCGACTATGATAACAGCAGAAAGCTAAGCAGCAGACATTACCATGTACTGTATACTTCTATGGTCCCATAAAATCTTGATTTTATTTGAAGCTCAGTGTAGATGCCATGTAGTGATTGGACACATCACTGTCTGGCAGCCTTCTTTTTCATTTGTATAAGAAGACTACACAAGATCATTTCTAGAGGGGTAGCCATACTTGTATGTTGCAGCAAAAAAGAACCTTGCGGGCCTTCCTCAGCTGCATCTGACGAAGATGCCTGTGTCCGTGGACGCTTGTGTCATACTAATTGCCACATGCATCTATGAGTTGATAAGACTAATATAAAGATTAACTAGGTAGGGGATAGGAGAGATCTGTGAACGCTGAGGATATAATTTGACACATTGAGCATGCTTTGAGCATTGATTGCAGTGGATGTCTGAATGCATAAGTTTATGCTAAGTTGTGGCCTGGGAAAGAAAAAAGTGGGTAAGTCATGTGCACACATGTCAAAGGTGGTTCAAGCACGAAGGATGGAGGAAGGATGCAAGGTAGACTGTTGACTTTGGCATGGATCGGTTGGGGAGCTTTTCAAGATCATATTGACTCTCAGGTCCTCTCCAGCAAAACAAACAGATGAAATCATTCCCCAAACCTCTGTGTTTTAAATCTTGAGCTTTGCTGTTCTGCCTTGCTCTCTCTCTCTCTCTCTCTCTCTCGTGCCATTGGTGGGGATTCTGCCCACACGTGTTTTTGTAGTTGTGAGGTACAAAAGTAGGATATGCCCTTGCTGTGGATTCCAGTCAGGCAATGAAGTAGGGCCTTTCCAGCCAAAGATTAAAATCAGCAGGTGTAGCAATATCATCATCATCATCATCAAGAACAACCAAGATGAACTTCTCCTTATTCAAAGCTGAAGCTAGTGACCTAGGTTTGATGTCATATTTGTGTGCATGTGCGTGTGCATGTACGGTGCTATAATGTACTAGTTTTATATTTCTATTCTGCTTATTTGGGGTTTGCTATTTCTGACTTTTTGGTTGTTGTTTTTTCAGGGTTTGTCTTGATTTTAAAGGAAGATGGGATAAATTGCAGATAAATAAGTAAATATTCATTGGACTAATATGAGAAGCTACACAGACTGGAAGAGAAAGGATGCAAAAGGACTGTTGGGAATGAAAATTGAGGCCCACAGAAGATTCTTTCCACCCCGTGGAATTATCCTAACGTCTCCTGCTCTCTCAGAATCTGCTTCCCTATTTGTGTACATTCTCTCCAGCTATTTGTTAGGACCAGTAAGGGTCCTACCAAGGTATTTTGCTGCTTGAGACAAATGCACTAGACCCATCCACTCTAGTGCATGTACCTTAGTTGACTCAGCTGACAGTTGATTGATGACAAGTTGGTGTCCTCCATCACACCTGAGACTTAGGGTAAGGGGCCCCGATCAGGTCATATTGGTATATATGATTCTGTTTTCCAAGAGACAAGAAGGAGAAACTGTCAGAACTGACAGCCTATACAACCTGAGAGGATCATTTCACTGCCAGTCGTTCTGGGGCCAGTTCATATAACCAAAGGATACACATATTGTCGCTGTTGTTGGCATGAGAATGATATGCATCTTACCATCTGTGAAGTGCACCACCACCAAATATGATCAAGAATCCTGTCAGTGAACCACACTAACAATTGCAGTTTTCCCAGAATCACACAGCAGTGGTGCAGGAAAACAGCCCAAATCTGCTGGCTCCAATCAGCCTATTTTTTCCAGTGCCTTATCCTTTCAGAGTCATTGCACTTGCAGTCTCCCCCCCCCCCCCCCCCCACTGCTGCCACCACCTGCTGCTGGTCTAGGGCATTAACAAAGATTTCAGCCACGGTCTTCTGGATTCATGATGACAGACTCTTCCTTCTTTTTTTCTTTTTAGGTGCTTGCAGTCACCAGGAATAGATATTTTATTTTATTATTTTATTTTATTTTGTTTATTGGTTGAATATTCTAAGCTGTTAGAAGACACAGTACATTCAGAATTAACATTCCAAATCTTAAGCTATAACAGATTTTAGATAAATAAGAGAAATATAAATATACCAAATACAAATTACAGAAAGAGAGAGAAATGCTATAAAAGTAAGAATGAATATAAGTGCAACTTTATATGAGGCAAAGAAGCTTAGCCAGCCATCACATCATAACTCCTACTTTAAAAGTCCAATTTTTCAAAGCACAGTCCCTTTGTGATAACAGTCACCATCCCAGTGCAAAATGACTGAGAATTACCTGAGAATTACCTGTGCTTGTTTTGTCACACCCAAAATCCTTCACATGCCACTTGGAAAGAAAACTAACTCCTTCAGCGTAAATGGCTAGGCTGAGGTGAAAGTAGAAATATAATTTTAGGTTTGCTGGCACTAAGTAAATTGTCTGTTGTCTGGTTTTACTTCTCTTGGCCCAGGTTCTGTCTCAGCAATGGCTTTAGTGAAAACTGCAAGATATTTTTAAAACTATCTTTAAAATAAATCATTGCTACAAATTATGATCAATCAGCCTGGCAAAACAGACTTGCTAACAATCCTTTGCCTTTGATTTTTGTACCACCACTGACTCTGTTACAAGCACAGGCTACATCTAGCAAATCCCATGTCATGCTTTTCCTACAGTGATGTCCATTTTGTTTTTTTACACCAAGTGCATTTGGGCCAATTTATACTTCTTAGCTCCTTGCCTTGTTTTGCACATAACAACCACAGATGTTTGCTGCATCTATGAAAGGACAAAAATGTGACATAGTTCATGACACTGAATGAGTGCAACCAAATGGTTCATAGCACATCAGAATGACTGGTTATGCTAATAGGAAGAAAGTTGTTGCATGCCCAGTGAGGTCATTCGTCTATCTAGGCTTGTATCTATCACTAACCTGACAGGAAGAACTTCCAGCTTCCTTGGCACACTGGTGATTAAAGGCATTGCACAAGAAGGTACAAGATACTTCCTTCCTCAGAATCTTTAAATGTACTTAATCTGGCATAACTGGTGGTTACACCAGTGTAAACTGCCTAGAAGATTCCAATCTGAGGCTGCATCTGCACTGCAGAAATAATGCAATTTGATACTATTTTAACTTCCCTAGCACAATGCCATGGAAGGCTAGGATCTGTAGTTTGTTGTGGCACCAGAGCTCTCTGACAGAGAAGACTGTATTGTTTGCAAAACTACAAATGGCAGAATTCCACAGCATGGAACAATGACTGTTAAAGAGGTGTCAAACTGCATTATTTCTGCAGCCTAAGACAGCAGATATATGGAGCGAGGGGCCAGTGGTGAGATGTTAGAAGACTGAGTTGTGTATGCTATGTGGCCTTCCCCATATTATACTCCCTTGCAAAAGATTGGCTTTTGTCTGTAGAATTGTGTGGTAGGAGAGGGCAATTCTCTTATTTTTATGGCTCAGCAAAATATCTCAGGGCAGCTCTGACAAAGGCCTTTATGGACCTGAAAGAATGGCTGGAGTTTCCTAGTTCAAA
>NC_056523.1:151767311-151805096 GCF_019175285.1 Sceloporus undulatus | reverse complement strand
TAATAATAATAATAATAATAATAATAATAATAATAATAATAATAATAATAATAGGATTTATTTATATGCCGCTCAATCACTGGGAATCTGGGTGGCTTACAACAGAGGGGATAAGAGATGGTTCCCTGCCCTCAGGCTTACAATCTAAAAAACATGACACAAAAGGAGAAGGGAATGGTGAGGGGGAAGGGATCAGGTCCAGCATTCTTCTCTCCCTCTGAGGCCTGGACCAAGGCTGGAGGGAGGGCTCTTCTTCTTTAGGCTTGCCCTGATGGATCTTGGCTTGCCTGGTCAACTCCCTCACGGGCTGGAAGATGACAGTTATGGAGGGAGGAGTCTCTTCTTCCAGGCTAGCCCTGATGGAGCTGGGCCTGCCTGGTCATCTCCCTCATAGGCACTATAATGCTATGCTCTAGAGTAACTGGGCCCCCAATTGGTTTTGTAAGGAATGGTTTAGTCACTAACCTGAAACACCTGCACTTTTTTTATGCCAACCTTGTGCTGAGCCAAAACTTTTCAAACTGTCTCTCTCTTGGTGGTGGGAATTGGTTGTGAGACTGACAGATGCATTTTTGAGAAATGTACATTCAGGATCAGAGCCACATTTCGACACAAAAGGTTAAAGGCTTTTGCATTAACTCCATGCCTTTCAAAATGACATTTTGAACTGACATTTAATCACCAGCTAAGACACATGTGCATACATATAAAATACCCTTCTCAGGTTCAAGGAAGTCTGGGAAACACTACAGAAGTTTCAGGCTGAGAATGTTCTAACTCTCAGAAAGCAGGAAGAAAACACCTGTTCTTCAGTGTCCTTCAACTTCATATTTGTCTGACAGTGAATGACACCTGTGTCTACTGTTGGTTATTTAATGGCTGTCCATAGATTCCCCCTCCCTTTTTTTTTTGTAAAGAAAAAAAACAGCTATGCATTTGCATAGACTGCAGATGCAATTTGGTTAAGGTCAGTGAAAATATTTTATGGGTAGGAATCTGAGAAATCAGTCCTATCACTGTAAAATGTCAAGAGCAGCAATGATGAGCAAAGACCAACTTTGCATTCAGCCGCCAGTGGGAGGGGAATGAGGTACTGTATATTTTGCAGTATGCCCAGACAAACCTTTTTATACCAGTGTTACGTTCCCTAAGCTTAACAACAGCTTAAGAGATTGTTTATCTGATGATAATAATGATGCTTTTCCTACTACAGTGGTACCCCGGGTTACGAAATTAATTCGTTCCGCCGCCGCTTTCGTAACCCGAAATCCTTCGCAAGCCGAAAAACCCATAGGCGCTAATGGGGAAAAGCCGCGATTTCGTGTGAAATAGCGCCGAAAAGCACCAAATTTTTTTTCGTAACCCGAAAAAACCTTCGTAACCCGGAACAGTTTTTTTAAATGGATTTTTTTCGTAACCCGGAAATTTCGTAAGGCGGCGCATTCGTATCCCGGGGTACCACTGTACTGTGTACCCCCCGTGCAAACTTAATGACTGTCCATGCTTGCTGGAGGACCCTGGGAGTGTACACCCCCTGCCCCCAAAATCACTTTTCAAAGCTGTGAAATTTTGCCAGTCATGTGTTGCCTGACATGGCCATCTATAGTCCATACTCATTTATATAATGTCTTGTGTGCTGTGGAAGAAAAGATATACTGCAGATATTATCTGCGGCCATTTCTGTTGTTGTGTGCCTTCAATTCCAACTTATGGAGACTCTAAGACAAACTGGGGTTTCTTGGCAAGGTTTATTCAGAGATTTACTATTGCCTTCTTCCTAGGTTTAGAGAGTGTAACTTGCCCAAGATTTTTTTAAAAAATCTTGTCTCAGCTTACTAAAGGGCTGTTGCAGTCAGGAAATTGTTGCTGGATATATGGCAAATTTCCTCTGAACAAATCTCACCAAGAAAACTCCATGATAGCCTTAGGGTCACCATAAGTTGGAAATGACTTGAAGGCACATAATAATGCACATAACAACACCTGATTTATCCCTTAGCCCTTAACATGAGTATGGCTACACTTGGGATCAGGGAGATGAATGTAGACAGAGGTTCTGCTCTCTCCCAATATCCCTAAGCACCCAGAAGTAAGTCAAACCTTTATATATTGAAACCAAAGGTCCAAAGAAAATTCTGCTTCAATACTTGGCTGAATGCAGTTGCACAGGTTCTGTGAGCAGGAACCCTGATAAGGTTCCCATTCACAGGAGTTTCATAACCAAGCATACAATATTTATGCAGCCCCTTGCAGCCTCCAAGTTGGAGGGTGCTCCATAAACATAACCAACTAAGGCTTTTGTACTTTGGGCACATCATGAGACACTGGAAAAGATGCTAGTGCTCTGTAAAGTGGAAGGCAGAAGGAAAAGACGAAGACCATTCTACAGGTGGATTGATTCAACAAAGAAAGTCAGAACTCACCGTTTGCAGAGCTGTTGGCAATTGGGGCTTATGGAGCTCTTTCATTCATAGGGCCACCATAACTAGAAGCCAACTTGATGACAAATAACAAATAAACAAACAGATACAGAGCTTTCTTCCAACATGTGCCTTCAGTGTGCAAACATCTAACATCCTGGTGCTCAAAAACACTGAGATTCAGGGCTTACGTGTCACCTACATACCTATATTTAGTTTTAGCCCTATGCATAAATATGACATTTATATCAAAGCATGTATGTTTGAGAAAAACTAGGATCCCTCTGGTACCAGGGTGGTTTTGTGTGAATGAGCCCTAATAACTGATGTATACATTCAGAATATGAATGATCAGTCTCCGCTAGGACTGAAATCCTTCATCTTCAGGAAAACTATCAGTCTCTGGATGCTGACAGCAGCGGTCAAAGAGATGTTAGTTCATGAAGTCACATCCAAATGGTGCATCCTCCCACTAGACTTGCTGCACCACCAAGACACAAATTCCTGCTTTCATGTATTGCATGCCAGCATGAGTAACGCCACTTGAAGCAGATATCTTGGCAATTCCAGCCCTGAAAGCTATCTCACCTTGAAGAAAAAGAAAACAGAAACACATTCCATATGGTAAAATAACTTTTTGGAACAAAACTTGATATAAGCGTCCCCCCCCCCCCCCCCCATACTGGCTTTGGGATGGTAGTATAATGACATGGACAAACATTCAAGGATCTGACACTGTAAATGGAAGTGAAAATTACGATGTCTCAGGATCTGATCTTCATGCATTTTATGAAGTGGGTTCCAGTCCAGGAATGCCTATGCCATAGTCACATTGCTAGATTTTAAGGCAAAAATTGGAAGTAACTAGTCACAAATAACATGGTATTTGTAATTAATTCATTTTACCAAGAACAAGGATATATTCTAATTACAGTCATATGTGATTTAACCAAGATAGCTTCTCAAAAATAATAAAAGACTTACTTTTAAAGTTAGAGTAATAATGGCAGTTAGCTACATCTTTGGGACTTGAATTATTATTGTAACTAATTACTTTTTAAATATAGTTTCCCCAAGCTCTGTTTTAAGGTGACACAAGATTATGTGTTTGTGCATGCATGCATGTTGTAAAAAACTAGCAAATGGCTTCACTTCAAACTTAGAGGGGTGAGATAACTTTCCTGTGACAGGCCAGGGCCCTTTTCATATTATAGTGTATCCTTCCACTGCCATGTTTCCATTTCATTCTGACTGAGAATTCTGAATGCCTGTTTCTAGACTGCAAATCCCAGGATTTCATGGTGTTAAGCACCTCTGCATACCCCACACAGTATTTTGGGTTTCTCACATATTTATCTGGAGACAGCATGTTTTTGAGAGATCAATAACCTTTCAGGTCAAGTTCTCATGTGTACATCCAGGTAAACAAAATCAAATCTAAAGTTCCTCTCTCATAAAGTTCTTTCTGCATTTCCTCTCTACACCTGAGACAAAGGATCTCTTCACAACTAAAGCAGAAAGCCAATCTCTCTGTCTACCCTCTTGTTGTGTCACCAGCCAAATTTCCCTGTACATTCATTTCAAGGCTATTCCAATCCAATAGCTGTTTTTGTCACACTAAAATTAAAACCACCAACCAGTCTGGGCAATCCTACTGTTGATTCCTGGGACAAGACATTCTGCCTTTGTTACCTAGCCAGATAGCCCTTTACCTAGCACTAGTTTTAAGATATATGTATGTTCTGTGTCACTCTTGGATCTCCCAGACTGAGCCGCTCCAGATTTCCATGGTCTTCTCATCACACCAGTAATTATAACCTCACTTCAAACCCCTAAAACTCTGCTATCCCATTTCTATATTTCCATTTAAGTTAGCTCTGAATGCTATGTCTATTTGGATTGCTGTCTTGTGTGCACACTACATATTTTCTAGATAAATAAGACTTTTAATAGATCCTTCAGATAACATCATTAGACAGCTTTAAAAAAGCGGTCAAGACGGATCTCTTCCGGCAGGCCTTTCCAGATTAACCATCCCGGCCCAGGTCCCCAGGTTCCCTGATTCCCTCATTCCTCCCGCAGCCCCATCTTAGAGATGGTTGAGGATCAACAGAGGGATATCAGGGTTTTTAGTTTTAATTGCTGTTTTTATCCTTGATATTGTATTTTTAATATGTTATACTATTTAATACTGTCTTAAGGGGGGGGGGAGGGATAAAGTGTTTTTAATTGTCATATTTTATATTTTACTGTTGTTAACCGCCCGGATTGGTTTGCCAGAGGGCGGTATACAAATAATAATAATAATAATAATAATAATAATTATTATTATTATTATTATTATTATTATTATTACACCCAAAATCTGGAGTTGTCCCTAGTTAGTTCTGGTATAAACTGGTGCAAACAGTCCAGAGGTTACCCAAGCCTCTTAGAAAAACTAATCTCCCCAACATTTGAAGTGATGTTGATAGTTCGTAGGGATCCCATCTTCCCCCCACAAACACACATTGTTCTTTGGGTAACAATGGGATGTTGCTATGGCACTTAAATTGGAAGGCATCATTTTAACTGTGTGGTGTGACTGGGCCCCAGGTGTGAGTGGGAGCATAGAAAACAGAGAGGTAAAGGCCACCCAGCTTTTGAAGTGGAGGAAAGTCTAGTTACTGTAGAAGAAATACAGCTGGTGCATGGACAACTCAAAAGTAAGTAAGCTCTGGCAATGTCTTCAGGGCACATTTGAGAACAGGTTGCACATACTGCTGCCTAAAAAGCAGAAGATCTGTTTAGAAGAGAAGCAGCAGTGAGAACAGAATGCACGACTCCCACTTTTTGCAAGATTGTATACTTTCTCCTCCTTCTCTCTGCTGTTAAGATTACCCTGGCCCAGTTCTACTTTCTGAAAACATTTTTGTTAGCACCTAGAGATTTTTTTTAAAAAAACAGCTATTTACATTTAAAAGAAGGAATGAAGTGGCTTCCTCATTTGTATCTAGGAAATCTGACCAATGATCAGATTTTCAAAAGAAGCCAGCAATTTGGAATTCCTTTCAGAAAATTGTGCAGCAATTAGCACAGCAAGTTTGCTGGATGCTGCTGCTGTGTATTCAGCACGTCTGCAAACTTGGCCCTTTTGTCTGGAAGCACAAACCACTGGAAAATCAACTCTCAATTTGGCAAATATTACCAATAGCCTTTCAAAGACAGAGCCTTTCAAAGATTCCCCCCAACACACAGCCCAGAACTGTCTACTGACCATTACTCATGGTTAGCAATTTGACACACTAAGGTCACAATTACTTTGGCTAGTAGGTCATGATCAGTGTGCTACACTGTGAAGTTGCAAATGTGTATGTAAGGCCTTAGAATATAATATTAGCAGCTCAGACATTGTGTATTGATTTTAACACTTGTTATTTGTTGTAGTGGTGTAGTAGCTGTGATGGTGATATAGTGACTGTGAGCTAGTGTGATGGTAAGGGTTGAACGTTAAACTAGTCCAAAGCTGGCCCTAATGTAGGGCAACTGCTTCAGGTTGCATCATAAGTCCCTTAAAAGTTTCTCCTAAGTCACCTGGCCATTTCCTTTCACTGAATGACATGGCTATGTGTGTCACCCAACCTGTTGCAATCCCCTAAAATGTCCTGTAGTCCTCAGGTGAGATGAAATGATTTTATGTACAGTGCTGTGTAAATTTACAGCGCTATATAAATAAAGTTTAATAATAATAATAATAATAGTACAAAAGTAAAATTCAACAAATAAATGGTCAACTCTTCTATGCTGAATGGAAAAGAAAGGAACATTTATCTTATATCTCAGACAGAAAACTATCTTAAGGAAGCCCTCTTAGGACCTTATTAGGATCAGAAAAGCCTGAATTTAAATCTGCATTCCACCACATAGCTCATTGGGAGACCTTGAGCACAGTCTCTCAACGTAACCTAACCTAGAGCGATTTTGTATATGTGTATGTACCTTCCAATGGCTGTCAATCCATAGTTTCTTAAGCAAGGGATACTCTGAGGTGTTTTTTCCAGTTTCTTCCTGTGAAATATAGCCTACAGCACCTGGTAGTCATTGGCGGTGTCTCATCCAAGTACTTACTAAAGCTGACCCTGTTTAGCCACCAAGATCAGATGGGATCTGGTGCCTTTAGGGTATTTTGGCAGGTTAGAGGCATTGTAATGAAGATCAAATGGGGTAGTGAGAAAACCACGTATACTACCTTGAGCTCTTCTGAATACAGGTGGGATACAAATGAAATAAACTGGTGTTATCTTAAGTGGAGTACTGCTCTTACTCTCTACTAAGAGGTATACAAATCTTCTAATCTCTACACTTACACTCAGTTATGATATAGGCAGCAGAGTCTTGAACTTGAGCCATATCCATAGAACATCCAAGTTCATCAGTCCTAATAAGAATATGCCTGCTTTAGACATTATTTTGCACCTCACTACAATTAGTGGATCTTGAGGTTTTGATAGAGGAATAAAAATAAAACCTCAAGAGAACCTCATGATTTCTTCCCATCCCTGTCCACATCACAGATGTAGAGATGTCAGTATTCTGTTGTTGTTGCTGCTGTTGTTACTATGTTCATTACATTATCTTAAAATTGTGCATAAAATTTAAACAAACTATTTACAGATAACTTTACAGTAAATCTTCCTACCCTCTGTATTTTGCTTCTACATAATCCTTCATGACTTCCATTTCATTATTCATATCTTGTTTCTCTGCTATCAAATAAATTCTAGCTTTAGTTTTAGCTTTTCATGTAAAAAAAGAAAAGAAAAAGAAAACACCAGCAATCATGTGCAAAAATACATGGGTTTGGAGTATTTTTTGCATACAAAAAGTATTTTTCAACAGATACACAATTTTCATGCAAAGAAATCATTTATATTTGTGTGAAGAATATTTTCCAAAAGCATTTTCAGATTAGCAAAAACCAGGCAAAAACGACACAGCTATTATTCATCCTGGCCAAGTTTGCCTTAGAGGCTGCCGCAAATAACCACTTGACACCAAGCTGGAGGACCGGATCTCCCGGTCATAGAGCCTTCCTCCGCCCACCTAGAGTGTCGCGGAACAGAAGGGCCTCCCCTTCCGCTCCGCACACCAATCAGGGCAGAGGATTTGCCCCAGAGGGATTCTGGGGTGCGTTGCTGCCGCTCTAGGCGGCAAAGTGGCCTGCCCGCCAATTCAGGTGGCCGCTTTTTCCAGTGGGGGGGGGGGGCAAGAAACCAATATTGCTTTATATTCCTTCCATCCCTACTATACCTACTTTGGTAGTGGGAAGGGGGAGAATCTGGTAGTGGGGTCCCATTTATGGGTTAAGCAGGGATAAGTTAGGCCCTTATTAATTTATCTGATTTACATTATGCCTTTTCCCCCTGACTGGAATTCAAGATGGCTCACAACAAGCTTTAAAAAAAACCCAGCACAAACAAAAACACATAAAAGCATAATGTAGAAGTACAATTAAGAAAATGGTAACACTGAAACACAATTTAATCAAAAAAGTGCATCAGTCTTTTGAAACATAGTGCAGTCCCCTTCATTGCTTAAAAGCCCCTTCTTGGCAGTCAGTCAATTGCCAAAAGCTTGAATAAAAATATTTTTGCTTACCAGCAAAAAGACAATAAAATGGGGGTGGGGGCTAGCCTCCCTTGGAATGTACTTCCACAGGTGAGGAGCAGCTGCCAAAGAAATCTGTCTCTCTCACATTCAGCCACCACCAAAAGTCCTTCTAAGGGTGACAGGGGCCTTCCCCCTGCAAAGAGGTGGAGGAATAGAGAAAGGGGAAAATGAAAGGTGCTGTGCAATAGCTGGCTTAGATCAACATTGCCTTCTCTTACATCACATATGTAAATAACATTGCCCCAAGTTATCCTTTCTAACCAGAGAGACTTGTTGTAGAGTAGCAATCAAGTGGAAGCAAACAGTGCAAGAGGACATCCATCTGTTTCTCATTTCTCCTTTGCAAATGGTTCCTCTGATGTGGCTTTCCACCTTGTGGGGTTTTAAATGTTGGTTTGCCTTTACTAACATATATATGGCACTCAGTGGAGAGAATAATCATTGATTCAGAATCAATATGAATCTGAAAACATAGGAGTCAGAGGGGGTCACCCAGCCAGGTGTAGTGACACTATCACCACCATTCCTTTCTACTAAGCACATCCAATCCCAGATCTACTGTGAGGGCAGTTCTAAGCTCAACCTCAAAAGAGTCACTGTGTCATGCTGCATGTGAATGATACAACCACATGGATGGAACCACTGGTGTGATAAGCCCTGCCCAAGCAGCTTTCATGTACAAATGTCTTCCATGCAGATTGCTTCTTCATATATGCTAGCATCCAAGGGACACCGGTGTGACCCCAAAATGTAATGCTACAATTGTTCAATAATACATCCTGTTCCTCTCATCTTCCTTCATTCTTTCTTTGTCTTCTTTCCAGTTCACACCACCACCCAAAATAACCTTCAGCCTTTAGCTGTACCACAGCACATCCAACTCAGTGCCATTGTGCTTGCTGACAAAAAAGTGATGATGCAGCTCTCTCATCTTGCACAATGGATACTTTCAGCTATCCATGTACATTCATAGGACACAATTAAGAGGCCAGTTATGAAGTGGACACTAGCTAGCCAGCTGTAAAATGAAGTCTAATGCAGTTGTCCTTGTTAGTTGTTATTTCATATTTCTGATCACAGCCTGCCATAACTGTTTTTCATTCAATAAAAAAATTACAAGAGACTGTTACACTTCCCATCTGCCTAACATGTATTTGATTACAGAGCATGAATTTGAACTCAGGTCCCTCCAGCATAAGTCCAATCAGCCACACAATTTAGCCCCCTCAATATTTCCTAGCAGGCCTTAAGGTTGCTTTGAAATGGATGTTGTAAGTGTTAAATTGGGCTTTCTTCCCTTGGTTTGGGCACTAATTACACCAAGTTTCTTGACCACCAAATGGCTATCAGCAAGTAGAGTCTCACCCCATAAATTTTAAGCTGCTAATAATAAGGCTGGACAGGAGTTTTAAAGCTTCAGTGGGCAGTTTAAAATTAACTTACTCCTTTCAGCTGGAAAATCAACAAATGAAATTCCAGCACTGCTTCTTAAGTCACTTTGAGTACAGTGATCTGCCCCTAAAACAGAGTAAAGTACAAATTAGAATATCCAAAAGAAGAACATAACTATGAACAAATTGCAAAGCTCAAGAGAAAAAAAAACAGATCATGAGGAATTTGACTCTAAGACAGCCTTCCCCAACCAAATGTCCACCATAGGTAGAGAACCACTGGTCCAACATGGCCATTATTGTCCAATACATTTGGTGGGCACCAGATTGAGGAGGCTGGGCCAAATGCATGGTATCAGTGTCAGATCTCTCAACAAATGGGGCCATGCAGGACTGCTAATTTGATGAGAGAAAGACCATAGGAGCTTGGAGAGTGGAACTTTTCCTGTATTCCACTTTGCCGAACTAAACTGACCCACTCAAACTTTTATAAATGAGAAGGCTGCTTGCTATTATGCCTCCTCACTTGTTTTGCCTACATGGATCAAATAGAAGGAGGGGTGTGATTTAGATTAAACATCCCCAGCTCCTGTGCGGCTTCACTTATCCAGGTAGTAGCACCACATGTGCACACATGCACATACAGTGACTGCATCAAGGGAAACATTAAAAATGGAAAATCTGTTAGAGTTAGAAACCTTTGCATGATTATACAGTGGGCCCTTGGTATCTGCAGGGATTTGATTTCAAGACCCCTCGTGGATACCATAATCAATGGACACCTAAGTCCCATTAAATATAATGGCACAGTAAGATGGTCTCCCTTACATAAAATGGCAAAACCAAGGTTTGCTTTTAAAATATTTTCAAATTTTGAATGCTTGAATCTGTGGATAAAAAAATATGTGGATGTGGGGGGTTGACTGTAAATGCACGTTTGTTTGTTAGTCTACACAGTCTATATTTTTGGGACTTCCTGTTAATTTGCTTTTCCATATACACTCTCTTCCTGCATCACTGTAACATGCAGCATTTTTACTCTCTCTCCCTTTCTCCTCCAGTAGATCATACAAAGTAATTTGTAAGTAAAGCTATTGTTATATGTTTTACCAAGAAGACAAACTTTGTTTCATTTCTCTTCTAAACACCATGGTTGGGTGGGTAGGTGGGTGTGAGACCGGTTGTTGTTCAACTTCTCCCTTGTTGACTGATTACTCTACTTGAGTGATCCACTGCTGTCTCTCATATTTTCCAGCAAGATCAAATACAGAGCTCTTTTAGGCTGCATCTGCACAGCAGTAATAATGCAGTTTGACACCACTTTAACTACCATGGTTCAATGCTATAGAATCTTCGGATTTGTAATTTTGTGAAATATTTAGTCTTCTCTGTCAGAGCTCTGATTCACAACAACTACAAATCTCAGGATCCCATAGCATTGAGCCATGGCAGTTAAATTAGTGTCAAACTGCACTATTTCTGCAGAGCAGATGCAGGCTTAGTGTAATGTGTTCCTTGGCCCAAAACTTCCTGCCTTCAATTGAAACTATCAACAGATTTGAAGCCCTCGAGCTCTGAATTCTGTTGGAGAGAAGGACTCACATGATGATGACTGGATGTTATTATGAGTCAGATTCCCATCTCACATTTTGTGAGAGATGAAAGGAATTGATAGCAATCAATACATACAACACATCTGTTTTGCTACCAAATTTCAGCTTTGAGCATCCCTAGCTATTTAGGAACATCCTTCAAACCCACCTTTTCTAGGGGGAGATTTTCAACCATCCAATTTTTGGACTTTTTCTAATAAACAAAGGGTTCTCCGATGCCCTTTGCCAACAGCATTTATTTTTCTTTATTTAATTTATATCCCACTCAAATGAGTTCAAAAGCAGCTCACAACATAAAGGGAAACAATCTTTTTCTCTTTTCTCCATCTGTGCTGGGCCAAGACATTTTTCTGCCCAAAGCAGAGGAGAGAAGACAAGATGGTGACCTTCCACTTTACATATTGATGTTTTGTCTCCCTCTGAAGTCTCTTGAAAACTTTGAGAAGCCACATCAACAATAGCAGGGATGCCCACCTAAACATTGACCACGGCAGGTTATTGACAGGGGCTGAATGGGAGCAATGCAGAAGGGGGAGGAAAACCAGCAACCCAGCCATTTTGAAAGAGAGAGATTTCATTCTTCTAGATACTTGGAACAAAATGTGGTGTTGCCATGGTTTCACACTCCCTGGCTGGAAATGACAATATTAGCAGGAGTGACCTGGCAATTAGAAACTGTGCCCCCAGGTCAGACTACAGGGAAAATAAAGAGCGATTACTGAGCCTAGAGAAGGCTGGATAATGCCACAGGCTCCTGGGCTCCCTACCTTTTATAACTGGTCCATTTAAATGCAGATTATGATGACTTTCCACCTGGGGCCTCTAATCTGTCTCACAGCCTCATCAAACAATAAGCATCGCCTAGCACAGTAGGAGGCAAGGTGCTTGCTAACTTGGTCTGCCATCAGTGGTAGAGGTGTTGTTGTTGTTCTGGGATAATAAAAGAAGCTCAGAGTCACCACATTCAGATATGATGGTTTCTCAGATGCCAGCTCGCCCTTTTCTCTTCTCTCCCTCCCCGCCCCCCCCCTCACATTACGCCCATTTATTCATGTTTTCAAGTGCCACAGACCTACAAGAGTCTTTGTCCCAGATTCCAGAGGCCAGCAAGTGGAGAAAACCAAGGCTCTCAAGAATGGCAAATCCTTACATTTTTTAAAATGTAAGGCAAATCCTTACATTTTTAAAGCAGCAGATTAATCCAATGATGGAGCTTACTCACTGGGACTGAGATGAGAGAGCATTTCTCAGAGCATTTCTGTTTGGAAGCAGAGGCAGTGCCTCTGTCACGTAACTACAGCAGAGAAAAAGAAGGCAAATGTTAAAGAGAAGTCTGAAATTTAAATACATAAGACTTGCCAGGGAGGGTACATCAGAGAACATGTGTTGCCCTGCTCACTCCAGTTGGAAATAAGTATTGTGGGGAATGCAAAGTTGTCATCAAACCCAGTAGCCCTACATTATGACCCTAAGGTGACCTTACATGGGGTTTTCATGAAAAATTTGTTCAGAGAGGGTTTGCCTTTGCCGTCCTTGCAGCTGAGAGAGTGTGACTGGCCCAAGGTCACCTAGGTGGTTTCCATGACCAAGCAGGTATTTGAATTCTGATCTCTGGGATTCATAGTCCAACACTCAAACTACTATACCATTCTGATTCTCAGCAGTTCTACATCCTTGACTCCCTGTCTCTATTTCTGGAAATTTCTAGTAATTTTAAAAGGTTGCATCATTTCACTTTGATTTCTTCAACCTTGCTTCACCATTGGCTACTGCTTACAATGGAAACTAATATTGCATATCTGGCTTTCTAGGAGATACAGGGCTTATATTACTCTGTATAGCACCATATACTTTGATTGCACCATAAAAAATAATAGCAATAATAATTTTGATTTGTTACCTTGATACCATGCAACACTCCTTTCTCCTTCCAGTCCCCACTCTATAGTGTGATTTTTGTCTCAATGGGTAGGTTTTCTTTCTTTCTTTCTCTTTCTTTCTTCCTTCCTCCCAGAGAGATACTTTTCCCAGGGTGATACAACATGCCTGGGGCCTATTAGCATCCCTTGTGCATAATTAGAGCTTGGTGTATTGTTATGCAAAGCAGCCTCAGATGACAAAACTGCATCCTGGACAACACAGAAATGCCGAGAGACACTTTCTCACACAGTTTTAGCCAATGCAAACTAGCCCTCTGCATAGTTTCAAAATTAATTAATTGGGGACGGTTTGGTACGCTTGCACCCACTCGTGGCATGCTTCCGATCCCAGCTGCCCAAAAAGACAGATGGGGGGGGGATGAGAGAGAATGAGAAAGAGTAGGCATAAAATTATTATTATTTTTTTAAAAAAAGGAAAGTTATTTAATTCTTATTTTTCTTCTAAGTAAAAGAGAAACAGCACTTGCATGGAGGTGGTACTCTCAAACAGCACACAAGCTGCCTTATGTTAGTCCATTTGTCCATCTACTTCAAAATATAGGATGCCTGAGGAATCCCAAAGTTCAACCCTCAAATATACATGCTTTTATGAGTGACAGAGTTAAGCATTCAGGAAGTTCAAGCCTTTTTCAATAACTCATTTTGTATGCTGACAGAAAGCTCCAGTGGAGGCATAGATCATAGTGTCCATTTCTGTAATCCCTCTTGCTTCCCAAGGTCTCTGTGGTGGTAAAAAACCAATAGAGGTTGTAGCAGGTGCCCTAGATCCCAGGCAGAAATTCTAGCTGGGCCACATATCATATGTGACTACAGTTCTCAGCATAGCAAGAAGAAAAGGCATGCTCTTTGTGTCAATTTCCTTTGTGGAGAAGGCAATGTGCTTCATTTATAAAAGACAGAGCAAGTGAAGGTTTTATTTGAGAATTCTAAGCCACTATCTATCCTCTTTTATATGGTGGTTAAAGAAATGCATGTTGGATAAGGTTGTAACACCATGATAACCTACTGTATATACTCGACTATAAGTTGACCTCATGTATAAGTTGAGGGCAAGTTTTGGGGCCAAAATTATGGATTTGGATAAGACCCATGGATAAGTCGAGTGTAAAATTTAGGGGCACATAGCAAAGTATCTAAAGGTTGAAGCAAAAGAAAACAATGCCAAAGAACTTACAAAGTTCCAACAGGCATAACTTTTTGTGCTCACACTAAAGGCTGGATGGATATGAGAGTGTGTAAAGGGATGCTTCCAGGACAGATTATACTCTTGCAGGGGACTGTTACTTTTTTAAAATAAAAGTTAAGGTACAGTACTTATATTAACCCATGGATAAGTCGACTCAGGTTTTTGGAGTAATTTTTTTAACCTAAATTTAAATAAACCAAAACTCTTATCTGTTTGCTTTACAGCAGGTTTCCAGCCTCTCTTTTTCATTCATTCTCAACAAAAATCTGACCCACATGGCTTTATTTTGAGGTGCCATTACAAATACTATGGGCATTAAAAATGCTATTAACATAGTGTTGTTGTTGTGGGCCTTCAAGTCATTTCTGACTCATGGCAACATGCCACAGGGTTTTCTTGACAAGATTAGTTCTGAGAGAGTCATTGCCTTCCTCCCAGACTGAGAGAGTGTAGCTTGCCCAAGGTCACCCAATGGGTTTCCATGGCTCAGCAGGGATTTGAAGCAGGGTTCTCCAGAATCCTAGTCAAGATAAAATCCACTAAAAGCATGGTAAATCACTGTAAATAAGAAAGCTATAAGCTGACTTAAGGATGTAGGCATACACACTCTGAAGGTGCCTCTTGTCCAGGGATTTATTTCTGATAGGGCCCACCTTGTGCATCTACTTAAGGTCACTGCAGCTCATGAAAGCTTAAGCCCTAATCAGTCAGTCTTGAAGCAACGACACACCAACACTGAGCTGAATAACAAGATGGCTGAGCAACAATTGATTTTCCTATTAGCATTCTTCCAAGCAAAGTGATGTACATTTTTAGCAAAGAGCTACTTTGCTCTTTTCCTTGTACAGTGGACCCTTGTTATACGCTGGGGTTTGGTTCCAATATCCCCCATATATAAAAGAATCCATGTATGCTCAAGTCCCATTAAATTTAATGACATAACAAAATGGTGTGCCTTATAAAAATGGAAAATCAAGGTTTGATATTTGAAATTTATACTTTTTTGGAACATTTTTCAAACTATGGATCTTGAATCTGTGTATAAGGGCCTATTGTAGTAGGAGACACTACTCACTGCCAAGCCAAAATCTTTGGTTGTCTCAAGACAACATGATCCTGCTGTAACACACAGTTACAGGAGCTGACCAGAGTGGCAGTTGAACAGAGAAGTACAGATTTTCACCAGAGCGGCACCTGAACAGAGAAATTCAGAAGCTGACTAAGTTGGCAGTTGTTCAGCACCAGGAATGGGACAGCATTCCCATTCATGAGGTCACGATGGGACTTTAAGGAGTGCAAGCCCAGACACAGAGAACACAAAGCTCTCTCTCTCTATCTTCCAACTCAGAAGGGTGGTTACAGAGCAGTAAATGCTACCCCTCAGCACTACCCCTCAATGAGAGCTATGGAGACAGGCAACAAGGATTTGGAAGAAGTATTAGGGGATGTTCATTCACTCAGTTCTAATTTAATGGAGTGGTGGACCTCTGCATAGGGTGTTTATCAGCTGTGGAAGGTATGTATTACCATTAGTTAAAATGAAGTGTCCATTTCCATCAGACGATTTAGGACGTCTTGGAGGGGAATCCTAGTCTCAGTTAACAAACTTATTATTATATTTTTACAGTCACTTTTACAGTGTCTGGCTTTCAGTAATATGCACTTTGACTTGGGTAAGTCAAGGGCTCCATTTGCTACTTTGCCTCAAGCAGCAGAGTGTCTCAAGCTGCATTCTGTTTATTCATCTGCAATCATATGGGAGCCTCACATGTTAAACCCATAAACAGTCAGTTCATCCAACATACTTTCTACAAGATAGATAAGAAAGAAATGAGCACAGTAAATTCTGAAAAAAACACATGACAGACTTGTTTCAACACACTAGTGAATATCCATCAGGATTTCTTTCTGCAGGTGGTTGCCAGAACCCACAGGGATGAGTGAGATTTGCCTCAGAAACTCACTGGTAGATTCTTTTGGATGATGAATCATGAGAAGAATTCTAGGATTTCCCTCTGTTCCAATACAGTGCAAATAACTGTGGTTCTAACATGAGGCTAAGCTGAGCTGAATGACATCTGGCTGGAACTCAGTTGCTACTGACCTTCATGCTAGAATGCACTGCTTGGCAGGCATCAAGTCCCCACTCTCAAATTTCACACACACCCCTTAGAGGAAGGGCAAACACTCAAGAGTGTCTAAAATTTAGACTCTAAATCATGAGACAGCAATTTCTTGGCTTCAGTAATCCCTTCAGTCTCTGAGGTATTCACACCCCTGCTTAAAATACATTGTTTTACGTTGTTGTTTTCCTTGTAAAGCGCCATGTACATCAATTGTGCTATTATTATTATTATTATTATTATTATTATTATTTGGCCACACATAAACCACTCCTTAGAAAAAAGGAAGCTCTGATCTATTCCTACTCTCCTCACACCACTGTTGGGTGCATTCCCATTCACAGTAAAAGCTGCATCATTTATTGCCCTTCCATACTATATTATTATTATTATTATTATTATTATTATTATTATTATTATTAATCTTACTCTCCTCTTCCCATGGATGGAGGTGGGGAACAACAACAGATTAATATACAACATACAACATCAGTTAAAAATACATAACATCAATTTAGATTAGAAGAACAAATAAGGCGGATACATATTATTTATAAATACCAACCCATATTTAAAAATTCATACTTTAACATTCACAATTTAAAAATCATCTGGATAGGCCTGCTGGAAGAGACTGGTCTTTAATGCTGTTTTAAATCCAGACAACATATATAGCTGTCAAATCTTTTTGAGCAATTTGTTCCACAGTATCGGGGTGGCTGAAGATAATGTTCTCCGAATGACAGCTGCCAACCTTGCCTCAATTTGCACTGCAGAAATAATGCAGTTTGACTCCACTTAAATTATCATGGCTCATGGGATTTGTAGTTGTAGCCTTCTCTGTCAGAGAATTATGGGATTTGTAGTTGTAGCCTTCTCTGTCAGAGAGGTATGGTGCCACAACAACTACAAATGGAGGATGGAGCCATGGCAGTTCAAGTGGAATCATGGTTCTGTAATTGCATAGCATGAAAGGAGTCTTAGCTCAACACAGCCCAGTTGAACATTATATTGTGTGTGTGGATATACATAAACAGAGTCAGAACTAAGGGCTGGCCTGAAGCATGTTGCTGCCTAGGATATAGGACAAAATGGCATGTTATCCATTTCAGAAGCTGGTTGGACTGGAAGCTGAACCCAGGTGATCAGACACCTGAGGTCAGAAGGCTAGTTTAGGGTGGTGCAGGAGAAGCCACATAGCACTTACATCTCTGTCCTCCAAGCAAGGGGGATGTACTGGAGGTCAGGAGGAAAGTCTGGGGCCCTAAGTTGATTTTGAAAGTTTCACTTCTATCTTATACACAAAATTAATACTGATAATTACCATGAAGAATAGATTTTGCTTTCCCATCCCACCCCTAGTGTACCTTCTTTTGTCATCTCAGGTTGATTTGCCAGATGTAGCTCTATCTAGAGGACATAAAGGTCGCTACAACAATATATGTCCTGGTCATGTCCAGGTTGACTACTCTACCATAGTTTGGGAGCTTCAGCTGACAGTCCAGGTCTTTGTGGTAAGAATACACAATATCTATACTCTTACCTGCTTATGGCAAAAGCAAATAGTTACCCAGAAATCCCTAAATCATGTGTGTAGTCCTCCTGAAGTTGTTAGATTTCACTTCCCATCAACCCTTGCCAGTATGGCAAATATTTTTTTTCCCTTTATTTGCATTGCAAACATAGAAGTATATGGCTTTCACTATCAATTGTGTCCACCTCCTTATTTGGTCTGTGAAGTCCTAAGTGAATAAACCTTTTTAAAAAACTGTATGGAATGACTCACTCATGTACCCCCCACTCCTTATTTAATTCTTCAGTCAGGTGGCCACTAAAGTAAAGAGAATTACCCATCAGTAGTAAGAGAGAGAGAGAAACCTCTCAAGGAACTTGGGCCACCAACTATGAAAACTGAACTCTGATGACTCCATTAACAGGTGCATCCAACTAATTCTGCAAACCAGGAAGACTGCACCACATGATGCCTGCTTTCTTCCTCTCTCTAATAATCCATCCTGCTGAAAAACAGAAAAGGGACCTCATCAGTGGCTAGCGCAGAGAGGAAAGAAGACTTTGATGGTGACCCTTAGGAGCATCTCAGGCTTTGATTCTTTCCTGGGTATGTTCTGTATTGCAACACTTGCCAATCAGCCCAGCATGTGGTGTAACACATAGTAGAGCCAATAGATTCTGGTACTCCCACTTAGCATTCTTGAGACAGCATTAAGGGATCATGAGTACCATTCTGATTGCACACCTTGCTGTATGTCACAGTTCTGAATAAAGAACCAGACAATGTCTGCTACTTATCAGGCCCTTTGCATCAGGGAACAGATGTAAAAATTTCTTCCCCCTTTGTATTGCTTCTTCAGCAGAGGCAATACGAAAAGCTAAAGTGTGAAGGCTTAGATAATTCCCAACAAATTCTCATATACTCTCACATGATTATTTAAAGACCATCTCGTTTTCTAACAGGATCTGACTGCGGTATCTAGGATTTCACATACTGCCACTATCATACACAATGATCTGCAGAAGAAACTGGGAATGAAATGAGGGAAAGAATAAGTATAAATGTCAATCAGAGGAATTTGAAGATTGCTGTGTATGATACTGGATTCAGTTTAAAGGGATCTCAGAATGCAACATGGGATAATAGCTGAGACAGAAGGCTTTTTTAAGTATAAAATTTCTTACCCTATAGTTTTTTAAAACTTAAGTGCCTTATTTCTCTTGTGTAGAGAAGAGGCATTCTGGCAGTTCCAATTCAAGTAACTGACCTCAAGAGGATTCTATTAAGGCCTCTCATATCTCCCAGAAGGTTGCAATCAGGAGCTTGGATGGCCCAGTTATGGGTCACCAGAAGGGTCAGTCAATGACTCCCTTTCTGTCAGAAGGTCCATGGGGCATGCAAAGCAAACACATTGGGAAACTCCAATCAGAATCAGTTTTTGACCTTTTTTGGCCTTAAATGTCCATGGTGATCACAACTTCCTGTGTTTTGCCTACACAGGCAGCAGGGGAAAGGCTGGAGGGGGGGCAGTTTGGAGATGGGAAGAATCTCCTTCTTTAGAAACAGGTTGGAGTGGGAGCAGGGAGGGAGCTTGTGAGTCAACAGGGGTCTGGATAGAAAGTTGCTTTACTTCAAAGCAACTCATCTTTGCTCACTGTTGTAGCTTAACAGCTATGGCATAGCTATTTTTATTAACCGTAACTAATACAGGAACTGATGGATCTGTTTCATCTGTCAGCCAATCAATTGACCAATCAATCAGCATTAAAGCACTAAGGACCTTTTAAGGATAAACCATTCAAATGACCACCATGTTGATGAAGCGGACCCTCTCCATCAGCTCCTACTTAGCCTACTGAAAGCATCACTTTTCTACTTGCCTCTGTCACTGACTTTTTGCTGTGATCTTAGTTAAAGCCACACCTCTATCTACTTAATGTCTTTTAGGTAAGCATAAGAATAAAAAGACATTCAATTAAGCAAACTGTATTAATCCCTTTCAGACCCTGCACTGCTGCTGTTATAAGGTTTGGATCTTTACTGACTATACTGCAATTGATGATTGCACAACACTTTCTAGGATAAACACAATTCACCACTAGATGAAGGAGGTAGCTGGTCATTTTGTTTACTTCCCAACATTGGAGGACCAAGAAGGAAGGTCTGTAAACTAGGGCCTCGACAGACAGCACTAAATGCCAGCCTCAGAGCACAGTGGGAGCATGGCATCCGCATGCCCCCTGCCCTGATGCCATGCACCTGACTTCATGGTGGGCAGCATCACAGCGCTCCTTTGGCACTGCGTCCAGATGACGCATGCCAAAAGAAGCACCGAAAAGCAGTGGTGGTGGCAGCTATGGCATCCTTTCTGTGACGCAAAAAGGAGCTGCTTTTTACAGCTCCTTTTTATGCCACGGAAAGGGTAGATTGAGGCTATGGCATGCAGTTGCTGCAGCCCCAATTTGGCTAGGAAAGGGACGCTGTCTCGCTGCCCCTTAGGGGCAGTTTGTACAGCCCTGTAGTTAGTTTCCACTGTTTCATAGAAAATATCCCTTGTTGAATCTCTGACTTTGTTTTCCTGTGCTATCTGATGTATGGAGAATCAAACCTGTAGCAAAGAGGTCCCTTTCTTTTAGAGGAGAATTGATGTAGGGTCAAGTACACAACCAAGTTACTAACTGTTGAGAGGCTTTATGTGTGTTTGTGTGAGTACATAAACACACACATTTATTTTAGAGCAATAAGATCAGAAGTGCAGAGACTTTGCATTTGTGGGATCTATTTAAAAAAAAACCCACTAGAATCCCAAGTTATAGCAAAAGACCCAGGTCTTGAATTAAAGAATTCAGGCCATTATTTTTAAAAAAGAAGTAAGAGTAGGAGTAGCAGTACCAGAAATGACCTGAGTTCACAATGGCCCCAGGCAAAAATCCATTTGTGGTTAACCTCTCTCCCAAATTTCTTCATTTCAGAAGATTTTTAAATATTGTAAGTGGAACATTTTGTTGCCATTGTTAGGCAAGAATAACAAAGATAAGAAATTCTTTCCTATCTACTTCAGTTTAGCCAGAACTCTACCTATTCTCTTGCCTGACATTTCTGTTTCATCATACTTTAAATTTGACCAGAATTTGGTTATGAGTGGCAGTCTCGCCCTTGGTGGTGGTGGTTTAACCCATTCCTATCTTTTTTTCAACTTGTATGTAGTTTGTCTTGCTTAATTCAGGTGTTTCAAAATGATGAAACTAGTAATCTTGAACATTCTATTAAAAGGGAAATATGTTGTCCATAAATGTACCATAGCTGAACCGGGAATTCTGTCGAGACTAGAAGCATAGAATCATAGAGTTGGAAGAGACCGCAAGGGCCATCCAGCCCAACCCCCTGCCATGCAGGAAATCCAAATCAAAGCATCCCTGACAGGTGGCCATCCAGCCCCTGTTTAAAGACCTCCAAGGAAGGAGATTCCACTACACTCTGAGGGAATTTGTTCCACTGTTGGACAGCCCTTACTGTCAGGGTTCTTCTTAATGATGAGGTGGAATCTCTTTTGCTGTAGCTTGCATCCATTGCTCTGGGTCCTGTTCTCTGGAGCAGCAGAAAACAAGCTTGCTCCCTCCTCAATATGACATCCCTTCAAATATTTAAACAGGGCTATCATATCACTTCTTAGCCTTCTCTTCTCCAGGCTAAACATCCCCAGCTCTCTAAGGCATTCCTCATAGGGCATGGCTTCCAGACCCTTCACCATTTTAGTAGCTCTCCTTTGGACATGATCCAGTTTCTCCACATCCTTTTTAAATGTGGTGCCCAGAACTGGACACAGTATTCCAGGTGGGGCCTGACCAGAGCAGAATATAGTGGCACTATTACTTTCCTTGATTTAGACACTATATTTTTATTGATGGAGCCTAAAATTGCATTGGCCTTTTTAGCTGCTGCATTACACTGTTGACTCATGTTCAACTTGTGGTCTACTTGGACTCCCAGATCTCTTTCACATGTAGTTTCATTCAGCCAGGTGTCCCCTATCCTATATCTGTGCATTTCATTTTTCCGCCCTAAGTGCAGTACCTTACATTTCTCCGTGTTGAATTTCATTTTGTTAGCTTAGGCCCAGCTTTCTAGTCTATTCAGGTCATTTTGAATTTTGATCCTGTCCTCTGGGGTATTAGCTACTCCCCCAAGTTTGGTGTCATCTGCAAATTTGATAAGTATACCCCCAATTTTGTCCTCCAAGTCATTGATAAAGATGTTGAATAACATTGGGCCCAGGACAGAGCCCTGTGGGACCCCACTGGTCACTTCTCTCCAGGATGAAAAGGAGCCATTGTTGAGTACCCTTTGGCTTCAGTCAGTCGACCAATTACAAACCCATGTAACAGTTACCTTGTCTAGCTTACATTTTACAAGCTTGTTTGCAAGAATGTCATGGGAAACCTTGTCAAAGGCCTTACTGAAATCAAGATATACTATATCCACAGCATTCCCTTCATCTACCAAGCTGGTAATTTTATCAAAGAAAGAGATCAGATTTGTCTGGCATGACTTTTTTCTCTAAAACCTGTGTTGACTTTTTTTGATTATGGCATTGCTTTCCAGATGTTCACAGAGTCTCTGTTCAATAATCTGCTCCAGAATCTTTCCTAGTACTGATGTCAGACTAACTGGATGATAATTGTTGGGATCCTCTTTTTTCCCCTTTTTGAAGATGGGGACAATGTTTGCCCTCCTCCAGTCTGCTGGGATTTCTCCTGTTCTCCAGGAGTTCTCAAAGATTATTGCCAATGGCTCTGATATTACATTTGCCAGCTCTTTTAATACCCTTGGATGTAGTTCATCTGGTCCTGGAGAATTAAATTCATTTAGATTAACAAGGTATTCCTCTACTATCTCTATACTTATTCTCTGCTGAAATTCCCCTATTCTGTCTTCTGCTCCATTATCCTCAGGTTGAGCACTCTTTTCCTTTTCTGAGAACACTAGGCATCATGAGACTGATGAAAGTGGGACAATCTACACCAAAGTTACTATAACCTTCAGTGACTGTAATTGTGACTGCAGAGTTTTCCGCAGGTCAAATCCACCAACATGATTTTAGCCTCAATCCAAACTCAGTGTAGCATAAATATCTGCATGTATACCTGCACTATGCTGTGCTATATATGCCACCACCCTGACTTACTAAAAACCCATGTATCCTCCCTACATGGCCATTCCATGCCTGCCAGCAAGTAGGCAGGTAGGCATGTCCTCATAGCCAGACAGGCAGTGATTATGGTAGCAACTCCTAGAGGACTCTGTTGGATCTCAGCACTGATGTCATCATTTTACATCTGGCTTTTGGGAAGTAGCCAGATTTTTCTCTGATCCTATCTGCTTGCCCCAAAGCATGGAATGGCCACATAAGGGAGTTTGAGGGATATTTAAGTAAGTCAGAAGGGGAGGTTTTGAGCACTGTGGAGGGAGGAAGAGAATTCCAAACCCTGTGCTGCCTGAAAAAGGGCATCTGCACATGTAAAGTGAAATGTACATGTGTGGGTGTCCCTAACAGAATTTTGACTTTTCTGTGTTTAAAGACTGCATAACCTGAATACTTTTTGTCCGATCTATAACACCACTGCAGCTAGTGTTATATATAGTTCTGCTTGAATCAAATCCAATTTTTGCCCTATCTAGAGTGGACCAATAAAAATTAATGAGACTTACAGTATATCAGTTGTCCCATTCATTTTAGTGGGTAGAATTTAGATACATAGGGCTAATGTTGAGATTAGTCATATATAAAGGCAGGGATGTTGGATTGCAAGTCCCCTAACCCCTAGGAAACAAAGCTAATAGTGAAGGACAGTAGAAACTTCAGTGCAGCTACATCTGAAAGTCCACGTGTTCCCCAGCCTCAGTCTAAGTGATTCACAATAATCCCAAGGCATGGTGACAGTGAATAAACTGCTCTATTACTATTGTGTAATCGTATTTCTGTCTGCTCTTCACTCCCAGTTGGCCTATTACTGTAAGTGCGGCTACTTCAAAACATTCTTTAAGGAGAGGGCAAACGCACAGAGAGAAGATGAAGAATAAAGGTTGTGATTAATTATTAATCCAGAGCACCTTGCAAAGCTCCCTTAAAAGCTCCCTAGAATTGCCTTCCCATCCTTCTCTGTAAACAAACATGGGTGTGCTATCACACCTGTTCTTGGAGTAAGGGTGGTGGAAGAGTTAGGACTTGCATATTAATATGTTCAATTAAACCTAAAATAATCCATTAGAAAAAGCCATAAGGTTCTCTTGAAGTTCTTCAGAGGTGGTTGCAGTATAAACAATATTCCATTAAATTGATAGAACTTTGATTTTAATAGCCCTCATTTTTTAAAATAAGGAAATCCCCCATCCCCAAATTTAATAAAAGAGACATCAAAGTCCGCATAAGGCTCTTTCTCTGACATTACATTTGAGGCACTAAAAATGAGTTTGACTACCATGGTTCTGTAATTTGCTAAATGGTAGGTATAAATACATTAAGCAGCGCAAGATTATCAGAGGAGCTTCCCAAACTGTGGGTAGTATATACTTGCTTCCTAGAAATGATGAGGACAATTTTGCAAAGAAACATCTTCTAAATTCCAGCATTGAAAGAGATGCTAGATGAATACCAGCTGTGTCCCTGCAAATTGGGAAGCACTGAGTGTTTTGGGAGAAGATGGGTGTTTCTGAAGTTGGGTTGGACTTATATGGGTTCAACAGAACAAAAGTATCTGATAGCAGTGAGCCAGAAGTGGTGGATATTATGCTCCAATTCTGGCACACTGCTGCACGCTAATATTAAATTCTTTAAAGTGGGAAAATGCTAAAATGAAAAGAATGTCTTTGTGGGCCATGTGATAATCATGGCCTAAACAAGCAAGGCATTTGCAAAAACTTCTGTCAGAATCCTATATGACCTGTTACGTTATGTAACATTACATATACTTACCTATATAGCCGAGGATCTAAGAAACCTATTTACTTAATTGTGAAGATGCATAACGGGGCACTTGCAAGAGTGCCTGATGTGCATCAGGCACCAATTCACATTGGACATTATGCTGGCTCTGCGACATAGTAACGTAATAGCATCCCTTTACCAGATATGGACATTATGCAACTGTACAATTCTAATTCTCATATATATAGATCCACTTAGGATCTGCCAGGATAGCAGCCTTTCAATCAACAGTATTTGAACTAGCTCCAAATGATATATATTGTACATTTAGAGTTGCCAGTTCAGGACTATGCCAGGCCTTAAGGTTTATGGGCCAAGACCTAGAAATGGCCCCTGGTGATGTCATGATGCATTGTATGTTAAGTACCAGCAACAGTTGCTCACAGCTTGTTATTCAAACATACACATATAAATCCATACAGAGAAAACATATATTCCTGTTTCAAAACTAAGTCAGATATTTTAACTAAAGGGTCTGTTTCCAGATTAAGGTGAAATTAGGGGATTAGTCTTTTTCAAATACTCCTGTTGTCTTGTCTGGACCTGAGCCCAGGAAAACTGGAGAATTTGCAACCTTGTCTCCTAACTGGAAATGATCCCCAAAAATTGGAAACACAGGGCCAGGCCTTGAGTTCTGGCCACCGAACACAAGTGGCCTACAAGGACGCAAAGAGTTGCTGAAACCAGAATCACATTCCCTAGGCAAGGGCAGGCAGGTACTTCATCTCATGGTAAGAAATGGCAAGTCAAATAGGTAAAATAAAAGTATATTTCAAAATTTTGTATAATGATAGACAAAAGTGTGTTCAGGAATCAAAGAGGTGGAACAATGATTTATCAAGTCTGTGAATCTTAAATCCTATTATTAATCCCTAGCAGAATATAGTCATTGAATCAGTTGGCTCTGCCTACATGCTGATTCTCCATTCAAGATCTGATGGTCTTATTCTAGTTATGATATGCCTAAATACCTAACAGCACCTGGTCCCACCTGATCTTGAAACCTAAGAAGGGTGAGCCCTGGTTAGTACTTGGATGGGAGACTGTCAACAAATACCTGGTGCTGTAAACTATATTTCAGAGGAGGGAACTGGAAAAACCAGCTGTGAGTATTCCTTGACTGAGAATACTCATGGGGTTGTCATAAGATGACAGACATTTTGAAGGTGTGCATGCACACACACACACACACACACACATTATTTAACCAGCAGTATTCCAGCTGGAAAGTCCCTACTGAAGGTTCCTAATAAAGTCATTAGATACAGCAGCTCAGAAGCCAATGTTACAACTGAATTATAGATACATGCTGATCACATTTGGAAGCCATCAGTACCTGAGAAACAACAACTGGAATAGATGACCATACAAACTGAAAAGTGAGTAACTGGCCTTTTTGAGTAATCAGAACTTTGATTCTTCTAGCTCAATATTGTCTCTGTACCAACTGGCAGTGGCTTTTAGTCCGAAGTGCTTCTCAGCCCTGCCTGGAGATGCCAGAGACTGAACTTGGAACTTTGTGCATGTAAACCATCTGCTCTTTCACTATGCCATGGCCTTTTCTGCTTTATGTCCAAATAAATTAGATGGTTTATATTCATGCAAGTGCATCCCCTATCCTTTAGCATTACAGCAGGGAAATGGTTTCTAACTTGCTATAAGCTTTTAGTGATTCTGAAAGCACAAGCACCTAAATTGCTTTATCCTTATCTACAATTTTTACAGGCCACTGACAAATCTAAATTCAATGCATCCTAGCTGTCTCTCTTTCTCCCTTCCCCTCCCCCAACCTGTTTAATCCTTTTAAGTTCAAGGATTTGCAAAGCAAATATTATAAAAGATGAAAGGTAGGTCTGAGGAAATAAGCTTTGATAAGAAGCTTTTTATGGCTTGCAAACTCTGTTCTGGCCCTCTCGGCTTGAAAGGCGGTACTAATTTTAAAAGCCTTATGCAAGCGTCACATTGAACTAAAATGATAGCTGAATGCAAATGACAGGCAGCCCGTTAAGTACAACTTGCAAAATTCACAGTAAAATGAGATTCCATTTCAGGGTACAGTAATCCAACGTATATGTTTGTGTGCATATGTGTGTGCACTCATGCACACTTATGTTGCAGAAGGAACAACCAAATAAAACTAAAATGCAGAATTTTGTGGAAATGGGACTGGAAAAACAAAAGTCACAGTTAGAACTGTAGTCTGTCACAAATGTGCAAATTAAGATTTAAGGATCACATGGGTTCTTCATTAGTATCATCTTTGTTGCCACACTGCTAACTTGCAGGACTGCTCCTACTCTTCATTTCCGAAGGATTTTTCTTTCATTTCGAGAATATTAACAATCTGTCTTGTTGTCCTTAGAAGTGAACTAGCCAGTGTTTGGTGTGTGTAGGCCTCTTTGTGTAGTGGGGAGACACGTCACATCTCTTGCTGGAAGCTCACAGAACCTGGAGCTGGTTCTGTATAGCACAAAGGCCACTGAAAGGAAGATCAGGGAGCATCATTATTCTTGAACCCCTGCTAATCCTGCCAGTTTTATTCTGGAAATGTCCAAGTGAGGCCATTTGCTTCCAGTTTGGGGGCACAGATGGCAAAAATCAGAGCAGCTGGGAAGAAAGCCTTTGCAGCTAAGAGTTAGTGGGCAAGGACAGGTTTAGCCACATCTTTCCTATGCATGCATTTTCCTCAGCAAGTGCCCCCTACCTCATCCCACAGTTAGTGAGATCCAGATGTCAAACATGAGACTGTGGCTAGGATCCATAAATCAGTTACACCAGCAAGTCCAGAATTAAATTGAATTGAGCATCCTGAAGTCAGTGACAATAAACAAGATGAAATGTAACACATCAAGTGCTCTGGTTTGAGTGGTATGTAAAAGTATACATGTTTGCAACTTGGTAAACAAGAATGCTGGAGAAACCTCTGTTTCAGAATCACTGTCCATAAACACATTATGGAACAAATAATTCAACTGAAGTCCTTTATTTCCCCAAGGACCGGTGCTTCCAAGACTCACAACAGCCAGTACATTAGGGCTATAAAGCCCTAAATGGCTTGGGCCCAGGATACCTAAAGGACCGCTCCTTCCCCGTTACATTCCGCCTCGCACCCTCAGAACATCGCGGGCAGCAGCTACTAAGGTGCCTGGGCTAGGTTAGTCTCCACGACTCGGAAGACGTTTTCCCTATGCTGCCCCAGCCCTTTGGAACGCGCTGCCCACTGAGATCCGCTCGTCCCCTCCCTGCCCCATTTAGGAAGGATCTCAAAACCTTCCTATTCAGCAGGCCTCCCCGAATAAATATCCTGTGGGGCCTCCCTCCTCTTTCGTGGCCAAGAGGCTGGGCTATGGGGCTTTTTATTGTTGCCTGTTTAAATGTTTTTAATAGTGTACAGTGGCTTCCTCGGGTTACGAAATTAATTCGTTCCGGCCGCTTTCGTAACCCGAAAACCTTCGTAAGCCGAAATGCCATAGGCGCTAATGGGGAAAAAGCCGCGAATCCCTGCGAAAAGCCGAAAAAAGCCCCAAAATTTTTTTCCTAACCCAAAAAAACATTCGTAACCCGAACAATTTTTCCTATGGGATTTTTTCGTATTCCGGAAATTTCTTAACCTGGGTATTCGTTATCCCGAGGTACCACTGTATTATTGTTTGATTGTTTTTAACTTGTTGTGAGCCGCCCTGATCATAGGAAGGGCGGCATATAAATAAAATTTTATTATTATTATTATTATTAGAGATACAAACTTGAATGATAAGCCACTCACAAAAACTTCAAACATGTCATTTAATAGATTTGAACTGGTCATCCATTGTCTCCAGCCAACTACAGAAAAGCAGAGAGTCTGGTCAAGCTCGGCTCACCATAGAGAATCAGCTAACAAGCATTTGGGTCCACTATATGGAGAATTTTTAGTCAGTAAACCTGTGGAAAGTGCTGGTTTAATTTAACTCTAAAAAACAGGACATAATCATATTGCCATGTTCTAGAGACATTCAGCATCAGCAGTGCATAATGCTTGTACTCTTTGAGTGATCAAGACTCCATGCTCAGACACATGTTGTCTCTCAAATACACATGCTGTTTGGGGCTCTAATACAAATAGCTTTCACTAGATGCACAAGCATGTATTAATTTCTTGTATGAAATGGGATCTAACGGGTGGGCTATATTCTGAGTCGTCTGTGTTTTTGGTTATGTTTTATTTTATAATATAAACTTTTTATTAGTCTATTTGCTGAAAATCACAGTGGCAGCCAAGCAAGAATGAAACCCCATTTCTTTTTCATAACAATGCTGGCTACATAACCAAGGTATGAACTCACATTGTGTGGGGTAAGAGCTGGCCTGTAGTGTTTGTTTTTTAATGTTATTTATGCTATGAACACAAGCCAGTTCACTAACACTACACTATACAATTAAAGCAGTTTGACACTACTTTAACTGCCACCCTATTTGTAGGTGAGGAGGCACTTAGAAGTCTCAAATGCATTTGCCTGAAGAACAGTACTATCCAGGAGCTCTGTAGCAAGGAATTCCAAGTCCCTTACCACACTACAGCTCTCAGGATTCTGTAGAATGGAGCCATTATTGTTATAGTGGTATCAACATGCTACATAGATACCCTCTGTGTACATGTCCACAAGTATATGCATGAACATATGTTTGCATCTTGCATATTGTTATAGTAATATCAACCTGCTACACATTGCATATTATAGATACCCTCTGTTCACACGTCCACAAGTACATGCATGAACATATGTTTGCATCTCAAGTGGAAGGGAATCGGAGTCCTAAAACTGGCTATTCTCCAGGACAGTTTGTGTAGGTCAGTAGCTCCTATTATACAAGTCCAAATATATACAAGTCCTCCCTCCATTCACACGGTTTTGGAAACTGCGTTCCTTGCTTATGCATGAGGGACAAATGGAGGGGGAAATAATGGGGTGCATGTCTGAGGCCTACACACATGCACTCCTGCAACTGTGCACCTATATTGAAGACAATGGGGCTTGAATATATGCAAACAGATCCCCCACGAAAACAGAGGGTCGACTGTAGTATTTAAAGGAGAACTAAGCACTAGGCAAAGCACAGGGCAGCGGATGTTTCATGCCGCTTTCCCCAGCTGCTAGCCTCTCCATGGACATTACATAAGGCAGCTGACTTAAATCAGGTCATACATACCACACTGGTGGTGGCGCAACATTATGACATTACATCGTATACTAGATATTTGAAGGATAGGGAATGGAAAAGGAAGATGAGAGACAGAGTAGCAACAGCTTTGTTATAATGCTCATTCTCCCTTGATTGTATTTCAAGGATATTTTTATATTCTTTCCATTTCTTCCACTTGTAGGTTGTGTGATCCAACAGTTTTGAGAGACACAACGGCCCCATTCCACTGACACGTTTGCCCTGGATGGAATTGGGCAGATTTGGATCCCCTCCTCCCGAATCCCTCCAGAAGCAAGTGCCCACTATCGTTTACCTTATTCAGGGTAATTTAACCCTGAATGCTGTTGCATTTCTTTGCGGAGAGTTCACATTTGCAAGTACCAGTTTAGAAGAAGGCTCCTTTGCTGTCAATCAAATTCAGTTCCACTTTAGTCAAAAGTGATGTTTCCTATAGCAATTTGGCAACTGGATGGGTGCTTCCCCCTCCTTTTAAAAAAAAAAAACTGGTGGCAGTGTGTGCATATTTTGTCAAATTTAAAAACCTCCAGTTGTGTGTGTGTGTTGTGTGTATTTGGGTCACTCCAGATTATGGATCTTCTTCTGCCTCCATTTTCAACCCCAAAATGTAATCTAATGCCATCTCTGCATCCTCCTTCCTTGTGACCCCAGAATGCCTCATACACATACAATAATAATAATAATAATAATAATAATAATAATAATAATAAATTCCTCACCTCGGAATGCCATCTCTGCATCCTTTCCTTTCCCTCAGACACTCCAGAATTCCTTACAGACACATACAGTAGCAAAATCATTCTGTATCAATTTGCCAAATTGAAAGAGAAACATTTGTAACATTTGCATTGTAACATTCGCATATAAAAAATAATGTAGAAAAAAGCCTCTTGCAAAGTGTTGTGCCATGCTGGGAGCAAGCTAATGAAAGGGAAATGTAGCACAAGCAGACACATTCTATCTATATATGTATCTACCTGTAGAAAAAAGTATGCGCATAGTCTGTCAAAAAAAAAAACACAAAAAAGAGAAAAAGAGAGAGAGAGAAAGCTGCCTGCGAGAGCGAAGGCATGTTCCGTTCCCTGCCCTCCCTCTGATCTAATTCCCTCCCCTGAACTTGACCTTTTGCCCTGCTCCTTCCTCTTCTGATGCTGCCCTCCATGGCACCCTTCTTTCCCCTGGCTCCTTCCTTCTCCTCCTCCTCCTTCCGATGCTGCCCTCCATGACACCCTTCTTTCCCCCGGCTCCTTCATCCTCCTCCTTCTGATGCTGCCCTCCATGGCACCCTTCTTTCCCCTCGCTTCTTCCTTCTCCCTCTCCTCCTCCTCCTCCTCCTTCTGATGCTGCTCTCCATGGCATCCTTCTTTCCCCCAGCTCCTTCCTTCTTCTCCTCCTCCTCTTTCCAATGCTGCCCTCCATGGCACCCTTCTTTCCCCTGGCTCCTTCCTTCCCTCTCCTCCTCCTCCTCTTTCCATGCTGACCTCCACAGCGCCCTTTTTTCCCCTGGCTCCTTCCTTCTCCCCCTCCTCCTTCCGATGCTGTCCTCCATAACACACTTCTTTCCCCCAGCTCCTTCCTTCTCCTCCTCTTCCTCCTTCTGATGCTGCCTTCCATGGCACCCTTCTTTCCCCTGGTTTCTTCCTTCTCCTCTTCCTCCTCCGTCACCCCAATGAAGGGGAGGCATGTTCCGCCCTCTGCCTTCCCTCTGTCCTAAATCCCTCTCCTAAACTTGACCCAATCGTGATCGAGGACAAGTTCAGATTTGCCAGACCCAGTTTTTTTTTAAAAAAGATACAGCTTAAAGCCCGCTTTCAAAAGACCCGCACCAAGGGGCATTTGCCCCTGAACAGGTGTGAAAGCCTCAGATTCGATTGTGAAAGGATCAGGGCCAATATGAATTTCCCATGGTTAATCCGGGTTCTGATCTGGGGTAAAAGGTAGTCTGAATGTCCCCAACATCAAGTATATGGAACACATAGTTGTTGTAACTGCCATGATTTCACAGATGAAAACCAGGACACACATGGCCAAGCCAAATCAGAATGTGCTCAAGATGGCAAAAGAACAGACCATTTAGGAAAAACTACAGCAGTTTCCTTTTGCCTAAGCCTGCTGGGAAAGGCAAGATTCACTCTCCTTTCCCCCCTACTGAGTTAACTGAGTGCAAACTACTTTTGCACTCTGAACTCAGTTTGCATCAACTGAATTAATCCAAGGACAAACTAAGAAGAGGAGAAACTGGGTCATGTTAAAAGCAGCTTAAAAGGTGGGGTGACAGAGGATTAATTGAGACTGCCCCTAACATATCAGGACAATTGGAGGGTATGAGTCCCCAGTATGCTGTTGAACTGCAAATGCCATCATCCCTCACCACTGGTTAAGGTGTCTGGGGCTAATGGGAGCTGCATTCCAGTAGTCATGGACTGCAGCTGACATGGGGTAGTACTCTAGACCCAATAACTGATGTTTGTGTCTTGCCAGTGGTTTCTTGTCAAACTAGTTTTGCAGCATTTTGTAGCACTTAACTTATTTTTATTGTTATTTATTTTAATATCCTGCTTTCCTTTGTCCAAGCTCAAAATGGATGACAATGAAACAATAAAGTCAGAATAGCATAATGCCAAAAGAGAGAAGAACATTATGCAACAAAAAGCAGTCCAATAAAAACACAGTAGGAATGGCAAAACAGACAGTTCTGAAGGAGAAATCAGGCCTACTCTGAGATCATAAAAATAAAAAGGAGTCCAGCAGCAAAACTCTTTGAGCTATATCTTGGTCGAGCCAAAACTAGCCCATAGATATGACAAGCGATGATGCTATAGATGGAAATATACTCTCCAGCTGTTCCCTTTTGGCAGGAACAGTCCCAATTAATTCCAATTAATTATCTGTCATTCCACTTTTTCAGTTACTTTTAAATTGTCCCAGTTTCTCTCTCCTCCTCCCATTTCCCCCTTCATCTTCAGCTTTTTCAGTTGATGTAAAGTGAGTTGAAAGAGAGAGAGAAAAAAGCTTGCCCATTCTTGTAGGCTCAGGCAAAAGCAAACTGCTGAAGCCTCTCCTAGCTTGTGTGTTGCTCCTCGTTAATAGCTTTTTCTGTCTTGACTACATTCTGAAGTTGCATGGCCACACATGGTTTTGATTTGTGAAAAGTTGGAGGGTATGAAGATAGGATGCCTTGCAGATGTCCCTTAGGATCTCCACAAGTCAAAGTCAACTTGATGGCAGTTAACAACAACAATGTGGGTACATCCTCAGTGCACTCTTATAAAGGCTAACCTCTGAGGTTACCTGGATTCCAGTTCATCACAACTTTAATTGAACAAGTGATGTAAGGCCAAGTTAAGTGAAATCTTTCAGTAACCCTTCCGGCATTCTTCAGGCACTCTGTCTGTATGTTAGCTTATTGTCTGAAGCATGGCAATTCCATTGGAAGTAATAAACTGATAGGATTCATTCCAGCATGGCTTCTGACATGGTTTAGGAACACAGAATATCCTGCTCACACTAATACGTGATCCATATGATCATGAGGCAACATGCTGAGTGAGACCCCCTCTGATTATTGTGGAAGTCTATAGGGTTTTCCTTATAATTGACTGCAACATTTTTTGAATATGGGAAGCAACTCTCCACACAGATATCTTTAACTCAAGTGATTTACTGTACTAGCATGCTTGAGCACTTTAAAGAAACATAGGAACCAAACAGACAGGCCAAAGTAAAGCTGCTTTGGGTTTCTTTGGACGTATGTTGTGTAAATGATGTTTGCATCCTAAGAGGCTGGAAGCCTCATCTTTGGTGCAGCTTCTGGCCTCTTAAGATGTGTTTGTCATTTAAACAGCACACCTCTAAAGTGACCCGAAGCAGCTTTATTTTGGCCTGTCTGTTTGGGCCCATAATTACTTTACTGGATAGATCTAGAGTTGACCTGGCTCCTAAGGAGGTGATGCAAGCCTTGACTGCTCCTCTAAGCTTCTCCCCACAAAACTGAAAGCACAGCTTCCTATTCCTCCCATAAAGCTGCACACAACATCCCCCAGACAGCATAGGCACTTTTCCAAGCTCAGTGCTCCCCTCACAAAATGCCATTTGCCATTATGTACCCATACTCCTATGAAAGAGCATCATGATGAGGGGTCTATATACCTTAAAGGCACCAGATCCTGTCTGATTCTGTCAGCAGGGCAGTCCTGGTTAATACTTGGATGATGAACCACCAAGGAATGTCAGTTGCTGTAGGCTATACTTCACAGGAATGAACTGGCAAAACCACCTCAGAGAATTACTTGCTTTTTTAAAATCTCTGTGAAATTAATGGGGTCACAAAGATGCCAGACACAAAGATGGAGAAGGGTAGAGATGCTTGTCTATTATCCTTTAACGTTCACAGATAGCAGCAAGACATTACAGAGAGAAGGTATTCAAATCTGAGTTCTTGACAAAAGGTGAGCCTTTTGGCCATTCCCATTTCTTTTTAAAACATGGAACCTGAGCAAATAAACTGAGTTCAAGTGTGATGATATAATAACCTTGCCCAGTTTCAATGCAAGAAATGAAAGCTGAGAAATTATAAAGCACATTTTATGCCTTTACTAGAGGATGACACTAAAAGAGAATGGTGGATAGCAGGTGGGCCCCAAATTTCTTCCCTATACCAGCTTCTGGAGGTGATATGCCAAAGCTTTTATAATCTGTGCCTCTAGGCACCAGGGAGAATCCATCCACTACAGTTAGGGTAGCCACGTACCACTTTACGCAAGAAAGTCCTCTGTTTGAAGGGCTCTCAGGACACAAATCTTCTCCTTGTAGTATTCTTCATTTGAAGGACTGTCCAGTCAATGTCTGATTTAAAAATAAAGAACCATCAGAAGGGAGAGCAGACAGGATATTATTACTGATGAAGAGAATGAGCAACAGGCACACAAGGTCACCAGGTCATAATCTTCACTACAGTTGGAGAAATTCTGTTGATATATAAACAATACTAATTATTTCCATCCTTGAAGCTAGGCATATAAAATACTGTATATATTGTGCAAAATTGTGTCCTCTTTTTCAGTGATGCATATTTGCAGAGGGACGATGTGTGAGAAGCTACCCAACACTTAATGGAAGACTCTCTTCATAAGTGAGGAAAGGGAACCTTTGACCCTCTAGATCACTGGTTCCCAAATTTTGGTCCTCCGGGTGTCTTGAACCTAAGCTCTCAGAAGCCACCCTGAGCATCACTCAGAAATTTTGGGAGCTGAAGTCCAAAACATCCATGGTACCGAGGTTTGGGAACCACTGCTCTAGATGTTATATAGTAACAATAGTAAAGGATTGTGGCCATGCTGGGTTGGGCAGATGGGAGTTGTAAGCTAAAAAATTGAGAAGGCGAAAATCTCCATATGCCTGATCTACATGCTGGAGAGGTGCTGCATTGCTGCTGTGCTATGCCATTTCAGCCCTGAGCCCATTTTAGCATGCACACTGGGGTTGAGTTGAAGAGGTCATTGTTCTGATGTGGTATAGAGGTTCAGCTCTAGGATAGAGCCAAATATTCAGATATTTCCAAAGGGAGAGACAGGAGCACACTATGTCTTTTTGCCACCTCTTTAGTTGCACTTAAACTATCACTTCTGAATAAGATCTGTTTCTTCTCTGCCTCACACCTTCTTGTCTTCGCTGCAGGAGCAGGCACTGAGTGCACATTTGACTGTTTAACAAGCCCTGTCTGAGGAATCTCAGCCTGAAACCCATGTGCTCTAATCCTATTAAATATGCACCAGCTTCCATAACTCGGCTTCCCCACTGCACCCTCCTCCCTCCCAGCTTCATCCATCTTGTTCTGAGGCCTTTTCCAGCTTGAAAACCCATTGCTCATTTTTGGCAGGGGGCCCTGCAGCTTTTTTTTTTCCTTCAAGGATTTGGGCAATGAATCAGCTACCTGCAGCTGTTCTTTAGTCTGCCACCCAAGTGCAGGAATTTCTAATATTAAAGCCGCAATGTACCTTTTCCCAAGGACTTGTTTAAAACAATGTAAAAATCCGTTCTCTGCCTCAAAACAATTTCCAGACTGACTTGAGCCTTTAGGGTCCCCTTTCTCCCCCCCACCCCATCCCAAAATGAGTCATTCATGGAGGATAAAAATGACAAAAAAAATTCACCACTGCTTAGAAGGAGATTGAAACCTGGGTGACCCTGTGGAGAAACATGAAAGTTGTGGGGGGGGGGGACCCAGTTTCATCTGTCTGCTTTTAAACTTAAGTGATGTGTCAACGCTGTCATTAAAAAGGAAGTTCCTGTGGCTAACATCTATTTCCTGCCCCTTATTCCAGGGCTGTTAACAGGTGACAGTTTTGTTCAAGTTTTCTCTCCTGTCATTTTCTCTTGTCACCAGCTTCACAGCAGGCGCTGCCAAGTGGAGAGAGGGGAGGAGAGAAGGAAGGAGGGAGGGGAGAGAAGGAAGCAAGAAAGAAGGGAAGGAGGGAGGGACGTAGAGAGAAAGGAAAGAGGCTGGTTATGTGACATTCTGAATCCCATAAACATGCAGACACATAGCCTGGGAGGCTCAACATCTTTGGGAAACTAATCTGTTAAATATCACCCTGGGTTTTGCCTGGCGAATAGGAGATGCACTTGTCTTTACAGTTGGTTGGAATGGCAAAAACCTTTCTCCTAACAGTACATGCCCAACGCCGTTCTTCTCAGGCCTCAGAAAATGTCACACGAGAGATGTATCGTCCATTGCCAAATACAGCCATGGTGTCACCAATTCTCTTCTCAGGGAGCTGGGCAAAAGGTTTTGCTAAGAATTAAGGACCCTTAACTGAATACAAGCCTTTTTTCCCCTTCCAGTCATACTTATTTTCCTTTAATCGATAATGAATGTCACCGTGTGCCCACCCACAGAGGACAAAAGACAAAAGTTCTTCAGCAACACAGAAATTGACATGTGGGGTAGGGGGGTGCACTATTTCAAAAGTAGCTTTTACAGATAGCATCAGGACATTTAGCTATATCTCCATAGCGATATATCCCAATGCAGGATCTCAACCTGTATCTTTCTCTTGGAAAATATCCAGATTGGGAGAGAAGAACAGAGTAGGGCTAAGTAATTGACACTCATTCTAATTCTTGGGCAAGTTTATAATTTTACTTTCCAATTCCTGTGCTTTGGGAAAGGCTGAGGCATGCTCAGTTGCTTTCCTCTTTTCTAATGCCTCTATATGAATAATGTCTTAAGCTGGTTTTTAGACCTCATAATCCCTAGACCCCATAGTGGCAAACTTATGGCATGCATGCCAGAGATGACACATGAAGCCATTTTCCAGGGCATGCAGGAGAGCAGGGAAGAGGAGAACAGTGTGTTGGAGAGGCAGCGAAGGCCCAGGAGGTTGGGAGGGGGGAGATATCCCACCCCAGAAGTCCTGCCCCCAGCAATGGGTAACACCTGGTGCCAGAATCAGGGTTGCATAATTGTCCACTAAAACCCAGACAAAGTAGGACAAAATCAGACCAAACTGTAGGACAACTGCAGGACAAAACTCAGCCCAAAATGTAGGACATTTAAGGTCCTCCATTGTCCTACATTTTGGGCTGAGCTTTTTCTGCAGTTGTCCTACAGTTTGGTCTAGATTTTGTCCACATTTTGTCCTGGGTTAGTGGACAATTATGGCAACCTGGCCGGAATGCCTTTAGATTTGGGCACTCGGTCCCTAAAAGTTTTACCATCACTGCCCTAGATTCTGCAAGGGCCCTTGGAAAACTTTGTTTTG
>NC_056523.1:151759505-151766087 GCF_019175285.1 Sceloporus undulatus | reverse complement strand
ATGTCCTACATTTTGGGCTGAGCTTTGTCTTGCAGTTGTCCTACAGTTTGGTCTAGATTTTGTCCTACATTTTGTCCTGGGTTTTAGTGGACAATTATGGCAACCCTGGCCGGAATGCCTTTTAGATTTGGGCACTCGGTCCCTAAAAGTTTTACCATCACTGCCCTAGATTCTGCAGAGGCCCTTGGAAAACTTTGTTGCATTCTGGCCTGGCATTGCCTTGTGATGTATGCTAAAACATGGAGGGAAGGGAAGGGAAGGGGAAGTCAATCACTCTCTCTTACCATTTTTTGGGACTTGTGAACTACTGCACATATCCTTCTGAAACTTTATTTATTTTTTTATTTCTCTATTTCTTAGGGAACGTTGAAGAAGTCTGTCAGTTTGTCACTTGGATAGCAATACTACATAAAGAATATAAAGCATGTATTTTTCATACACATACATGCCCACATTCCAAATGGAAAGGATGCTGTGTACCCATTTATGTGCAATTTGGCAAATGTTAATACCTTCCTATAGGGCTAGTAAGCCTTCTCTCTCTCTCTCTCTCTCTCTCTCTCTCTCTCTCTCTCTCTATTTTGGTATAAATTCTGTGGTCATTAGTGTACCAGCTCCCTATTTATGTATTTATTCTATCCCACCTTTTCCCCAGCACAAGATTCAAGGCAAAAGACTGGTGCAATGAGCCACAGAATCATAGAGGTGGAAGCAACCACAAGGGCCATCCAGTCCAACCCCCTGTCATGCAGGAACATGGAATCAAAGCACCCCTAACACATAGCCATCCAGCCTGTTTAAAATCTCCAAAGAAGGAGACTCCACCACACTCTGAGTGAATGTTTTCCACTGTGAAACAGCTCTTACTGTCAGGACGTTCTTCCTAATGTTGAACTGGATTTTCTTTTCCTCTAGTTTGAATCCATTGCTACAGGCTCTATTCATAGCAATGGGTTCAAATGAGAGACAAGCCATTTTCTAATGCACAGACTTGAGGTCCAAATCAAGCCTAGGGGTCTTTGCACAAACTTATTAACATTTCACATTGATGGAGTAGAGAATCCACTTCAGATTTTTATTTTATTTTAAAAGAGCTGTACAAGATGCTAGAGCCAGTTTGGTGTAGTAGTTTGGATACTGAAATAAGATTCTGGAGATTAGGTGCAAATCCTTCTTTGGGCATGGAAACTCACTTGGGCCAGCCTCATTCTGTCAGTCTCAGAGAAAGGTAATAATGAATCCCCTCGGAACCAAGAAAATCCTGTGATAGGATATCCATAAGTTGGAAGCAATATGAGCGCACACAACAACAATCCAAGATGTTGACCCTGTTCTAAGAAGGGAATTTAAATGGGTAGTTCATTTAAACTTCAGCCACCCAGCCACCATGGTTTCACATGATCAGGATCGTCAATTGAGTAGGGCTGCTGAATACATGGAGCACCTGAGCACATTCCGCTGCTTAACAGAGGGTGCCCCATTGCAGTTGTTTGCCACAAAGCCAACACTATGGAATTCTTCACACTACATTAAAAAGTAGTTTGCAAACTGGTTTAAAGGGGGGAGGGGGGGTAGTTCACACTTGCACCGTTTTTCCATGACCCGAATTCAAGGGGGGCCAGCACAAATCCCCATTAACCCATTTCCCCCCAGTTTTTATCAGGGTGCCACCAATGGGAACTTTCTCCGGATCCCATTTGGGGCATCCAGGAGGGAGGGGTTAATGTGCAGGGGATGGATCATGCCTACCTCTTTGCTCTCTCCTTGCCAGCCAAGCACCATTGATTTTCCCTCTCGGCACACAGTTGGGGGTGAAAAAAGCAGCTAAAGAAATATAGTGGATTCAAACTTCCTGCACTTTGAAAAGTGGCCTCTTTAAAGCACAACCTGGCTTTTTTTCTCTTCTGTACCAATGTCTGATTCCGAGAGCTCACCAAAGCCAGGCAGGGGGTTGTCCTGGGAGCATCATTAGATGGTGTATTTTTAAAAATAAACAAAATTTAACAGCTTGTGCACATATTTGCTATTGCATGGCCACAGTAGATAGCACCTTTAAATATTGCAGCATCAGTATGATAAGGGTGTGCATGACTTGCTTGAAATTTGCTTGAAATCAGTGGGGCTGTGCGTTAGGGGTCATTTTTAATTCTTTCCCAAGAAATAAAACCACAACAAACTTTACTCCCAAGTTGGTGCAAACTAAAGCTGTCGCACACATATTACTGAGAGATTATCATATAATATTATATGGCTGAGAAAGTGTGACTCCCCCCAAGGCTAACCTATCCCAGGGTTTCTTGCTGAGAGTTGTTCTGGCTGTACTCTCATGTGTATTCATGCACATATTCTGTGCATTGGAAATATATAAATAGGAAACAACAGAATGCAAGACCCTAAGTCAGTTCAAGCTAAACCTCACAAAAAGCACAATGCTGGGCTATAAGAGTACCACTGTGTTCCCATACAGTGTATCTGATTACTTTCTCTGTTCTTTTGCAATGACAGCAGCCTCTCCAGTGAAGGCATCATCAGGGACTCCATGTCATGAGGAATGACATGTCTCCTGCCCATGCAAACATTGCTCTTTTTTTTCTTTTTCTTTTCTTTTCCCTTCTTTTTTGTGGGAGGGCATCAAAAAGAAGTACATAGTTATGGATCCCCTTGTACATGGTGTGGGGCTTTCAGTGTTATCTAAGCAGTGGAGAGAGGTTCAAGTAAAAATCAGGAACTTTCAATTTACAGATATAGGCTGCAGCCCTGATCTGCAAATTGCAAAAGGAAATACCAACTACATATTAGAAAGAACATTCTGATGGAAAAACTGCTGAATAAACTACCTTGGAAACCCTCATTCACTGAAGGTTTTTAAACAGAGATCTGCTGTTGACCTCACAGGGGTGCTTTAGCACTGGATTCCTACATTTGCCCAACTAGTTGATGAAGCTGAACTTCTTTGTTCCCTGTCCGCCACCCCCTCCCCCAATAGCAGAAGTATTCTCCAGTCGATGCTTCAGAATGATAGCTGTTTTTTATTAATGTTACACACACACACACACATGCAATACTTTGCATGAAAACCAAGAAATATACTGTCTGATTAAGGAAGGGCTGGGGACTGGAACAAGTAGACTGATATGTATCAAAGGCATACACTAGAGAGATATTGGACTTATCCTGCAACTATCCCCATTTGGTTTGGTGAGGGACAGCAGAATGCCTGCTCTACATCCATACAAAAAGTGCCTGGTTTGTTGACTAAGGTCCAAAACACACTGGAGTAATAATCTAGTTTGAGACCACTTTAACTGCCCTGGCTCAGTGCTAGGGAATACTGGGAATTGTAGTTTATTGTGGCACCAGAACTCTCTGACAGAAAAGACTAAATGTCTCACAAAACTACAGATCCCAGAATTCCCTAGCATTGAACCAAAGCAGTTAAAGCAGTCTCAATTTCTGCATTGTGTTTTAGACCTCAGGGGCTCTACAGACTGCCCCTAAGGGGCAGCAGGATGCTGTCCCTTTCCTAGCCAGATCGGGGCTGCGGCAACCTTAAGCCATGGCTCCAATCCGGCCTTTCAAGGGTGCAAAAAGGAGCCGCAAAAGGCCGATCCTTTTTGTGCCCTTAAAAGAGCAGCATAGCCGCAATGGGACAGCTATATGGTGCTCCTTCAGCACTGCTTTGTATGGACACAGCGCAGGAGAAGTGTCGTGGTGCCACATGCTGTGTGGAGTGGTGCGCAGAGTCATGGCACCCTGGGGCGGAGTCAGTGCATGCATCATCTGGACGTGATGCCCCGATTCTGCCCCCAGGCCGGCCTTTCAGGCCAGTTTGTTCAGGACCTTAGTCAAATAAATGGGGAAATTCTGTATGGATATAGAGCAGATATTCTGTTGTCCCTCACCAAACCAAAGTGGATAATTGCAGAATAGGACCGATATTTCTCTGGTGTATGCCTTTGATATAGTGTCAACCTATCTGTTCTATTCCCCAGCCATGTAGACAAAAATATCCTGACCTGATATAAGGCAGCTTTCTATAAGAACTGATTCATTCTTTGCAAACTACCCTTTGCCAAACTTGCTTTTCACAGTTAAATCCCAGCAGCTACTTCACCAAGTCACTTGCTTCATGACACATCATTTTGTTGCTCTTTAGGAATGACAGCAATGAAGTGCAAACAAACAAAATACACCAATGCAGGCATTTTTATTTTGTTTTTGTTTTGTTAAAAAAGGGATGAGGTGAAAGATTAGAAAAAAAAATCAAATATGTTTCCCATGGGTTTTCTTTACATTCAAAAGGTACAACAAGCCAGCATCCCAGCATTTGTGCAACCCAGCAGTCCAACACTCTCACATACAGAGATACACTCAATTCTTCTATATATATATTAAAAAAAACCTGAACAAGCTGAGAACTTTTCAACTTTGTCTGCTGCCACCATAAAAATGATGCTTCCTCCAGCTTGCCCTTCCTCTTCTCTCCTTCTTACTCACAGCCTTTGCAAACAAGAACCACCCCCACCACTCCATGTGTTTCCCAATATAGTATGTTAATGGACAGCACACATACAGTCCCCAGACAGCTGTGCTGAGTGAGTGCCAACCTGAGCAGAATTCTCGTATAGGCACTTGATTAGCTCATTGCAGGTGGCACAAAGGGAGCAAAGTGAACAAAGAAATGCAGCCCTCCTACACACACAGAGTAAGAAAGAAAGAATATGTATGGAAGAATACAAGCACAAACTACCAGTCTTGAAGAAGAAGAAGAAGAAGAAGAAGAAGAGGGGAGGGGAAAAGGAAAGGAAGGCTTCAGTCATATAGCTGGCTTAATTACTGGGTGCCTGCTCATATTCTTCCCCGAGAGGAAACACTCTCGCCAAGACAAGATTTGTGATTATGAAATCCTACTGCCATAAAGTTGTTTCTTCACACACTTGATATTTCACACGCTTGATATTTCCTCTCCAAGAGGACAGCCACTGTCACCGACCCAATAGTGCCAACAAACTCACGCAGGCCAACATGTGCCTTCTTTACAGGTAGGAAAACAGGTTTGGGAAAGAAGGACTTTTGATGATTGATTCACCTTGAAAGGCACTTTATCTGTTGCAGTTGGCCATTCCACCAAAGCTGAGCATCAGAGTCTGATTTGTTTTTTGATTTTCATTTTGTATTATATTTTAAACAAAAAGTAAGCAAATAACATAGCATAAAACACATATAACCTATCAACATATTATATAAATAACATAACACAGCTAGCAGAACAATCATTCACTCACAAATGAAACTCTAACAGTTCTTATTCTTACTGCGCTTATTCTGTCTGATTTCAACTATAGGGCTAAACATACTGCCCCTTTCAGCACTGCATCAGGGCTGCAGCAACCACATGCCGCAGCCTCAATCTGCTGGAAGCCTGCCACTCTAAAAAGAAGCAACAACATGGCAAAAAGCTGCCCTTGCCACTGCAGTGGCAGCTTTTTGGTGTTTCTTCGGTACAGTGTGTCTAAATACTGCACTGAAGAAATGGCCTGATGCCAGCCGCCATCTGGTTGGGCGTGCGGCGTGACACCTGCATCAGAGCAGATTCGGGGCTTGTGACATGTGGTTGCCAAGGTCTTCAGATAGTTCAATTCTATGCAGAATTATTTTTAACCTTTTCCCTTTTATTCATCATCCCCACCATTTTCTCTCTTAAAACATAGCATAAATTTCATTCTTTAATTTCTGAAACCCATCACTTCCAGGTCCCTGCAAAGTTTAGACAAATAGCTAGTCAACACATTCCAAACTCTAATAATAATAATAATAATAATAATAATAATAATAAATTTTATTTCTATACCGCTTTCCAAAGGATCAAGGTGGTTTACAAAAATGCAAAAACAATTACATAAACAATTACATAACATATACACAACTAAAAATTCATCCCGTTACCTTAACTAAAATATCAACATCAAAATATAGTTAAACTGCATTACAATATATTAAAATATTCCCTTTCCTGTCTTGCTCACACACACACCCCAAGGGACAACTCCCCTTTGCTGTCGCCCCGGCTGGTGGCAGGCCTGACACAGCAGGCACCCAGCCTTTACCCCCTTCCCAAGGGAAGCAGGTGTTCCTGGCTGGGTACCTGGGGCCTGGCTCTGGCGGGAAGCAGTCTGAAGCCAGCAGCCCACCAAGTGAGATGGAGCATGCAGGTACCAGGCAACAAGCCCACACAGCAGCAGGATGTAGTAGACATCTCTTCCTGGGGTGGTGGGATGGTCTGTTGTTCTCTCCTCTTCCCCCACTTTGTGCTTTTAAAGCTTTCCAAGGATCCTTCTTTCATCAAGCAAGTCAGTTTGTCCAGCATCCCAGCATTTCATAAGCAAGTCAATTTGTCCAGTTCTGCCATGTTGTATATTCTCAGCATCCAATCTTTTATTGTTGGAGATGACTCATCTTCGACATCATGGTGTAGAATATCTCTGTCACAGTTAGCATATAAAAAAGAATTCTGCCCCCTCCCAAAAAATAAACTTCCAATTTTTCATAGCCATCCCTAACAAAAATACCTCTGGTTTCAAT
>NC_056523.1:151732649-151756505 GCF_019175285.1 Sceloporus undulatus | reverse complement strand
TTTTATTATCAAATATATACACCCCTGCCTTGTTTTTTTATTTTTTCTCCATTATTTTTTATTATTAAATATATGCAAGTGCATTTTCTGTGTATTTATGGCGCTTTGAATGCTAACAAGTCTGCCTTTCTTGGACAATTATAGTGATGATGATGATGATGGTGATATTGATATCAAGAAGCCTCTGAGGCACGGCCAATGTAACTTGTTGTGATTTTTACAAACTCATGCGCAGTGAAGAAAAACCACAGTCCCTTGACCAAGTACACACTTCTGAGAAGTACAATTGAACCTGAGGGCAAATACATTTCTGCCATCTGTCTAGGAATAATGCCAAAATGTCCTCCATTTTGATCATGCTTAAAAAACATGCATTTATATTAACATTTTTTAAAAATCCTCAATTTTTTGCACGTCCTCCATTTTTAAAAAATGTGTCCTACATTTGAAAATGTTGCCCTACATTTGTCCTACATTTGTCCCGGTTTGGAGCTCCTGACTTATGGCAATCCTATTCACCGCTATGATCTTTGGAATAGCGGTATATAAATAAAACAAATTATTATTAATTATTATAATTGAACAAGTCCACATATGGTAGAAAGTTCCTGTTTAATAAGAGCATTTCCAACAGTTACCTTTCAAACCTTTGTACGTTTTAGCTAATTTTTGTGGTGATACATGCCATCTAAAGAGCATCTTATAATTATTTTTCATATATAGCCTGACACACATGTATGTCATCATTTTACTTCACATTTTCTGTATTAACATAGATCTGTTGTATGCCCAATATTCTAGGCTCACCTGACCATACCATTTTTATAGCATTAGGATTTGGATGGCATGTATATATGAACTTTATCACATCTGGGGAAAATCAGGGGTTTAAATGAGCGTTATCCAGTGATGTTTGCATGACTGTGGTGAAGATTTTCTAGAAGGTATTGAAGTAAAGAAATTAGATTGGGTTACAGTGATGCATGCTGGAAACAAAAATATAAAAACTATGTAAATTATTACTGGGATACAGAAGAGAAAGAGAATTGGTGGGAGGAGGGATTGATTTAGAGAAGAATGAAAACTAGGACAGAAAATGGGCAAAAAAAATAAGTCAAGCTGGTCAAGAGCTGGAAAAGTGAGAAGTTTAGCATTCACTTCTTGATCTGAAATGTCTACCTAATTCTCTGTATCTAGGCATCTAGTTTCAGCAAAGGTTCTGGAGCCACATCCATCATTAAAGGTTTTGAATAATGAAGAGCATCTTGCGGGAATATATCCCATGGGTAAAAAGTCCTCCTAAGCCATCATTCTGCACTATTGATAAACCGTAATGTAGGAAAGGCAGAGCTTGCAGAGAACCAAAGAGCTTTAGCTGCAGTGATAATCTGATCTGCCACCATCAGGACACACACACTTTCACCCCAAGTTTTTCTAAACCCTACAAGTTTAGCTGCAATCCACACAGTAATGAAAGGGAATATTCCCAGCAATAATAAATTGTTGTGAACTCTTCTTGTTGTATTGCCTTACATTTTAATGGTGTTCAGCGGGCTATTAAGACTCACCAGCTTTACAAAAGACCTGGTCCTAGTGGATATTACCATTGCTAGAACTGGTCTGTTGATATGAATCAATGCAGTGGCTTTTATTTTTTAAAATATTCTTGAGGTTGTGATGCTTGAGGTTGTTGTGCTGAGTGCTGAACCTCAAAAAGTATTTCTGCACCTCTGCAAATAATAGAAACAAACAAAAACCTGCAAGTTAAAAATGAGCATGTTCCAAGCATGTTTAGCTAAATATCCCATGATTCATTTATTTCTCTGTGGAACTGTGGGTTTCTCTGTGCTGAATTTCTGTTTGCCTGATGTAGAGACAGGACAAAGGAATCATGTCTGAATAGCTTTGCCTTTAATATCAACAGGAACATTTTTGCTAATTCACAGTTTAGCCAAAGTGCAGGGATAAACAAGGGCAAAGCTAGACCCATATTGTAGCAATCTTCTGGTCACAGCCATTAATTGTATCCTGCTGCTCTTGTAATCTGACCAAATATATGTAAAACACATTTTCCTCCTCTAAACACTTGCTACAGAAACATTAACTCCTTCAGTCCCAAACCTTCCTGGTTCCTCGGGAGATCCAATCTTGGGCAAAAACAGCTGCAGAGACAAGGATTCCCTGGAAGAATCATAGGAAGGTCATTGCTTTCAGTCTCCATCCTCCTAACCCCAACCCCAGCTTCCTTCCTATTCCAAAGACATTGGGATCTGATCCCACAGATACTGGCAGGAAGCCACTCCACTTTCTCAGTGGAGGGAGGATATGGTCTCAGCTGGGAGCCTCCTTACTTAAAAGCAGCTGCCATTTTCAGAACTATACTCTTATTTCTATTTTGTTTTGGAAGGCCACATGCAGTTTCATGCCTTTAATGGTATAAAAACTAGATGAGGGACTCACAGTTTTCATAAAATGACACACAGAAATGTCACTGTAAATTACTTCTCTCCATTTTCCCTTCCCCCCACTCCCACTCAAAAAAAGAAAGAGAAAGAAAAATCTCAACCAAAATATCTGTAACTCAGCACAGAAGAGAAGAGAACCAAAAGTAGGCAACCAGTGGCCTTCTGACCCAATGAACTACTGCTTTCATCCTTCCCCACCATTGGCCAGATTGCCAAAGCTTGATGGGGATCTAACATCTGGAAGGCCAGAGGCCCTCCCAACATCTTGATTACTTACAAGGAAGTAATAGTATGGTTACTATAAAGAGCACTGCCAGATGCACAGAATTTGTGACTTTTATGTTCTTTACATGAGGAAGGATGGCATCTTTGTTATCTCAAGGTGCTCTTCTGGGCTTGGATGGGCACTGTTATTGATGCACTCAACATCTGTGAGGTACACAGTCACAATGAATTCACAGTACTCAGTTTCTTTGGGCAGTCCAACAATATTGCTTGGATTGCAAGTTGCTGACTTCTGCTGTAGACCAATAAAAGAGCAAGAGATGAAGGTTGTGTTGTGTTTAATGGAACAGCATGTTGATCATTCTGGAACTTCGAAACAAAACCATGAGTGATGAACTTTCAGCATTCCAGAGATTGATAAACAACTACTCTCACTCAGAGCTTAGAAATCTTTTAGGGCAGGGGTAGGCAATCTTTTTGAGCCGGGGGCCGGGTTGCTGTCCCTCAGACAACTGGGTGGCCGAAGCCAATAAATAAATAAATAAATAATTATTTTAAAAAATTAAATATATAAATAAACCAGGACAAACGTAGGACAAAATTTTCAAATGGAAGACACTTTTTTTAAAAAAATGGAGGACACGCGAAAAAATTGGCTGATTTTTTAAAAAATGTTAATATAAATGCATGTTTCTGAGGCTTCTATAGACAATTGCCCCCCAAAGGCCCCGGCGGCAATCGGCGGCAGGACTGGGCTGGGGCCGGTCCCAAGGCCTCGCCGGGCCACATCCGGCCCGCGGGCCGCAGGTTGCCTACCCCTGTTTTAGGGGTTCTAGGAGTCATAGTCCAAAAAAGCAACTTCCCCAAAATCTGCTTCCATCACACTTCACAAAAAAGTGACTTGGGCTAATGGGAACAGGACTCCAGCAATATCTGAAGGGAGGTGTGTTTTCCAACTCTGTTTTAGGTTATTCAAAATTATTAAACTTTGAATACTAAATGCAGATGTCAGAAATGGTTGTAAATGCAACAAGTTTATTACCTGAAAAGGAATATGCACAGCTCCTTGGTAGAGTTTTGACTGCACACCTAAAGAAGAATGAGCATGTTTATGTAGAATGAGCAAGTTTGCGACCTTCAAGACGATGCTGAAATGCAACTCCTATCAGTATGGTTAATGCTGAAGGATAATGGGAGTTGCTGTCACTAACATTTGGAGGACTACAGGTTGCCCATTTCTGACACAGAAAGATGGAAAAACAGGAGAGAGACTGTGCAGGTTGGGTTGTACTTAATGGGAGTGCATATAGCCAATATCAGATCTTGGGGAAATTATTTTTTGGGCCATAACTTTCAGATTTGAGGAATATCTTTTCTGGACTGGCATGGTTCCATGACCAGGAACTGGGAACTACTCAGGCATGATTAATTAACCATTTCATTTTTTCAGTGGAGAAAGTATGCAGGCACAATTAATTAATTTTAAAAATAGCTTTTCCAAGCTCTGGTTAATTCATTGTGCAGGATACAAAAACTCACGCAGAGCTCCAAGTTGTTTCCCAGGGGTCTTTACAGAAGATATGGAGAATACATACCTAGAAAGTGGGGGTGCCTTTTCTACCTTTGATAGTCAAAGATAGCTGAGTCAAAGCAAAAAAAGTTGCACTTGCTGCTGTACTTCTGGTCATGCACAGCAGCAAGTGCAACTTTTTTTGCTTTGACTCAGCCTTTTTCTAAAGAATGCATCCACACACATCTAAAAGAATGTGTGTGTATTCATGGTACAAGAAAGATAGGCCTCAAAGGTGAAGATAACTAGAAGGAAGCTGTGTTTTGAAGGAAGGCAAATTATAATAGAGTCCTGGGCCTTTCATTAAAAAAATTAAAAGCATGGTCTTATGTTAAAAGAAAAAAACCATCAGATACCTCAAAGTTTCTTAACGTTGAGTATCAATGGCAAGAGCTTAAGTCTTCTAAAAGCTCCACTCCATTCTGTTCCCTTCAAACCATATCTGTCAAGTGCCATGTTTTGAGAAGGTGGTAGACACATTAGAGCATGAGCAAATGAACATGTGTTTCAAAGCCATAGGTTTGGATTCCCTTTTGTGCACTTTTATCCACAAAAGCAGCTCTGCCCCCCCCCCCCTTATTTCTATCACTGGAATTCTGTGTCAGCCAGGAGCTTTCCATCTTTGAAAAACGGCTTCCAAAGGGCATCTGGGACCCAGGATGCAACTGCCTGACTAGAATCAGCAGCAAATTATGAGTGATAATACCTACCTGCATCCCGCACCCCAGCTGCATCCTGTTAGGGAGCAGTCAGGTTATTTGTTCATGCAATAATCTCCTGACCAGAATGTTATTCCTTTTCCTCTGACCCCTGATGTCCAGATTTGGGAGAGGTGGAAAGTGACCATCATATTAAGGCTGGTGACTGTGCCCATATTTTGGCAGGATAGTGTGAAGAAGCTGGAATTAAGATGTATCTGCAGTTCAGAAGGATTTCCGGTTAGCCAGATAAAGGCAAGATAATGAGAAGCTCAATAGACCTGATTCTGCTGCATCAGTACAACACTGAATCTTTCAACGGATATGTTCATCGTTTCATCTACCCACGCCAGCTTCAATCCAACATGGATATGTTGTTAACATCAATTAGGTACCTATAGTTCCATGCAAGCCATGGGAAGCATTCTGAGTGGCTGATGCCAACTGAAGACAGAATAATGCATTGCTCAATATTCTCAAGCACATATACAGAAAGACAAACCCAGTTGGGATATATGTATCCCCAGGATGAAAAACGAGTCATTTTCACTAAATTCCTTTTCAGTGTCAGTTAGGTTTCTTTGTTTTTGAAAGCTAGTTCTGTACCCACATGCTCCATTATTAGTTCGCCTTCATTTGTAAATGACCACTGTGTTTCTGTGCTGCATAGATTAAGCCTCGCTCATTTATGAGGGTGTCCCAATGAAATATGGAGGACTTACTTCTTTGCAGACATAATGTCAAGGACTGCATGTGTGGTTAAGATTTAATTTGATTGTCATGAAATGTGTTGGGAGGAGGCTTGCATTTCATTTTCACCCCTTTTCCCTCTCTAGACCCAACTTAATACTTAGCATTTAAAATGCCACAACATTCTTTATTGTGCTTCCTTCTTCAGTAACGCTCTTTAATGTGTATTTATTCTTTGCCTGGCTTGAGTGTAATTCCTCCATGGGAAGAGAAAACTGATCTATCCTAGACCAGGCAATCACCTTCTCTCTACTGATGTTTAAGGTCGACTGCATGTCCCACTACTGTAAATAAGTAAATAACAGGCCCTTGAGACCAATGTTAAGCTTTATCAACTTGCATTGCCCCAGTTATTTCAGTCCTGTCACTGTGCAGAAAAAGAGGAGATGTTGGCTATATGTAAGAGTTTCACACACACCATAATACACAAAAGACTTGGTTGTGAATGGCAGCTAAGGGGTTAATCCTCTGTGACTGAATAAGAAAGGCATTCCTCTGTCACAGCCACTAGTAAGAGGCTAAGTCAGAGGGAATGATGACATAGAAGCAGAAAGTCCAGGAATCCAACCAATCCTCCAACCACCACCACGAAAACCTTACATTGACCTTAGTTACCAACTGTTGCCTGGTTCATTCAGCCTTGCTCTGTAGCACCCAGGTGAAACACTGGACGAATGACTTGCAGGGTCTTACCACACCCATCTCATTCCTATCTGCACATCCTTCTCCTTCTCAATTGGGGCCTTCTGGATGCTAACTGGGTCTCCTAGCTAGCAGAGTTACTGATTATACAGAAAAAGAAAATGGCGGAGAGGAGCAGGAAGGGAGGACATGGTTTCCTATTCAGTTGCCATCTCACTTAAATTACACCTGCTACCATGGCTGCTGATGTAGGAGAGCCAGGACAAATTACTGGAGCCCAGCAGTCTGAAAGGAGACTCAGGGCCTAATTATGTCACACATGGTTTTGTCATTCTCAGCAAAATCATTATTTGTTCATTGTTATTGGCAACCATTGTAAAAATGGTGGATTTCAAAGAAAACTATAATGATATGCAAAATTTGAAATCTCATGGAACAAAAATTAATTGGTCTGTGAAGGTTCAAAACTACCACTGAGTAGGTTGAGGAAGGAGGCCACATTCTTCAGGAGGCATTCTCACAGTCTCCAAGAAAGCAGCCTGGCCATTGGAACAAAGGAGAACAGTCCCACCTCCAACTGTGCCAGCATTCAGAGATCCTCCCACATTTCAGCCCTTCATACCAAACAGCCACCTTGCCTCTCTCCTCCCACCTTCCTGCCAGCCCAACATCCGTCCTTTATCAAATTTACAGATGACACCAAATTAAGAGGAGTAGCTAATACCCCTGAGGACAGGATCAAACTTCAGAATGACCTTAATAGATTAGATAGCTGGGCCTAAGCTAACAAAATGAATTTCAACACAGAGAAATGTAAGGTACTACACTTTGGGCAGAAAAATGAAATGAACAGATATAGGATGGTGACACTTGGCTGAACGAGACTACATGTGAAAGAGATCTGGGAATCCAAGTACACCACAAATTGAACATGAGTCAACAGTGCGATGCAGCAGATTAACAAGGCCAATGCGATTTTAGGCTGCATCAATAGAAGTATAGTGTCTAGATCAAGGGAAGTAATAGTGCCACTCTATTCTGCTCTGGTCAGGCCCCACTTGGAATATTTTGTCCAGTTCTGGGCACCACAATTTAAAAAGGATGTTGAGAAACTAGAGCATGTCCAAAGGAGGGCGACCAAAATGGTGAAGGGTCTGGAAACCATGTCCTATGAGGATTGCCTTAGGGAGCTGGGGATGTTTAGCCTGGAGAAGAGAAGGTTAAGAGGTGATATGATAGCCCTGTTTAAATATTTGCAGAGATATCATATTGAGGAGGGAGCTAGCTTGTTTTCTGCTGCTCCAGAGACTAGGACCCGGAGCAATGGATGCAAGCTCCAGGAAAAGAGATTCCACCTCAACATTAAGAAAAACTTAAAGACAGTAAGGGCTGTTCGACAGTGGAACAAACTCCCTCGGAGTGTAGTGGAGTCTCCTTCCTTAGAGGTTTTTTAACAGAAGCTAGATGGCCATCTGTCGGGGATGCTTTGATTTAGATTTCCTGCATGGCAGGGAGTTGGACTGGATGGCCCTTGCAGTCTCTTCCAACTCTATGATTCTGTGATTCTGTTCTATTAGTGCTGCAGACCTGCCCACTAAAAGGTCCTCTAGGCAGTGAGTTTTCAGAGTCTCTTTGTGGCCAGCCTATGGTCCTCAGATCCTGTTGCTAGTGAACAGTGGATGGTGGAAGATGCAAAAATTAATCCGTTTCCAAACCAGTCTGCCACACAAGGCTTTTCAAGATGGCTCACCTGTAGCCCTCAGCTTCTAACACTAAGAGATTGTTTACTCCCCATGTCAGAATCTATTTTAATGGGGAAAAGCAAACCTTCCACTTTATTTCAACAGGATAGGAAGTCATCATGGAGCTGCTCAGTGTTGTTGATATCTACTGCATGCTCTGGTCTTTGAATGCTAGAACTGTACAAACTGAGGACCATTTCACCCATTAACCGAGTGTGACCAGTACTTACCACAACATGTACAATTCTCATCTTCTCTGTTCAGCATTTAATGAAAGTCCAGATCAGACAGCTGCAAAACTGAAAAGTGATACAAACAAATGCCCTGATGTAACTGACTGGAGGCACTTGTATGTTTGGACTTAGTTATTCTGGGAAGCAGCATGAAGGTCCACTTGCAGCTTCTTCCCACCTTTCTGCTCTCTGTCTGGCTGCAAGCTGGTTGACCAGATTTTCCTCCCAACAGGAGGTCCAAGGATGGCGAAGAAGGGCCAATAGCTCTGCTTGCCTCTCCTATGACACAATCAAGTTTTTATACAAGAAGAACAAAACAGTGACAATGGATGACAAATGGACTGTGTAGCATCCTCTCTTTCCATTGCCATGGAGATATCAACTGAGCATGGTGGCGCAACCAGGAAATGTCAATGAGAAAGGGGACAAGGGACACAGGTGCTAAGACATCAATACAAATTGGTTTGAAAATTAGACTGAGACAGATATTTGACAATAGGGATGCTGGAAATTATCTTCTTCTTCTTCTTCTTCTTCTTCTTCTTCTTCTTCTTCTTTTCTTTCTTTAAGGTAAGGCCAAGAAAGATGACTGTATTAATTTTACTAATAATAATCCAAGTATTAATTCCAATTAACATTATGGGTGAACTTGGAAAAAATTTGCACCTAAAAGACATTTTAAATCTTTTCGTTCCCAGTCTTTTACTCCTCCTATTATTATTTAATCAATATTTTCCCCCTTTTCCTGGGATCTTCCCATGAGAGTTCAGGAACAAACAAATATTGGCAACAAAAAGGTGGAAAGCTGCATACTGCCCAAAGAACTGGCACAGTAATTAGAGTAGGCATCTAGGTGTTGTGTAGGTATTTATCTGTACCCCTTTGGGTACACAGCAGTGATGTGCAGATAGGCATGTAGGGTAACAGCCTTTTGAATGTTTCTGTCACAGCTAAACCATTTACAGCAGCCTTCACACAAGGGTTACAATATTCCAACAGCTCTACTAACTGCCAATCTCTTTGTGGGTATCATTCAAAGTGCTGGTTTTGATCTATAAAGCTAGGCTCAGGCTGTCTAGCAGACCATATCACCCAATATGAGTTTGTTTGGGACTGAGATCCTCAAGAGAGGCTCCTCTTTCAGTCCTGCTACCTTCACAAGTACGGCTGGTGGGGAGTCAAGATAGGGCCTTCTTGATGTCTGCTGCTAGGGCCTGGAACTCCCTTCTTATGAAGGTTAGAATGGCACCTGGCTTGCATCAACAGACAAAGGAGATTATTGCATTTGCTTCACTGCTGGGATAGACTCGGGATACAACTTTCTTAAAGAGGATCTTATTGCATTCACCCATTTTTGGTCAGTATGCATCCCATATGCAACCCGGGCTTCTCTCACAGCTTTTCAAGAATGGGATTTTCCTGCAAAACGTCAAGAATAAACACTTCTAGAACATGGCCACATAGCCTGAAAACCCCACAAAAAACTATAGTTTTTAAATGGTTTTACTATTGTTTAGAATGTACAAGCAACCTTGGGTCCTACTGTTTGGGGAAAGCTAGGATTAATAAGAATATAATAAGATAAGAAGAATAAGATCCTCAATCAAAGCCATTGTCATTGTCATCATAGTAGCAACAAAAACAAGAGATGAGCTGTTGAGATCCAATTTCACGTTTAGGGACATGATAGCAAAGGGTGTCAGAGGAAATGGTAGGAAAGAGATGCTGAAACACACACACATTAAAAAAAACACCCTGAAATGTGTTTTGAGGCTCAAAAGTTGTTGGGAGATCATTAGTCCAATAGATTCTTTTCCCTCAACTGATCATGTAAACTTGCTCAATGTGGGATCTATAAGCATGAGACTTTTGTGCATGATGACAATCTTTATTACTTTGATTCATATGCCACTTCCTCCCCCAACATAGCAATGTACATAATTTTCAGACTCCAGAAACAAGTTTTGATATTGTTGTAATCTGTTGAAGAGTAATGTGTAAACAAGCTCTGTCACTTGAGGAATGGTCTGAAAGTTGTTATCGTTTGCTTTGAGGCTGGTTTATATCTTGTATCTTATATCTCAGTCAATCAATCAATTAATTTCTATCTCTATCTCTCTTGCTATCTCACATACTTACACACACACACACACACACACACACACACACACACACACACACCATTCATAATAACAAAGAAAGTTTCTGTCAGAAATCTGAACACTGACTTTTTTTTAGAAAGGGAAGTTGTCAGTATTACTATCTTGTTTCCAGAGTCGACCTAATGCACTTTGGTGCCTATAGGGGCAAACCAAATGTCCATCCCCACTGCTGGCAGCTACCTCTGTTAGGATGCATCCCCAGCATCCAAAGCCAGGCAAGCACTTTTGGTTCATGAGGCAGATGAGCACATCTGGCCACAGCTGACTGTAAAGATACAGCAACAATAAGCAACAACACAAAGCCCTAATGATTTGTTGTCTGTTTCTGATACCTCCTATCTGTAATGTAAAGTTGCTCTCAATGCCTGTCCTGGTCTGTTACCTCTTCATGCATAGGATTCTGACAGCAAATATTGTTTCCTGACGTTGTCTTTGTTCCCACTGTTTATCCCCTCTGTGGTACTACCTGGTGCCCAGAAAGTCTTTCTTTCTTCTTGTTTTTCTTTTCTCTTTTTAATGCTGCTTCATCGTTGCCAAGAGAGTGCTGTAGCCTCTACTGCAGCTTCTAAGCACTTTTCCACTCCCTGTTTGCATTGGGATTGGCCTTAGTCTTTCCCACCCACTACAACTGCCTAGACTAGCGGACACGAAAGCGTTAAGTCTGCAGCTGCCAGCCCATGCGGTGTGGAGTTATGCTCAAACTGTTCCCACTGCTGCATGAAGTCAGCTGTCATTAGGGAACAAAAGCGGCCCAGGAGCAGCTCAAGTTGTGGCTCACGCAGGAAGGCATTGAGACTGCTCCCTGATTAGGATTTCTAAATCAGCCCCATCAACAAGGCCTGGGAGAATAAAAGCACCAGAACAATACTGCTGGCTACATTCACACAATCTCCAAGCCCACTCCCATCCCCTCCTCCTCCTCCCACTGTAGCTTTAACAGCACTTCACTCCCAAGGCCCAAGAAGACCCAAGATTTGGGGGGTCACTATTTTTCTTCTGTTAATAATAATAATAATAATAATAAAACTTTATTTATATACCGCTTTTCCAACAAGATCAAAGCAGTTTACAGAATCAATCAGAAAAATACATATTACAGCGTACCACAATGTACCACAATAATTACAATTACATATACAATTCAATAAAATTTCTTAAAATCAACAAATAAAAACAGTCATAGAATCTATCAGTCATAGTTAAACATCTTGAAATGAGCTTCCATCAGGGAATAACTTTCTACAAAGACTCAGGAGGGTATGCTAACCGGAAAAGATGAGTCTTCAAGGCCTTCTTAAAGGCGTCCAAGGTGGAACTAAGCCAAATCTCCTCCAGAAGTTTATTCCAAAACGTCAGAGCTGTTGATGTAAATGCTCTTTGGTGAGTTGCTACCAGTCTCACCTTAGGGTACTCAAGTAAGTATTTCCCTGTTGTTCTGTTTATGTACATGCCTTCAAGTTGTCTGTCAACTTATGACGACCCTATAGATTTCATAGGGTTTTCTTAGACAAGGGATACTTCCGGGGTGGTTTTGCCAATTGCTTCCTCTGAAATGTAGCCTACAGCACCTGGTATTCATTGGTGGTCTCTCATGCAAGTACTAACCAGTATTAATCCTGCTTAGCTTCCAAGATCAAGTGGGATCTGGGGCATTTAGGGTATTTAGGCCTGTTCTTCAGTTGCTGGGATTCTCATATATTCCCAGACAGACAGAGCAAGAGATATTACTGGGAAAATGTAGCACTAGCTGTGTTGGTTGTTAAACAAAACCTCAAATACACATTGATGCTACCTTTATTGGTCCAGCTGGAAAGGGAGGGGGGATCGTGCTAGATTTCAAAGCTCGCTGGTTTCCTCATCAGGCAATGATCTAAGATATCAAGGGAAGAATTCCTACAATGCATTGAAGACCTTTTACATTATGATTCATGGGAAATGAGTGAATTTCCCCCTTGTTACCTGACATTGCTATTCAGGCAAAATGTTATCTGGGAGAGATGAAAGACATTATGGTGTTTGGCTTGCAATAGCTGTGACTGTGTGTTTTAAAAACAAAATAAATCCATGACTCCATTTTTAGATACTCTGATATGCAACTCTTTGTTATTTGACTCTCAGCCACAGTCTGTGGAAGGCATTGCCATTTTAGTATCCTATTTCAATATTTTGAGAACCATTCTGAATTTTGAAGGAGAAAGATTCCAAGGGTATTAAATCAAGCATGTACCAAGTTAGTATTGATGGTCAGAATATAAAAGCAAAGTCAAAGGCATGTGAAATGGGCCCATAAAAATGGCTCCTTTGCATACATGTGGTGCTTCTGCTCCCAGGACAAGATAGAATTGGAATGGAAAGGAACTGTAATATAGGGACTCCTTCTAATAATAATAATAATAATATAATAATAATTTTTATTTATAGCCCGCTTTTCCAGGTTAGATCAAAGCGGGTTACAACAAGGCAAAAGAAATACAAAAACAGAATACAAAACATACAATATAAACATCATAAAAACAGCTCATTACCTGGATGTTCAACAGTACTGAGTGATACAGGAAAGAGAAGGCAGAATGCAACCTTTTCCATGGCTGGGGCCAGTTCTGCCATTTAGCAAACTGAAACAATTCCCTAAGATGGCAGATGCAGAAACGTGGGAATAAAGATTTGCATCCCCTAAACTAGTCTGCTCACTTTAGATGCAGACTCTGCAGGAGGACTCAATCACGTTATTGGTATAGAAGATAGAGCTTGGTTGCAACAGATTCTGTAGTCTCTTCAAGCTTTTATACATGGAAATGAGAACAGTACCATCTTGCTGTTTGCCTGAGATAGCAAAATGCTTTGGTCCAGCCTTGTACCATCCTGCTAAAGAATGAGACTTGTTGTTTTCTAGCAGTGCAGAACCCTTGACTCTTATACATGGAGGCCTCCGGTACTGGTTTTTCATTTCTACCTGCAGCTCTCATTGTTGTAGTGTGTATGTGTAACTGATACCCACATGGAAGTACTGTACATTTTTCACAGCTCCTGCCTCACCCTCTTCAGACAGTAAGTGAATCCAATTGGTTGGTCCCAAGTAGAGAAGATCACTGAAACAACTGTTGAATAGTGAGCCATCACAAACGGTTCTTTCACACTACATGTTTATAGTTCTATCTTGCCACAGCTGCATTCTATGGAATGCTGGGGATTGTAGTTTGGTGAGGCACTAGAGCTCTCTGACCAAGAACCTTGCAAATCCCAAGATTCCACAGGATGGAGTCAAGGCAATTAAACTGGAATCATATTATTACAAACTTGTAGTGTGAATGGGACTAACATAAATGAAACTGGTTCCGTGGGCCTACTTTAGTTGAGATCAAAAATATAATTCATATCAATATGTTTATCACATCATATTCCAGTTCCCCTGCAACCCTATCTTGCCACAGCTGGTGGAGTCTCCTTCTTTGGAGGTCTTTAAGCAGAGGCTGGATGGCCATCTGTCGGGTATGCTTTGACTGAGATTTCCTGCATGGCAGGGGATTGGACTGGATGGCCCTTGTGGTCTCTTCCAACTCTACGATTCTATGATTCTATGAACCCTTGCTTTTCACTTACTCTCTTTCCTCAAAGATGACTCTTCACAACACACCATTCTTCTAAATATCCTTCTTGATAAGTCTGTCATGCCAAGATGTGTCCGGTGGCGGGGGGGTACGCATGAGCTCAAAAGGAATGTTCAAGCCAAGCAGCTATTTCTGCAGCTAAATCTCCTTATACTGAATCTCCCGAATGATTCATGAAGAAAGCTATTTCCCCAGCACTGTAAAGAAGTCCAAATTCCTTTATGATATACAGTTACAGAATCCTGATATGCATTTAGATGTCATTAGTAAGACATCACCACAAACTTGCCTGATGAGTGACTGCTTGGCTGCTACTCTGACCTTGTGTAATAATGAAAGGAACAGCATGGGTGTGGGGGGAAGGAGCAGGAGGAATGAATGGACAGCCTTGCAGTGGAAAGGTGTGAACAATGGATTTCCCCAAAGGCCTGCATTGGGACAAGAGCATTTGAACTTGGTCAGAAATGACCTGGAGTTACAGGCAAGCAGAGAAGTGGTCAGCTTTGCTGATTTAGAACAACTTTTTAAAAAGAGTAACACCAAAAGGCTCTAGATAAAGGGGGGAAATGGCACCAATGTCATAGTGCTTTCATATGGCCTATGAAGCCACTATTCTTGGAACTGGAAATACAGCCTACACATTTGATTCCGCACACCTCAGAAAGAATACTGCTAAGCTAGAATTTATGTAGAAAGAAGAAACCAAAAGGTAAAGGAGCTGAAAAAACTTGCCTGTGAAGCAAGGACATACTTGGGCTTTTTAGCTTAGTAAAAAATGAGTAAGTGAGGGGGAAGGCAGTGGTAAAAACTATGCATGGTGTAGAATTAGGACACATGCCTCCTCCAATGAAGAATCCAGACCCAACCACTAAGGCCACCCTTTCAGAATTCCTTCCTTCCAATCTAATTAAGAAAGGGAAAGGAGTCTGATTGGAGACAATGGTCATGCCCTATTTGGAATTCAGAAGGCTGCTGGAACACCAACAATCAAAATTTTAACTACCTTGCGAGTTTCTCCCCAAACCAGCAGCAAGCAGTTTATCCAGCCTTCAGGACTCCTTGCTCTTGAGAAGATCACTGTTCTTGCAGAATCCTCTATTTTCAAGGAGCCTCCTTAGGACTCTGGCACCTTTGGGCCCTTAGGTATGTTCTTCACTAGCAGGGAAGTATCTGTGCCTATACCTTCTGGCAGTGGCATCACTAGGTAGGGTGCACATGGAGGACGACTGAACTGGTTGTCCTCCTTCCTCTGGAGTGTCATCCCATGTGGTTCACACACACACAGTGATGCCAAGGCCTTCTGGCAACCTTCTAAAGCTAGATGGTTGTTCATTACCCTTCCCAATGCAGGCTCCATAGCAACTTTGTCTGAGTAGAGCTTCAGGTCAGTTGATGCCGAGAAGCTTGGTATAACACCTCCAGGGATTTTTGAGGTACGTATGGGAATGTGGGGGTGGGGGTTTCTTTAGAATCTATCTGAGGATGAAATTTACTAGCCTGGGCTTAGATCTGGACCTGCCCTTGACACACTGACTGAAAGCATTTTCCTACATCCTGTTCAGAGAAGCCTTCCCAGGCATTGCATAATTGTCGCTTACTATTTGATATTCTTTTGGTGCCTGTTTATCAAACCATTTCCTGTATTGCTATGTACTGTATATGCATTATCCTACTTGAGAGTATGTATTTTCCCTGGAAAATGATTAACCATCCGTTATGAAGCCAAGCCCTCCCTCGAGTCCATCTGCCTTGGTCCAGGCCTTGGAGGTAGAGAGGAACTGCTGGACCTCTTACCCTTTCCCTCCACAACTCTCGTCTCCTCTGTGTAGTTTCGTTGTAGGCGGGCCAGGGATCATAATAAATAAAAAGATTGCCGCCAGCCGCTCTGTAAATTTACAGCGCTTAATAAATAAAGGTTAATAATAATAATATAATATAATAATAATAATACTCTTCCCTAGTCTCCATACCAGAAAAGGGGAGAAGGAGGGCAATTAGATACCCACCTGAAGGACTCGGTAGAAAACTTCACCTGGCACTTCAACTGGGGACATGATGATGTTGTGGGCATGGCCAAGTTACCTCATACCATCTAGTTCATGGAGGGCTGTGGGGTGGGGGGGGGTTGAATTTAATTCCCACTCCAATATGATTTCCCATCCTTGGTGTAGAAAAAGAAAATAGAGATTGTTTTTTCTGTTTTCTCATTGAGTGCATCTACACTATCGAAATAATGCAGTTTGACACCACTTTAAGTGCTATATCTCATATGGAATCCTGTGATTTGTAGTTTTACAAGGTCTTTAACCTTCGCTGCCAAAGACTGCTGGTGCCTCACAACACTATAAATCCCAAGAATCTGTAGGATGGAATGACAGCAGTTAGGCTGTAGATAGCTGTAGGCTGGCTCACTGTGGTTCTGACTGTCCCGGAGCGGGGGGGCATAATCTTAGAATCCAAGTTTATCTAATGAAGCCAAATGCTTTGAGACTGAGGAGAGATAAAAATAAGTTTAATTCTTCACACAACACATGGTTAAATTGTGGAATTCACTATCACAATGTGTCATTATGGGTACACTTCATGAAGGAAGAGGTCCAGGGCCTACTAAACATAATATATATTACCCCTTATTTTCAGAACCAGTTAGCCCCTCAATGTTAAGTGCATAGGTGCATGAGTGAAGGGGTGCTCTTCCATTCCTGTCCTGCTTGTGGTATTCTCAGAAGCATTCAGATGTCCACTGTATGAATAGAATGCTCTACTAGAGATGACTATGGGCTGTTCTTGACTTCTTAAACAAAGTTACAAGTCAGAAGAACTGAACTAATCTGCATGCAACGAGAAAGGAATAAAGTAACAGTGTTTGTTTGTCTTTGCCCACTGAGGTTCAAATCTTACACATTCAAAGGCATTCCCAATAATGAAGTATCAGATGTAAGTGTGATAGTTGTTATTGTACTATCCATGTAGGTCTGTAGGACTACATAAACTTCTAACACCTTTGAGACCAACTGAAAGAAAGAAGTTGGCAGCATGAGCTTTCATAGACTTCACATTCTCACACACTAATGGCAAATATATGTCTGTCCCTGCCTTTCCACTCCATCAAATGCATCTGAGGAAATAGACTTAAGTCTATGAAAGCTTATGCTGCCAATTTCTTTCTTTAGTTAGGCTCAAAGGTGCTACAAAATCTCTCTACATACTGATTCTATAGACTAACATCGCTATATCTTTGAATTTTACAAACTTCTAACATCACAGAATTCACCACCATGCAAATCTTCTATGAAACCTGAAACTTTCCAGAAGCCTACATTTAACCCTTAATGGGTGCAATAAAATACATTTCACAGGGACTGCTATGGAAACCTCTTTCTACTGAAAAAGACTGCAAGATACCCTCCAATAAAATGTCTGAGCACAAGGAAAAGAATTGGTACAAACTCAGCCCATTTCTATCTAATCTATTAGTTATTATTATTTTCAAAGCAAGATTGATGACCTTTGAAAAAGCATCTCTGCTTTCACTAGCTTGGACATGTATCTCTCTTTGGACACAACCACAGTTGTTGTTGTTGGGGACTTTTCGGGAGATTTCCCCCCTTCTTTTTATCCTGAACCGCCAAGCATAGTTATGCAAGGCAGAAAACCCCGAAAGAAATTCCTTCAGACAGTGAAGCAGCAGCCAACAGGCAGACATTATGAATAAACATCTAGTGGGTGGATGGGGGAATCAATACAGAGAAAAAAATATAGAGAGACATGCAGACATCAACCCTCCCCTGCCACTTTTCAACAAACACACTCCCTCCCTCACACACACACACTAATCCTGGGGGATTTGGCCATCATATGACATGGTCAATCAATCAGAAGAAGAGGTTTCCAGGCACGCCTCTTCTTTCATGCCACTAAAGGATTTTCACCCCTTGAGAGCACAATGCAAAGTAGGGGAGAGAGGAGGAAGATGGAGGGAGTGGGGGAGCCAATCAGCCCAGGATCAGCTGTAGGTTGGCTGCTGTGGATCTGCCTGTCCCAGAGGGGGGCACAGAGAGACATATTGGGCCGTGTGGGAAACCCGCAGCCTCAGCTTCTCACATATTGTTCTCCACATCTTCCAGTGCCCCCCCTTCCCCAAAGCCGTTAATGCCACAAAGGATAACTTTGCCCATTGTGCAGTAGACAGCTGAGAGGATAGAGTTAGCCATACACAGCTAGCTTTACTGGCTCTCTGTCTCTCCATCCCCATCCCCTCTTTCCTCCCTGCCTCCACCTCATCCCCTTCCAGCTCCCTCTGTGGAGCAATGTGGTGGAAGGGGTGAAGGGAGGCTGCAATCCAAATGAAGAGTTTGATGCTTATCATACAAAAGAATTAAATCCACTTAGGCCTCCTTTATCACTAATCTAGGACCATGGGGGGTTAAATATGGTTACATTTTCATTAGGCACTAATAGCCAAAGGGCAGCACCGATGGTAACATTGTCATGCAGATGTCTTGGGAAGGGGGGCTTCTCCCCAAGTTCTTAAGCTGAGGCCTGTTTGGAGTGGGGGAATTGTGTTGCTCAGCATTGTTGGCTGGTGAATTCCATCAATGGGGAAGTCATGTTTCCTGTGAAGTGAAGGAAACAAGTTAAAATTGTTGGGGTCAAGGCAGGGTGGAGGGATGGTGGGGGAGCTGGGGGGAGGGAGAAGCAAGGCAGACCACAGAGGAAGTATTGTAGCTGGTGGCAGTGTGTGGCAAATGTCACCTGAACAGGCAAATTGGCATTCAGTCCCTTTGACAGGCCTGCTCTGTTGCAGATGCACAAGGAGGAGTCCTGGGCAGGAAGAGATGCTGTGCCTGGAAAGGAGACTGGGCAAACAGACACAAGGGGGATTCCCTGTATCACTCAGGGAGTTTTATTTCCACTGGCCATAAGTCTTTACTCATTTGTTTGTTTGCTACATTTATATTCCATTTTTTCCACCAATGAACCTAGGACAGCAGCCATGACTTTCCTTCTCCCCACTTTATAATTATAATAACCCTGTGGGTCAGGCTGTGAGAAGATTACTTCGGGGAAATTCAAAGTACATCTTGCTGTGAGAACCAGAAAGGACAGAGCAGAGAATGATGGGGTTGAGAAAGACAAGAAAGTCCCATAGATGGGAAAGGAGGGGGAAGGGAAAAAGGAATCACCCTGGGGTTAACTGATCAGCAACTAAGTGACTGATGCATTTGCCTTTTTCATGCTTCCTTTGTGAGAGCTTACCACCTTTTCTTGTAACTGTACAGAAAGTTTGAGTCTTGCTCTTTGGAAGCAATGCATCGGAACACTGGAAGTGGCCTTATACTGAGTTAAAAGTCCAGTATCACCAACTGTGGCTGCAGCAATGGTTCTCCAAGTTTCCAGGTAGGACTCTTTCTTAGCACTACTTGGAGATCCCTGGTATTCCCCTGTCATTCCATACCTAAGTGCTCACTGGGTCTGAGTCACTGATTTTCAAAAATCAGACAAGCCTGTGTGTGTTCAGGATGACATGGTGGAATCCAGGGAGATATGGGTAAACATGTGTATTTATTCATGTCTGAGGGGATGTTCCCACTAGGTGAAACCCCGCGTTCTGAATCGAATCCAAGGAGTGGCATTCTTATTAGGATCCGATTTAAACCTAGAACGGTTCTAGAGCAACCCGCAATCGTCCCCACTACAAATCGAATCGTAGAGCGGAATAAAATTTTGATTCGAGTTTTCGACATTTAACGCGCGTTAAAAAAATACTAGGGTCTGACCTACGTTTTTCCCTTGATTCGAGTTAGGAACCGGAGCATTTAAATAGGAACGACAGCCTTTAAAATCGGGTTAGCTGGATGGGAGGAGCGGAGTGCGATGGGGCTGGCCTTGGGGGAGTTGCCCTTTCTGTCCCCATCCGTCGTGGCTGTCGCCATTTTTGCTTCCCTCACCCCTTTGTCCGCTGTGGTCTTTCAATAAGAGATAAGGATTATTTTTATTTTTTATTTTAATGGTTCACAGGCGCTTAATCTCTTCAGTGCTTTAAGCGCCTGAAGTCCCGGCTGCTCAAACGCCTGCATCTGCAAAGGACTACAAGGCTTCCCCCGGTGGACTGCAACCTCCCCTCTGTGGGGGGAGAGCCCATTTCTAACGGAGGAGAGGCAGGAAGGGAAGCCTCCTCTTGAAGAGGCATTCCCTGCCCACTTGGGCTCTGATCTCGCCCAGACAGGGAAGGGAAGGCTCCTCGCGAGGAGGCATCTGATCTCGCCCAGACAGGGAAGGGCTCTGATCAATGGGGGGGGGGGGGGGATAGAGCCTTTCTTCCTCCTTTTCTCAAATGGAATCTGCCTTCTCCTCCAACCATGGAAAGAGAATCTTTGGGAAGAGTGCTCCCTCCCTGCTTTTCCAGCAGCCTCCTTCATTGATCTCTGTGCTCTCTGAAGGGATTCTCCTTGGCTGTCTTGGGAGACATGAAGAGGGGATGCTGCCCTGCAAAACCCATCCCATAGTTCCTCTGGAAACAGCTTGGGTTCCCCAAATTCACTTTGCCAGAAGCCTCCCCCATTGATCTCTGTGCTCTCTGAAGGGATTCTCCCCTGGCTGTCTTGGGAGACATGAAGAGAGGATGCTGCCCTGCAAAACCCATCCCATAGTTCCTCTGGAAACAGCTTGGGTTCCCCAAATTCACTTTGCCAGAAGCCTCCCCCATTGATCTCTGTGCTCTCTGAAGGGATTCTCCCTGGATGTCTTGGGACGTCTCTTGCTTTATTTGGCTTTCACTCTCTCCTCTCTCTTAGGTCTGCAGCCTCTTGATGCTGGGATCGTTCTCTTTTCCCCTTTTCTGTTTTGTGTCTCTATCCCACTTAAACTGACTGCCTTCTCCTCCTTGATCCCATTTTCCAACCCTGTGTGTGTGTTTGCACACATGTATATATATATATATATATATGCATATGACTGTGTGTGTATAAGGTAATTATAAAGTAACAACTTTTTGAATTTATGAAAAAACACTCATCTGTAGTTCCAAACCCACTGTAGAAATAATACAGTTTGAGACCCCTTAACCTGCCCTGGCTCAGTACTAAGGAATTATGGGAACTGTTGTGTTGGTGAGACATTTATCCTCCTCTGCCAGAGAGTACAGGTGCCATAATAAACTACCATTCCCAGGATTCCCTAGCACTGAGTTATGGCAGTTAATATGGGGAGACACAGAAGAGGACGTTTGAGCGATTAAGCGCCTTCATTGGTCCATTTGAAAAAAAAACCGCCAAAAATACATCGATTCACAAACAGTCAATGAAATGGAAACGATGCCAAAAGATAAATCGCTTCCAAATATTCTGGATTAACGTTACGTCATTCTGACGTACTATTGATTGACAGCTCCAAATAAGGTATGGAGGAGAAGAATCGATTTATTTAAACATCGATTTCATGCCAAGTAGGAACGCTTGCAGGTAAAAACTTCGATTAAAAAAACCAGATGGGAACGAAGAATAAAAGCGATTCGGAACGCGGGGTAAGACCAGGGTTATTTTGAATTGGATCTATTAAAAACGTTGTATTTGAAATCGTTTCAAATCTTAAGTGAGAACATCCTCTTTGTATTTAAGGCTGCAGTCCTCAAGGCTGCAGGTTCAAGTAGGCGTGTATTAGGTTCAAGTAGACCTGTACAGATTGCTGTGGAAATACTATTACTACTACCAATTATTTATACTAAATGTTTCAGAGATCCAGAATTATTCAAATATTTGCAATATTCTTCTCAACAGGTGTTGTTGTGTGCCGCCAAGTCATTTCTGACTTATAACTATCCTAAGACAAACCTATTATGGCTTAGGCCTGAGTTACTTGAGGGACCGCATCTCCCCATATGATCCACCCCGCACACTCAGAACATCTGGGAAGAACTTATTGGTAATTCCACCTTCCAAATATGTTGCCACATCCCAGATGGCCTTTTCAGTGGTGGCCCCGCGGATGTGGAATGATTTACCCAAGGAGCTCCATCTGACAACCCCCTCTAGAAACATTCAAAAAAGAGGCTTAAAACTTTTCTTTTTTGTCAAGCCTTGCCCCCCTGAAGAATGAAGCTGCCGACTCTGTTGCCATTGATCCCCTACGCTTACCTCTGAATATGAACGATTGTGTTTAAAATGTTTGTGATTGCATGGTTTTATTATGGGATTTTATCTATTTTATGCAATGTTTTTTATGGTTTTTTAATTGTTTGTACACCGCTTTCATCTGCGGAAAAGCGGTATATAAATAAAATTTATTATTATTATTTTTATTATTATTATTTTCTTGGTATGATTTGTTCGGGGGGGGGGGCTTGCCTTTTGCCCTCCTCTGAGAGTGTGGAACTTGCCCAAGGTCACCCAGTGGGTTTCCATGGTTGAGTGGGGCTTTTTAGCCCTGGTTTCCAAAGCCATAGTCCGGTGTGCAAACCACTATACTGTACCATGCTAGCTCTCTAAGAAGTTTATAGTAGCTAAATATAAGTGTACCATACTGAACTTGTCATCTGAGTCCTTAATTTAAGAGGAGTAACATCACATCCAAAAGAGGCAGACTTCTGTCTCATTGTAGAACTGATCTATATGGAAAAGCAAAATGTTTAACATTGTGGATAAATTATCCCTCAGATCCACATAGCAGACTTTTAAGATTACAGTGTGCCCTTGGTATCTGGGGTTTGGTTCCAGCCTGCTCCCCTGGTGGATACCAGAATCCATGGATTCACAAGTTCTATTACATACAATGGCACAGTAAAATGGTGTCCCTTATATAAAATGGCAAAATTCTAGGTTTGCTTTTTGGATTTTTTTGTGGGGGAAGGGGAAATATTTTCAAACTATGGATGATGGAATCCATGGATGCAGAATCCGTGGATACAGAAGTCCAAATGTAATAGCTATTACACAAAGCTGTATAGTGGTGTTGCACAAAATATGCTCCAGTTTCAAGGTATCTAGATGAATGAAAATATTCACAAGGAGAAAAATATCTTTCTTGAAATACATTTAGATAAAGGTGCATACTTTCTCAATCATGTGCAGTGCTTCTCTCCTCACTTTGATAGCTACTCCTCTCTCAGCCTCCTCCCACCCAGCTGCTGTCTCTTCTTTCTTTTCAGATCAGACTCAGGAGCAATTTTACCCACTCAGGCATCACATAGTGAATGGGATAATGTCAGATTGGACTATGTGATGATGTCATTAAGGCAATAAGAATGAATAAGCAAATATGTTGTTGGGGATATTGTTACATGCATTTATTGTTGTTTTTAATTATTTTTTTTAAAGCACAGACAGAAATGTTTGCAAAATACTCTGAAGTGGCTCTGGCACTACTGTCATGAAAACTGAAGCAGCTGCCTCAGGTAGCAGATGCTTAAGGGCGAATCTAAGCCACATGTCCTTTATATATGTCCATGATTCTGAGTGCGTAAATACAATATAAATATAAATATGTCCCCTTCCTCCCTAAAAAAAAATCCAATAGCATTAGCTTTTTGCCATTTTATATAAGGGACACCATTTTACTCTGCCATTGTATATAATGGAACTTGTGAATCCATGGATTTTGGATGAGAAAATATAATACAGTATATACATGTTGAAAAGCTGATGAGGTTTGCAGTTGAATCTAGATTTTTTTTTTTATCAATCCCAAATGCTCCAGGACATTCCTGAGCTGATCTCCAGTTCAGTCTCCATATGAAAGCCACAATGTATTGACTGACCAAAAGA
>NC_056523.1:151730512-151732639 GCF_019175285.1 Sceloporus undulatus | reverse complement strand
AATAATAATAATAATAATAATAATAATAATAATAATAATAATAATAATAATAGGATTTATTTATATGCCGCCCAGTCACTGGGAATCCGGGCGGCTTACAACAGAGGGGATAATAGACAGTTCCCTGCCCGCAGGAATATAGGTCAAGTGGCCCTTAACAATAAGGCTCAGGAACTTGTGTCTAGCCAGAAATTGTTAGACTCAAATTCCCATCTGACCCACAAGCTAGGCCAATAATAAGGGATGATGGGAATAGTAATTCATCAGTAATTTCTCTGGAGTTCCAGGTTTCTCAAACCTGCCTGATGGATTCAGTAGCCAAGATCTTGTATGGTCTGGTGGAACTTTGCTCCTTCCCTGAACATAGAACCTATGTGACTCTTCCCCTTCCCCCACTTACACAGCTATTTAGTGGCTGTGGGAGAATGAGTCACAGTCACACATTGTCCATCTCTCCTCCTATAACAAGATACATGCTGACATGAGTGATCTGGAGGTCCTTCAGGATGCCATCATGTATCCAGCCAGAAGAACATAACCAGATGCTTCTCAGACCTCCCCAGCAACTGTGTTAGAGGGTCCCTTGGCTAGAAAATTGTGGGCTCAGTGGTCAAGGGCTTGTTGTGCAAGAGAGGTGATGAATAAAAAGAAATAGGTAGGGATATGTTGGATGTATGCCTGCAAATGACACCAGCAGGATGCCAACCAGTAAGCTAGATACATTTATAAGCAAGAGAAGATATTATGCTCTACTGCACAGGTCAGATTTTGTTATCCATGGACAGTCCTGGAACCAAGCCCCGGAGGACAACGAGGGCCCAATGTACCTCATGATTACCTCAAGCTTTCTTGATTTCAGCAGTATAATCAAGACAGATGTGGGAATCATGTGGCCTTCAAAATGCTGGAGTGAACTTGCTATCAGTCTACCCTTCAAAGCCAAGGGTGATGAATGTTGGGAGGTGTAGTCCAACCATTTCTGGAGTGTCACATGATTCACCTCTCCTTCCATTTAATTTGGGGGGTATTTTGTTGATGCTACAGTTAAACAATCATCAGTGAGAAATCTGTGTGGATCTACTTCTGCCCATCCTTGCTTTAAACAGTCTCATCAACCTAAGCCTTATTAAAACAAGGGCAACTTCAGACACTGCAGTAAGTAAACAGAAAGAAAAAGAACACTGTGTTGTTAAAACAACCACTTCTGTTGCCATTTCAAAATAACTGAGCATGGATATTTGCTGTGGTCAAAACAGTTCATTTCGAAGGGATTGTAGCTCTTTTGATCTTTTTGGTGCCTGAGGCTAACCCAAACAGTGCTAGTGCTATGGACAGTAATTTATTGGGGACTAGATGCATGTTTTACAATTTACCCATGTGGCTTGGGGTCGCAGTAAACAAATGGATCAGGGGGCTACACAGTCTTGGGGGGGGGGTCAGAAACAAGTAAACAAAACCCCAACGAAATTGTTGATTCATGCTAACAGCTGCAAATGGAGAAACTTGTTCACAAGGCTGCAAACTTTGCTATACTGTAATTGCTAATTAGCACTAGGAAGATACTTGCAGATGCTGTGTTTACAAAACAGAAGAACCATTTATTATCCAAACTTTGATTACCTGATTGGTAGTGCCCACAAACCTGGCAGCATGCCAAAAGAAAGTGGATAATAATTGGCCTTAAATTGGATGAACTTTGAAGCACACATGCAATAGCTTTCTCTCTACACCCATGACCCTATTTGTCAACGCCTAACATTTTAAACACCTTAGTAGTATTGCACTAGTGTTACACATCACTTATTAGTGGGGAATTTCCCTCCCAATATAGGTTGGTATCTGTGTTTGTGATTGTGACCTTGTCTACACTGGGGGCAAAAATCCAAATGGACTCCTGCCACTGCCCCCACCCCAGAGCTATCCCACATACCTTTCTCTCTGCAGAGACATTGAGTAGATAGTCTACACTACCCAACTGTCCCTGCAAAGTTTTCTGTGTCCACCATTGCTGCTCCCACCATGACTGTCTTTCAAAGTTCTATATTTTTAATATAATTTTTAATATAATTTTATATTGGGTCCCTTCAGGGAGAAAGGCAGCATATAAATGAAATAGATGGATGGATG
>NC_056523.1:151718588-151730502 GCF_019175285.1 Sceloporus undulatus | reverse complement strand
GATAGATAGATAGATAGATAGATAGATAGATAGATAGATAGATAGATAGATAGACAGACAGGGGCAGATTTGGCAGGACCACCATTTAATGTCCAGGTCAGTTTCCAGCCCAAATGGTGAGGTTTTTATCTCCTCCTCATCCTCGTCCTCCTCTCTTGGCAATGCCACTTCTGCTGATGTGCCCATCACTTGCTCCGGGGCAAACAAAGTATCCAGCATGGAATCTGGGCAACTCTTCTGACCTTAAAAGCAAGTGGCTGCGAAGCAGCAGCAGTGGTGCTGCTGAGGAAGGAGAGAAAAACCTCACTATTTCAGTTTGGAAACTGGTGCAGACATTTAAATGGTGACGCCTGTCAGGGAAAACTCCAGAAAAAACTCTGGAGTGTAAAAGGTAAAGTGATAAGGTAAAATACCCCAAATCTGGGGCAGATAGGGCCATGCATTGTGTGGCCCTATCACCCCAGGTTCAGCAATAAGGCCACATGCCGTGTTCCTTTATTGCCCCAGATTCAGGGGAAGGGTGGATTTTTAAAGGGTTTTTTAAGTAGTGTAGACAAACCATTTTGGTATAATCTGTGGCTATAATGTTGAATCAATTAATTGATTAGATCCAATATTTTAGGAAAAAATATCAAATAATAAAGTGCATTTTTAAATTGGTTAGGGAGCCTTCCTAGGTGCATAGTCACATTGCTAGACAGACAGATAATGGTTTGGATCCTAAAATAAGGGTGATCTAGAAATAAAAATAATGCAGTTTGACACTACTTGAACTGTCATGGGTCCATTTTACAGAATCTTGGATTTTGTAGTTTTGTGAGGCACCAGCACTCTAGCAGAGAAGGCTAAAAAACTTGTAAAACTACAAATCCCAGGGAACCATAGATGGAGTTATAGCACTTACAGTGGTGTTAAACTGCATTATTTCAGTGCAATCCCAAAGACACTTACTTTAGGTCTCATTGAACTCAGGGATAATAATTGTTCTTGAAAGTTGGAAGGTCCAGCACTGTTAAGAAAGTTCACAGAAGAAACATTTTCCATCTCCTCTTCACAGCCCTAAGCTACCTCCGCTTCCTCAGACTTCCTAAGAGGGTCCCCCTGAATAATACTGTATAGCAGGGAGCAGGAGAATTGCTGTTGCTGAAATGGTTCAGAAAGTCTCCTTGACCTTTAGAGAAGCTTCTGGGGATTTGTACAGGTGGCTGCAGAGGAAAGAAGGGGATATGAAATCAGTTCCTGTGCAACTAATTTAACACTAAACATTCTTTTCTCATGTTTTTCTCCACCCATCCTCCAGAAACTAACTTTTAAGATAAGAATGCCACTGAATGAAACCAAAGGCCTATCTGATCCAGCTTCTTGCTAACAACAGTATTCAACTAGATTCCTCTAGGAAGCCTACAAACAGCTGCCTTTTCACATTACACAATTCTAGTGCTATGATTCCACTTTAACTTCCATGATTCCATCCTATGGAATCCTAGGATTGGCATTAGAGGGAGGGGCTTTTAAAATTCTCAGCCAAGGAACTCCTCTGGTGCCTCTGACCAAACTACAAAGCCCAGGATTCCATAGGATGCAGTCATGACAAAATTAAAGTGGAATTAGAGTAGTAAATATGTACTGTATTGTGAAAGAGCCTGGTGTTACCCCATAGATGAGCCCTCCATCACTCCTAGTCAACCTTTAATATTAGCTTGATATTAAGAGGGATGTTTGGTCATGTAGCCACTAGAGGTGCCTCAATGGAGAGCAATAGCCTGTCCAAATATGGAGGTTTGACAGACCTTGCTTGGGAGTGCTAGCACACATAGACAGGATAGGTCTTTGAGTTTGGAACTGTCTGGCTTTAACTGTCATGGCCAATGGGCACTGCCAGCCTTATTCTCCATAAATTTATCTAATGCATAATCTCCTTCTAAAACCACACAAGTTGGTTTCTCCCACTGCACTTTCAAGAAGCAAGGTCCTTAATATAACCACCTGCCCACTTCCTTTCAACCTAATTCTTTCCACTGTTCTACTGTGTCCAACATAAACAGATGGGCCCCAGCATAAAATATAGAACTGTTATCCAGTCAGCAGTTCCCTGTGCCACTCTGGCACCAACAGGCCACAGCACAAGCTGCCTTTCAGGTGATATAGGGTCAGGTAGGCTAAACTCAAAGAACTCTTTCTTCAGTTTCTCCTGTACTACTGGAAAAGACATGGAGGCTTAGAAGTCATTCTCCTCTTGAGGGGTGAAAGGAATGAAAACCAGTAAAACAGAAATGATGGCATTTTCCTGGTTTCAACTATAACTATGTCTATCATCAATCAATCTACACCAGCCTTACCAAACCTGACACCCTCCTGGCTAAGAGACTGGAGAGAGCCTTTTCCATGGAAGATCTCAGGCTGTGGAATTACTCACCACAAAAGGTTCAGTTGGCCCTTTCTCCACTCTATCCACTCGCAAGCAAAGATCTTTGTATTTAGGCAGTCCTTTGGCTTTTAAAGTCATGTGGCAGAAGGGTTTTTAATAGGATATACTTTTATTTTTATATATTTTAAATGTGCATTTTCAACTGTTTCAACTGTGTGCTTTTTAACAGAATTGTTTGTTTAATTGTTGGGTTTTTTTTTTAACTTTTATACAATAAGATTATACTTATACTCTCTTTGAATTTTCTGTGAGCCACCATGGGTCCCATGCTGGAAAAAAAGTGGGATAGAAATTAATTATATCTATTAATTAACTCAATAAATAATAAAAATAAATGTGGTGGGCAATAGCCTTGATCACTGCCATCCCAGTTCCTGTAGTTGTTGTTGTTGTTGTTGTTGTTGTTATTATTATTATTATTATTATTATTATTATTATTATTATTATTAGCCTTTATTTATGAAGCACTGTAAATTTACACAGTGCTGTACATGCAATCTTTTTAGTTAGATGGATCCCTGCCCTCGGGCTTACAATCTAAAGAGACATGACACAGAAGGAGAAGGGAGTGGTGGAGGGAAAAGGTAAGAGGTCCAGCAGTTCCTCTCTACCTCCAAGGCCTGGACCAAGGCAGATGGACTGGAGGGAGGGCTTGGCTTCATAATGGATGGTTAATCATTTTCCAGGGGAAATACATACTCTCAAGTAGGATAATGCATATACAGTGCATAGCAATACAGGAAATGGTTTGATAAACAGGCACCAAAAGAACATCAAATAGTAAGCGACAATTATGCAATGCCTGGGAAGGCTTCTCTGAACAGGATGGTTTTCAACTCCGTTTTGAAGCTGGTTAAAGAAGTGATGGCTCTTGCTCGCGGGGAAGAAGGTTCCAGGAGTGAGGGGCAGCGAGTGAAAAGGGGCGAATCCGGGATGGGGCAGAGGAAATCCTGGGCTGAGACAGCAGACCTTGACTACCAGAACGGAGGGCCCTGGTGGGAAGGTGAGGAGAAAGCAGGTCTGATAAGTAAGGAGGGGCCAGTCCATGGAGGGCTTTAAATGTCGACAGCAGGAGCTTATACTGAATGCAGAAAGGGAGGGGGAGCCAGTGAAGGGATACCAACACAGGAGAGAAATGGTCAGAGCGGTGGGTGGAAGTGATAATGCGTGCAGCTGAATGCTGAACAGAGATTAAAGGACGGAGGTGAGAAAGAGGAAGCCCAGCCAGGAGGACGTTACAGTAATCAAGTCATGAGATCACTAGGGCATGGACCAGGATCTTGGCAGTAGAGGCGGAGAGATAGGAAAAGCCAAAAGAGCTAATGAGTTTTCCTAAGGACAGTGTTTAGAGAGAAAACAGAAGGGGATGTAAGCCTGAATCCTGTTAGCTAGTCCCAACAAAGGTTGACCCATTGAATTAACTGTTGACTGGTAAGTCAGCACATAGGTAAATCCATGTATCTAATGTGTCCCCTCTAGTTGGGACTAACACAAGGTTTCACGCTATAGACCCACAAATCTGGAAGGCACTAGTTTGGAGGGAGCTAAGGGCCCGTACAGACAGGCCAAAATAAAGCTGTTTCGGGTCACTTTGGAGGTATGCTGTTTAAATTATGCATGCGTCCTAAGAGGCTGGAAGCTGCGCCAAAGCCACAGCATACCTTCAAAGTAACCTGAAGCAGCTTTATTTTGGCCTGTCTGTATGGGGCTATTCTAAAGTATGCCCTGTATACTACACAAACATGTCTTCAACACCTGCAGACAAGAAGATCAGACAATATTAGATGTTAAGCTTTAAAAACCAATTTGCACAATATTGGAATTGTGTTTTAATTTAAGCTGATGATATGGGCCCATTCTGGAGGGTCTGTTAATATCTCTTCATGTGGTCTGACCTAGATTTTCAATGATTGTGAATGTTTTAATTAATTAAGTAAATTTTTCTTCTAGTGTCATTGAGGGACAGAGATTACTTTCATGAGACAGAGCTTACTTCATCAGATGTATGAAGAGAAGCACATACATGTACACACACACAGAGGACAGAAAAGTGATGACCCCCTCTTTTAGTACACCTTCAGTTTAGTAATCTTTGGCCCAGTACAGACCGCCCCAAAAGGGCGGTCTGTCAGTGCCTTGTTTTGCTCCACGAGGAAGCTGCAGTGGACAAACTGCACGGTTTCCTCGTGCAGCAAAAAGAACCCACAAAAAGCGGGTCCTTTTTGCGGCATGATACTGATGCTGCAGTGCACCAATGGCGCACTCACGACATCAGTATCGCACCGTGATGTGTGGACGCTAAGCGTCCACATCAAAATGGTGGCACCCGCTGCCATTTTGACATAAGAATAGTTGATAGAGTTGTGGGGCGTCTGTAAGCAACAACCTCAGGCAACCCTAGCACATCATCAAGATGTGCATCGAGGCCCATCTGTACCAGGCCAAAGTGAGGTCAAAAGGAGAAATATTGCAAGAAATGGCAATACCCATGCAAATAGAAAGTAACATGAGATCCCATCAGGGTGAATTGGATGTGTGATTTGGGCACAACTGGAGACAATGGATGATGAAATGGAATTGCAAAGATACAAAGTGTAAGCAAACACTTACATATCTTATATAAACATTTTACCTGCATAACAGCCCAGCAGGACAGGCTAGGCAGAGGAACAATGGCAAACCTATAACCAAATAGATGATACACTGGCTGAGGGTACTATTTTAACGCATGCAATACTTTTAGTCCACCCTGCCACATTGTCCTGTAGAGATATGAAATGCAAGAGGATGCAGACCAGTCAGACTACATTCTGTGTGTTGTCTCCGGTGTGCAGGAAAATATACTGCTGAACAGAAGATTGTTCTGTAGTCAGTAAGAATCCACAGGTATTACTTTGAATAATGAATTAATTGTGTAAACCTTGGTGTGCTCTTAACAAGCTAGCTGACCTCATGTAGTCTTCTCTCATCTGTTATTTCTTTTAATCCATTGAATTTGATGCTGCAGACTATGATAAAAAGATAGAGAAATCTGTCCTGTAGATTTGACTCACCATTCACATGACAGGGCTGCCTGCCCACACATTGTGCTCTTGGCTACTGCTCTCTGTGTATTCCTGGCACTGGGTCACTGCTTTCATCATTTACTGACTCACCCCATATGCCCACTCCAGAAGATGGGGCTTTTCTTTTGTCCCTTTATCCAGCTCTTGTGATCAGCAACATGGCTACTCCATACACCATAGAAAACAGAGACTCAGTGTTTCTGGATCTGGGACACAAATTTAATTCTGTTGGAATGCCATAGGTCAGTGATGGCGAACCTATGGCACGTGTGCCAGAGGTGGCACTCAGAGCCCTCTCTGTGGGCACATGTTCCATCGCCCCAGCACAGAATTTGCCAGGGTTTGTTACTAGAAAGCCAGAGGGACATGACACTTTGCAATAAATAAGTGAGTTTTGGGTTGCAGTTTGGGCACTCGGCTTCTAAAAGGTTCTCCATCACTGCCATAGGTTTTGGACACTCACTTCTTTTGCACGCGGAAGTTCTACCAAGCTAAAGGATGATGATGCCTCTTTCCAGGACTTGCCTTCACTTTAGAGAATCTTAACACTGTGTGTTGTTGTTGCTGGGCCATTGTGATGAACAATGAGAAGCCATGAGCTCTGACAGTACATGTTTGTACCAGGTGAATTAATCAAAAGCAAGGCATCCTTTTCCACCACTATTCTCCATTCAAAAACACAACTCCAGTTTAGAATCAACACTGTGTGGAAACATGCAATGAAAGAATGGGAAGTACAACTTGTATCAATTGATAACCAACTAAATGCAGTGGGCATAGAATGTTCAGAGATTCTGATCTATTAAATTAGAGATCATTCTATAGATGTAGAATGGCTATGCCAACGGTTATGAAATGACAGCTATTCAGTGAGTATAGAATGATTCAGTGGATAAATGTCCAGGCCAGTAATGCCTTAATTGAGAAATCAAGGATCTTGAGGCACCTCTGAGACTACCCATATACACTCAACTATAAGTCAATCTCATGTATAAGTCGAGGTCAGGTTTTGGGGCCACAATTACTGATTTTGCCATGACTCATGGATAGGTCGAGGATAAAACTTGGAGGCTTCTTCAGTGTGTATATGTGTGCATATGGCAAGAGAGACTCTCATTGAGGCTTTTTCCTTCATCGTTTCAGCCTTCATTTCAGCCAGACAAGCAATGGGAGATGGAATCTTAAACAAACAGCAATATCAATCAATCACTCAGGACTCTTTCTGCTTGGCTCCAGAGAGAAATAAACTCATCTCTGCACTGCATGTGGAAATCTGAAAGAGCTGCTATACATTTCCATAGTGACCCATAAATAAGTCGACCTGGGATTTTTCGGTCAATTTGAGGGCACAAATTTTTATGTGTATATATGGTAACTGTGTGCAAGAAGTTGTAACATGAGCTTTTGTAGATTTGATCTACTTCCTCAGATGCATGGACTGAACTGGTGCCCAAGAAGGTCCTTTACAGACTCAGTGAATACCCATGGAAATGCAAAATTTGTAGTTATGGTAAGAACATGACAAGTTCAGTTTTAACAATGGCCGTTGAAGAACAAATGCAGGAGGAAAGATGAGCTGAAGGAGAAAACCGAAGTCATCACCACATCACCATATCCACAAATTTTGCACTTCCATGGGTATTTGTATAGCACCAGTTCACTCCAAGCCTCTGATGAAGTTGACCAAGTCTATGAAAGCTCATGCTACAACTTCTCTTGCACAGTAAGGGGTGTACAGACTGGCTTGAAATATTGGCACGTGGGCGGCGTGGGGAAGTGACATTTTGATGACACCCCCCCCCATGCTGCCCCCATGCATCACCCCGACTATATGGCAGGTGGTGTCACAGCGTTCCTTTGGTGTGGCATTTATATGATGCATGTTGAAAGGAGTGCCAAAGGGTGCCTTTTTGGTAGCTCTAAAAGCAGTGGCATTTTGCCATTTCTTTTAGAGCCAGCAAAGCACTGGATCAGGTCCACAGCTTGTGGTTGCTGCAGCCCTGATCCGGTGCTAAAAGGGTGGCATGACACCGCTCTATCGGTGCGGTCTATAGAGCCCCTATGTCTCAAAGGTGCTACAAGATCCCTTGCATGGGGCCAAAATGGGCAGTTTCTGATTGCTTCAGGGGTGTTGCATTCATATGATGCATGCCCCTAATGAGGTCAGAAGCTACTCTGAGGCCGCCTAAGGCAGTCTGAAGCCACCAGCAAAAGAAATGGCAAACATCTGCTTCTTGCCAGCAGACCATTTTGGTCCGCTCCAGCAGCCCACTTTCAGAGTGGGCCGTCCAGTTGCTGCAGTCCCTGGCCAATCACGGGGCAATCATGGTTGCAGCAGCCAGAGGCCACTCCAAACCACTCATCTGCTTCTCCCCATGTCTCTGAATTCAGAAAGCTTTATTCAGTAACTAAAGATGTTCACCAAAGACGTGTCTTGTCAGAACTAACCAGTAAGCATTAGCAAAGTATAATTAAATCACACATAATTTCAAAACTTTGGTGGGCTACCTTCTCATTTGTTACAAAAGCAGAACATTCTTTTCTTTCCTTTTCCCATGGAGTCCCCCCTTTGCACATATTTCCAAGAGGCTGACTTTGGATCCACTTGAAGTGGCCTCAGCTCCCTTTTATCTACTTATTAACCACTAATGTGGTCAACTGTTGTTCAGCAATTAACAGCCACTGTATATCTCAGCATACAACCTCATTACTGTATTATCCACTAAATGCTGAGCAAATGACCAGCAAGTGAAATTATACCATTTTAACACTCCAAACTAAAGCAGTAAAGCTGAATGATTCAGCTCAAGACAGTAAAGAATGAACTTAGGTGAAACAACTAAACCACCCTTAGACAACCATATAAGAGAGTGGAGTCACAGGTGCTTCTATACCAGTGGAGGACACCATATCTAGCCTAGAAATGCTAGTTAGAACCCTTATAGATGGACTTTTATGGTCAGCATGCTCCTAGTCATGGTAGGTCTCAAAACTGGATGTTTTGGAGACACAGCATTACCAAGGTGGCCTTGGATCCAATAGATCAGGGTAATTAACTGTGATAGAGGAAATTTCCTGCCCTGGGAAACTCTGGGGGCCACACAGATCAGTAAAAATATCCAAAACAGAGGAAAATATTTTTAAAATGTCAGGGAGTTTGTTGTTTTTTTAAAAAACAAGTTATTGATGTTGTAGGAAGGGCTACAACCTATTTAAAAGGTAAATTGCCTCTCTGGAAGACTTCTAGGATAGAGAATTCATCTTTTGGGGGGCAGAAAAAGGATGGTCTAGGGCAGTGATGTCCAAACTCTGGCTCTCCAGATGTTTTGGACTTCAGCTCCCAGAAGCCTTGGCCATCTTGGCTAATGGTCTGGGATTCTGGGAGCTGAAGTCCAAAACACCTGGAGGGCCAGAGTTTGGACATCACTGGTCTAGGGAGTCTAGAAAGTTGGGGGATGCAGTAACAATCCTGGGGCCCCATGTGGCCCTAAGTCACACATTTTCCACCCATGCACTAGATGCAGATCCATAATTTCCCAGTCCCCTTCCCATTCCCATAATGGGGAAAATAATGTGTGCGATAAACTTCTATGTCACATATTATTATCCTGTTTTGTTTGGTTTTTCAATCAAGTTTGCGAACAATTGATCCCTCTTTCATCAAGACATCTACCTGGCTCAATGGATAAGTTTTATGTTAAAGTTCTGTTAGAGGATAGATGTTCTAATGTCACTCTGTTGGTTGCCAAGTTCCTATCTTTGGTAATTTAGATGAGAAAGAAGGAAACTCATAAACTGGCAAGACTATCTAAAAAGTTTTTATTGAGTATGTCAATTTTATTGTGTTTACAGAATGATACGTTCTATTCTATTTGATATTATACCATTTTTGTTTGCTGTTTGTTTGTATTGGTGGTAATAAATGTGATAATAAATAGTACTACTGCTAGTTGACCTTGAGTAAGTCATACTCTCATACTCTCTCAGACTTAGAGAAAGGCAATAACTGGAGTCGACCTGAAAGCATATACAGTTGGCCCTCTGTATCCATAGATTCTTTATCCACAGATTCAACCATCCACGGTTTGAAAATATAAATACAGATATAGATAAATTCCAGGAAGGAAACCTTGATTTTGTCATTTTATATCATTTTACTATGCCACTGTATATAATGGGGCTTGAACATCCATGAATTCTGATAACCACAGGAGGTCCTGGAATAAAACCTCAGTGGATACCAAGGATCCACTCTAACAACAAATGTCTTACTATGTTCAACAGAGCTTACGTAGTCTCAGATCAGTATATTTTGTTCACAGTTGAGTTTTCTAGGCTCTGTGTTTCAATGATAGGCAAACACATGGAAACAAACACCCACACACCCTAAGAAAGGCAGCTGCTTTAGAAGACAAATAGCTTTCTGAAAGCCAAACCAGTCCAAAAAACTACAACCAGTTTCGGTAATTATGAAAAGTAACACATTAAAAAGGAGGGGGCACAGGTTAAAATGTAGTTGCTCATTAATCACTACTTTTGGTAATGTGGGAATGTTGTGTCTGACAACAAAGAAAGGGGGATTTCCTCACTTGAAAAATATTAACTCTCTTGTTTTGTGGTGCTTCTCTGCTTCTCAGTTCCAAAATTAAGGCTTTGTTTCCGTGTCTGCTTTTCCAGGGCCCTTAACATTTTCAAACCTTATCTCCTTTACCAAACATCTCTTGTTCAGATCCACTGTTAGATGACAACTGATCTCCTAGAACATGGATGGGGAAATTGTGGCTCTTCAATCACATGTGGTTCTGAAGGATGTTTTTGAGGCCCCTGGGAACCCCACCATGCCCATTTTTATTTTTGTATAAAGCCTCCTTAGGTGGTGTGGTGGGGACCTTGCCATGTTTCTCCCCATTCAGGCAATTTAAGCCAGGAGAGGCATGTATTTATCCAGAAAAGAAGTGGACTTCCAGTTCATGTCCTGGTTTTAAAAAAGTGATTTCTAGTTCATTTCTTGGGTCTCATCATCTGGTTAGGAAACGTGAAAGGGCCTTCTTGATGGCTGTTGCTGGGCTATAGAACTGCCTCCCATTGGACAGTACTATCCTTTTTCTGGCAGAGAAAAAAACAATTTTTTATTTAAACAGTGGTTTGTACAGCAACAGCCTTATCATATGAGAAAATAAGGCCAGAAAGTGAATGGAAGTGCTACAATACAATGCAGAGAGGCATGGAGAAAGTCGCTTCTCTCCAACTCCATTTCAGCTTTCTTTCCTCATACGATAAGGCTCAAAAGCAGCAGTTCTCAACCTGTGGGTCATGACCCCTTTGGGGTCGAATGACCCTTTCACAGGGGTTGCCTAAGACCATCAGAAAACACATATTTTTGATGGTCTTAGGAACTGAGATGAAAATAGTTTCATGGTTTGGGGTCACCACAATATGAGGAACTGTATTAAAGCATTAGGAAGGTTGAGAACCACTGCTCTAAAGGGTTATGCTGGAGGATTTTTAATGGGATGTGTGTTCTACTTTTTATCTTTATTGTTATGAATTTTAAATGATTGTATCCTGTTGTTAAATTATGGGCATTTTAACATGACAGCCCCTTCAATCTTGTATTATGATGTTTTTATTTGCACCTGATTTTTAGCTTTGTTGCAAACTGCCTTACAACAGTTTGGGAGAAAGGTAGAAAGTTACATACATACATACATACATACATACAAAAAGCCTTTTCTGAGCCTCAGGGCCAAAACAAGGTTGTGCAACTGACAAACCCTTGCTGCCTACTTGCAAGAACAAATCTTTGCTCTAGGAAAGATCAATGGAACTGGCTTCACATAGGATTAAAGCAGATGTAATTTAGGAATCACAGAATCACAGAATCATAGAGTTGGAAGAGACCACAAGGGCCATCCAGTCCAACCCCCTGCCATGCAGGAAATCCAAATCAAAGCATCCCCGACAGATGGCCATTCAGCCTGTGTTTAAAGACCTCCAAAGAAGAAGATTCCACTACACTCCAAGGAAGAGTGTACACTGTCAAATAGTTGTGTCAGGAAGTTCTTCTTAATGTTTAGGTGGAATCTCTTTTCCTGTAGCTTGCATCCATTGTTCTGAGTCCTGTTCTCTGGAGCAGTAGAAAACAAGCTTGCTCCCTCCTTAATATGACATCCCTTCAAATATTTAAACAGGGCTATCATATCACCTCTTAACCTTCTCTTCTTCAGGCTAAACATCCCCAGCTCCCTAAGGCGTTCCTCATAGGGCATGGTTTCCAGACCCTTCACCATTTTTGTCACCCTCCTTTGGACACGCTCCAGTTTCTCAACATCCTTTTTGAATTGTGGTGCTCAGAACTGGACACAGTATTCCAAATGGGGCCTGACCAAAGCAGAATAGAGTGGCACTATTACTTCCTTTG
>NC_056523.1:151595876-151718488 GCF_019175285.1 Sceloporus undulatus | reverse complement strand
CTTCTCTTCTTCAGGCTAAACATCCCCAGCTCCCTAAGGCGTTCCTCATAGGGCATGGTTTCCAGACCCTTCACCATTTTTGTCACCCTCCTTTGGACACGCTCCAGTTTCTCAACATCCTTTTTGAATTGTGGTGCTCAGAACTGGACACAGTATTCCAAATGGGGCCTGACCAAAGCAGAATAGAGTGGCACTATTACTTCCTTTGATCTAGACACTATACTTCTATTGATGCAGCCTAAAATTGCATTGGCCTTTTTAGCTGCCACATCACACTGTTGACTCAATGTTCAACTTGTGTTCTACTTAGACTCTAGAACCCTTTCACATGTAGTCTCCTTAAGCCAGGTGTCCCCCATCCTATATATATATATATATGCATTTCGTTTTTCTGCCCTAAGTGCAGTTTCTTACATTTTTCTGTACTGAATATCATTTTGTTAGCTTTGGCCCACCTTTCAAGTTTATTCAGGAAATTTGACCTCAGAATCCAGGATACTGTTGATGCACATGCCAGCTAAACTGCACTGTTGTTGAATTCAGAGACTTGGGGGCTGTACAGACCACCCTTTTTAGCACCAGATTGGGGCCATGACAATGACACACTGCAGCCCCAATCTTGCCTTTCCAAGGCACAAAAAGGAGCCGCAAAAAGTGGCTTCTTTCTGTGCCATGGAAAGTGTGCCATAGCGGATTGCACTGCAGCTTTTCACTGCTCCTTTGGCGCTGCATCATCTAGATGCAGTGCCAGAGCAGCGTCGTGATGCCACTCACCGTGTGGTGCAGCACATGGCATCACACTGGCCTGGGGTGGAGTCAAGGTGTGTGTTATGTGGATTCCATGCCCTGACTCCACCCCCAGGCCAGTCTTAATGGCCAGTCTGTACACTCTCTTAGACATGTTAGTCTGGAATATCAGTATGCAAATGGTTCATATAGCACCTTTGAGACTAACTGAGTCAAAGATGTCGTAGCATAAGCTTGCATCTAAGGAAGAAAGCCAAGACTATGAAAACTTATGCTACAACTTCTTTTGCTCAATTAGTCTCAAAGGTGCTACAAGATCCTGTTGCATACTGATACACAAGTGGAAGCTTGGAGGAAAAGGCTGAAAGTGCTGCAGCTGTGAAAGAAGGAAGCCACTGGAGAAATCAGTGCTGAGAGCTAGTAGATTTTGCTTACCTTCTCTCAGCGCATTGTCAAACCCTGGAAAAGGTGCCACCACTAAATAGTGCACCAAAAGGAATCACACCAAGATCCCTAGTAATAGTTTTTTGTGGGTTTTTCAAGCTATGTGGCCATGTTCTAGAAGAGTTTATTCCTGAGGTTTTGCAAGCATCTGTGGCTAGCATGTTCAGAGAATCCCTGGTAATTTTTTTTAAAGGCATAAAAGGTGTTAGTATATGGTGAGTAATCCTTTACAACTTATAGCCTTCCTAACTGAATTATCTCTGAAGGCCCGGTATGGCCTGCCAGAGAAAATAAAATTGAGCAGTTACTTTATCATACCTCACCTACACAGAATGCAAGCATTGGAAAAATTGTTCCCCTTGCTCTGAATGAGCTTTATTTGACTTTAGTGATGTCACATAACCAAATCTGACAAGCTCCAGTTTGATTCTGATTCTGACTGAGAGAGGGAGGATTTGGCTTCCAACAAATGGCAGCAAGTACTGGCCATGATCCTCACAATGGCACACTATGGACACAATACAGGTGCTCCACTGCCAGCTGTGGCACGTAGTGTAAAACATCTGGCATGGGTTGGAGGAATGTGGTCATCCTGGTAAACTACAAACAGCTTCATCTCCTTTTGAGCCCTCTAAAGAATAACAGAAATACAGATGTCACAAAAGGATTACAAAGTTAGGAAACTGTACAATTCAAACTTAGTCCAGTATGTGCCAGACCAGCTATAAGCAATATTTGTTTGTAATATAATACTTGCTTAAAACAAGCAAAACTTGACATTACGCCAGAAGAAAACACAAGACATTATGGTGGGAGCTGCACCCTACAAATTGTGAGTACAGTGCAAAATCTAAAGGACCACCACTGTTTGCATCTGAGGAAAATAACCATGTTATTTGAATCTCTTGCTATTTCCTTGTTCTCATATTTGAATAACTGTTTGTTTTGATATTGTTGCTTGGCTGTGCAAAACGTTACACTGGGAACTGAGAGAAAGCCAGACCTTCAGTCTTTGAACCAGATGTCTACTTCACCATTTGGGGGAAATGGCTACACACAGGAAAAAATACTTTTCTGGATTATCTTTCCCAAAACGCTCCAACCAGTATGGCTAGTGTAATTGAAAAAGCCACTCTTCCCAAACATTCTCTATATTATTATTTTTCCTTCTATAACTGCCAACATCTGTTCACACAGGCCATTTAACCCCTGTACACCAAGGCAGACCAAATTACAAGTGAATTGGCTCAACCAAGGAAGTCACAGCTCTGAGTTTGAAAGAACCGAGCGTCACTTTTGAGGACCAGGACCCTTGGAGGCCTCTCATTCATTATTGCTGTTGTGCTTTCAAGTCCTTTCCGATGTATGACAACCCTATTATGGGCTCACCATAAGTCAAAGGTGATCTGAAGGAAGTTGATAACAACAGCACCAAGTAGAAGAAACTCTGCAGGAACTCAACCAGGAGATACATCCCATCAATGAAAGAGGATGCAGTAGCAGTCCACCTCCCCCTTCTATCAAATACTCTCACCTTCCTTCCCTACCTGCTCTGAGGCAAACCTATTGTTACATCAGATGAGGAGAAGCTAAGAGACAGGACTATTAGTACAAACTGGGCAGAAGTGCAGAGCTGTGTCACCTCTCTATGGCATTGTAAAGGGATTTTATTTTAAAACACTTCTGGTCCCAAGCATTTTGATAAGGGAAACACAATCTGTAAGTGGTTATTTTGTTCCTTCTGATATCTAATTATTCCTTCTAATCCCAGTTTTTAGAGATAATGTATACTCATGTATAAGTCAAGAAATTTTAGTCAAAAAATGACCCAGAAAAACCAGGTCAATATGCGGGTCAATATAAGTACTGTACTTTAACTCATATATATAACAGCTTAATCTCTTTTTGGGGCATCTAAAACAAGCATCAGCCCTCTCTACTATCTCATCCATTCAACGTTTGGGATAAGCACAAACAGTTATGCCTGTCAAAAAGGGCATAAAGTATGCGCTCTGTGCGTACTAGGGTTAGGAAGGGGCGCCACTTCCTGATGCCCCTAACCCTAGTATGCACGGAGCGCGCACAAAATGGCGGCGCCTGTTCCACACGGGGGCTGCCATGTTGATGTCGAGGACACGTAGCGTCCAGATGTCACGTGACGGAAGTGACACCGTGAATGAGCGACTAGCACCTTGTGGCGCCACTTCCATGGCGCAAAAAGAAGCACCATTTTGGCTCTTCTTTTCGGCTGCACCCAGGAATCGCGTGGTTTGGCCGCTGCGGTTCCCAGACACAGCAACCAGCACCACCGGTCTGTAACGCGCCATTGTTTTCCTTTGCTTCATGCTTTAGATCCTTTGTTACATGCTGCTAAATTTTACCCTCGACAAATCATATCAAAATCCATAATTTTGGCCCCAAAACCTGCCCTCGACTTATACATGAGGTCGACTTATAGTCTAGTATATACATGTAAGTGTAATTCATTGCTTATGCAGGCAAAATGGCAGTACTTTATTCACATGAATGAGGTAGCAGCATATTTGGAGGAAGCCTAAAATTTGCAGAAGTAGAAACTTTGAGCTGGGATAACCCTAGCCAGAATGCTGACTGTTTTTTGCTGTGGTTGTTGTGTGTACCTTCACATTGTTTTGGAGTTACAGAAAACTGTGAAGAGGGAAAGGGAATGAAGTGGCCAGAATCATGAAGTGTTACTTTGCAACTGCAACACTCTGTTGCTGCAGGTTGTGTTTATCTGAAACTATTAGCTAATCTATTCATTTGAAGGGAAGTACAGCGAAATGACATGATTACTCAACAGGATCCTGGCAAAAAATTAACCTTGGGCATAGTGGATAGCTGATGATTAGAACGGAGAGAAACTCTGAAGTTTCACTTGACAAGTGGGCGGTTGCTTTGCTTTGCAAATGATGCCAGTCCACGTAGCAGTAAAGGAAGTGTTCTAGTCAAGGAAATCTTATATACTGATGAATAATGCTGCCCCCTGCCTCCCCCCAAAAAAGAGAAAACAGTATTTAAGACATGTACACATAACCGCTTCAGGCAAGGTAAAGGAGCCAGCTCTTTTTTTCAGCTAAATCATTAATAAATTATCAAGACATTTAATTTGGTTTACAGGAATTCAAGGCTTCAGTCTCCATGCCAGGGACAGTAGGCAAGGCACAACCATACATATGTCACTGGACTGCAGTTTCCATCAACACTATCCAACATAACCAGTTGGGAGAAATGCTGCAAGTTACAGTCAAATGAAACTGAGGGGTCTTTCAGACTATGTTTAAAACCGGTTTGCAAACTGGTTTACTTTGTGGTCATTCAAACTTGAGCTGGGTTTTCCTGAGCCAAATTCAGGGGATCCTGGTACAAATCCCCCTTAATTCAGGGTTGTTGTTTTTTTGTTTATTTTTTTTTTTTTTTTTTTTTGTTTTTTTTGTTTGTTTGTTTGTTTTGTTTTGTTTTTTGGAAATGGGGTTTTCAGCAGTTCTTTTGAAAAGAACCAATCTTTTTCTACCAGCCGCAAATGGGAACTTGTTATCAATTCACTTTGGTGCCAAGGATGGGAGGGATTAATGCCCACCCTTTTGCTCTCTCCCTGCCAGGCAAAGGCAAAGCCAGGGAGGGGGTTCTCCTGGGAACATTATTAGATGATGCACTTTAAAAAAAAACAAATTATAATTTGACAGTTTATGCACACCTTTGTTATTGCATGGCTGCAGTAGACAGTACCTTTAAATATTCACATCATCAATATGACAAAGGTGTGCATGATTTTATTGACATTAAAAAAAAGCCCTATCACTGGAGATGGGGATTAGCGGTCATTTTTTCCTCTTTCCTCAGAAATAAAACAGACTCTACTTCCAAGTTGGTGTAAACAAAGCTCTTGCACTGAGATTACATTGCATTCATACTCCATGTCTAAACCCATGGGGCTTTCTTGGCTGAAAGAGTGTGCTGAGGAGGAGGAGGAGGAAATTTTTTCCATGGGACTGGGATTGAAGAAACGGAGATAAATGTGGTGCTGAGGAGGAGGAGGAGGAGGAGGAGGAGGAGGAGGAGAGGAAGGTTTTCCATGGTACTGGGAAAAAAGTGAATTTGTCCCCTTTACTTCATCTGCACTGGCAATGGCTGATTCCCAGAGCACTTGAAAATCGTGGGTGGGTCGGTGGGGGGATCTCTTGGGAACATGATGAGACAGTAGATTTTAAAAAGATTGGCAGCTTATGTACACTATTGGTTTTGTGTAGTTACCACTGGGGGTTTGGGTTAGGCCATCTTCCGAGACTGAGACAGTACAACTCTGCCCAAGGCAAACCTATTGCAGGGGTTTCTTGGCAAGGGATCTTCAGAGGGGCTTGCCATTGTTATCCTCCAAGGGTAGGGGGGAGTAATTCCCCCAAATAGTATGACATAGATGTGCATCATTTGATTGACAGGTTTTTTTTAAAAAAAATGGCAGCTCCATTTTAAATCAATACAAATGGAAATGTGAACTCCAACAGGATTAAATGGCCACTGAGAGATTCAATCGGAGTAATGTAGTGGAAACTTTGATTGAGTATTGCATCATTGAATCTTGCCTGGATTTCCTTGCTGCAAAAACACTAGTGTGAATGGGGCCTGAAAGGCCCACATGATTCCCATTCCTGCATATGCCTGTTATCTGCAGTTACTGTATAATACATGGGTATATACAGTAATTTCAGATAAGTCTAGAAATTTTAGTCAAAAAGTGACCCCAAAAACCTGAGTCAACTTATCCATGGGTCAATGTAAGTATTGTACTTTAACTCATATATGAACCATCCACTGCTGAAAAACAAGAGAGAAATCTGTCTTGGAAGCACTGATTTCCCTCTATTCTCTCATCAATCCAGTTTTTAATATGAGCAGTTAAGCCTCCTGGAATTTTGTAAGTTCTTTGGCACTGATTTTCTTTGCTTCATCCTTTACATCAGGGGTAGGCAACCTGTGGCCCGCGGGCCGGATGCGGCCCGGCAAGGCCTTGGGACCAGCCCCCACCTGGTCCTGCTGCTGATTGCCGCCGGAGCCTTTGGCCTCTCGTGTAAGGGCGTGGGGCCTTTGGTCTATCAGGAGGAGGCAGGCAAGTGGCAGGCAAGTGGGGCAAGCGGCGGGCAAGTGGGGACAATTGTCTATAGAAGCCTCAGAAACATGCATTTATATTAACATTTTTTAAAAAATCAGCAATTTTTTTGCGTGTCCTCCAATTTTTTAAAAAGTGTCCTCCATTTGAAAATTTTGTCCTACATTTGTCCCGGTTTATTTATTTAATTAATTTTTTTAAAATTATTTAATTCTTTATTTTTTGGCTTTGCCCCCCCTCCCCAGATGTCTGAGGGACAGCAACCCGGCCCCCGACTCAAAAAAGTTGCCTACCCCTGCTTTATATCCTTTGTTACATGGACCCAAATTTTACCCTTGACTTATCCATGTGTCATATCAAAATCCATTAATTTTGACCCCAAAACCTGCCCTCGACTTATACATGAGGTTGACTTATAGTTGAGTATATATGGTAAGTCCTGATGAACTCAGAAGGACTTACTTCCGCATAAAGATGTAGAGAACTCTACTGCAAATTGCTCTGGAGCACCCTCCTGCCTGCCTGGTACTCTGCAGATATTTTGATCTACAACTCTTGCCATTAATCAGCCAACATGAGGATAAAGGGAGTTGCAGTCCACCATATCTAGAGGCCACTGCTTTGGACAGGCTACCATAGATTAAAGGAGTATGAGGTCTCATTCAGGTGCTGGGTATGAGTATGATCCTGTAGCCCTCTTGGCAATGTCCTGAAAAGCAAAGGTTTGGGGTTTTTTTTAAAAAAATCTCCCTTGTTCCAACACCTCTCTTTGTCTTCTGGGTCATTGTTGTTGTTATTTGCCAATAAGGCAACTTCAACTCATGATGACTCTATGAAGGAGAGAATTCCATGATCCCTGGTGATCAACTGCCTTGCTCAGGTCTCCCAAAGTCAGGGCTGTGGCTTCCTGTGTATGTAAACATACACACGGGGGGGGGGGGGAACATTGATGAAATCATCCACATAATTTAAATTGAAAGCTGCAAAAGATTAGGATGCTGATGATGGGGGTGAGTATTCATTCTTGCTTTTGTTTTTTAACTTTTCTCCACTATTTTCCAGAACCAACTATAAATCCTGCTCCTAAAATTACTATGTGCCCCTGAAAGGGTACAAAGAATCTCCACCAGCTCCACTCAGCATGGTAAGGTATTATGGGAACTGTAGTGCAAACAACCTAGTGTCTCCCCATTCTGTGTATTATTATGTCAATAATTATTTGTGGTGAAAAGCAATTTTGAAAATATGGTGCAAAGGTTTTATGAGGCAGCCTCATTCCTCACACTCCTAGTTGGGGTCAGGAATGGATGAAATCTTCTTTCCAGGCAAGAAGTCAGAAGTGTGGGTGGCAATGGGCTTATATTTAACTACACAACCAGTGGGTAAGGGATAGGGAGAGAGTAGGGAAGAAGGCAAACCTCTGGCCACTTGCCTACTTTTCTCTCTGAAATCCCCAATTGTTGTTTTTCTGGGATGTTTGTGAAGGCCCACTGCCCCTGACACAGAAGGAAAAAGAGGAATACTACTGAATGATTGTGTCAAAGGAGCAAAGAGGGTGGTGGATCAGAAGATGATCTGTGAAAAGTTCTGTGGGGAGTTGCACAATCTTAAGGAATTCTCACTTTCAAACTTACCAGACATAGTGGATTCCTCTTCTTTTTGAAAGAGAGAAAAAATCTGTTTCACTTCATTCACTTCTGTAGAACAGTCACTCCTTTCCTGCACACAACACACACATGCGCACTCACACACACAGAGTTTGTTTGGGTTTTAGATCTCATAGCCTCACTGGGGTCTCAATGCAATTGGTACTTCCTTTTAGGTTCATTTCCTTTCCACACACTTTCCTTCCCTCAAGGTATCCTTCTCCTCCTGTGGATTCCTTTGGGAACATCTGTTTGGGTTTGGAATGCAAGGGTCACATCTACATTCCAGGGGAAAAACATGGTGGCACAAATCTAAATGTCCCAGCTTGTTAACCAATATGAAAAAGAGATGGTTGAACTCACAAAGCTGAGCTGGCTTATATTAAATTTGGATATTCGATCTAGCTAGCTCACCTCTGTCTGTGCTGGTTGGATCTCTCACAAGGACTGAAACAGGCTGTACCCAACTCATGTTCCACTTTTCAAGATCTTTTAATGGCATTTTATTTAGTTAGTTACAGTAATTATTTAATAGCTTACAAATATCACTAAGGGTCAGACCCTTCCCAGTGGTTTGCAACTGAGAACATGAGACACAAAAGGAAAGAGGATTGGGAGGGAGGAGGAAGACTCAAGGTGGTTTTACCATTTTCCTCCTCAGAAATAGAGCCTTCAGTACATAATATTTGTTGGTAGTTTCCCACCCAAGTTCTAACCAGGGGTATTTAAGCATGTCAAAATACCCTTCCCTAAACTGAAGATCCCCGGACTCCATGGATGTTGCCAAGGCACTTAAAGTAAAATATAGTGCTATAACAATATGGAATAGTGTGATAAAGATGTAAGACCTACAAATTTGCAGCTTCACTGTGGAATGGTGATGGCTCTGGGCTCTTGAAGGCTGTGCCAGTGGAGCACAAGCTCTAGCAGGATATACCAAGTTGGTAAGCCTTTGAGTAGAAACCATAGCAGTGTGCCTGGTTTCCAAGAATGGAGAGGCTTATCATCAGGAGGTTGGCCAGCATGTAATAACCTGGTTACAGTGGCTAGGAACACAATGACCATATAAAATAGTTGCAGTCAGGAACTACATCTATCAATAAAAACTTCAAGATTCTCAAGGTAATAATGACAACAGAAGCAGAGAAGAAGAACAGCAATACATTGAGCCCTCCATATTCATTGGGGTTAGGGACACAGGACCCCTGTGAAAGTGGGGGGAAATGCATACCTCTATGGCCAACTTCTGCCAGAGGCTGGCCATAGAATCACACTGGAGGACCTACAATTGTCTAGAGAAGTACTTTCTCTAGGAATCTGTTGGTCCTCCAGCACAATCTATGGCCAATGTCCAGCAGAATTGGGCTGGAGGACTTAGAGACTCCTAGAGTGTACACATTAATCCAGTCCTCAAATAATCAAATCCAGAGACATCAAAGCTGCAAATGTGGAGGGCCGACTGTACTAGCTGTTGTTCTTCAGGGCATTGTTGTTGTTTTTGTTGTTGTTGTTGTTATCAACAATAATAATATTTATATGTATCCTACTTTTACCCAAAATTGGGATTGAAAGCAGTTTAAAAGAATAATAGAATTGAAACACTCAAAATGCAAACATTAAAACAGAATTAAACTATTTACAGTATTTATTATTATTATTATTATTATTATTATTATTATTATTATTATTATTATTATTATTATTAATATTAACCATTATTATTATTATTATTATTATTATTATTATTATTATTATTATTATTATTAATAATAATAACTGTAATAAACAATTCACTCTTAAATTAAAATATGTACCTATAGTAGCTTTCCACCAGTATCCAACATGACTGTGCTGGGAGCTGTAGTCCAATACAACTGGAGGGTGTTAAATTGAGCAGTAGGTATTCTCTTTTCTTGCAGGCACCACATACTTCAGAGAACCAGCATGATGCAGTGGTTTGAGTGTTGGACTGAGACTATTTAATTATTTTATATGCTGCCTTTCTCCCAAAAGGGATCCAAGGTAGCTCACAAACCAACTAGGAAGGCCTGAGTTCAATTCCCCACATGGCCATGAAACCCACTGGTGTCTCCAGGGTAAGTCATATGCTCTCAGCCTCAGGAGACCGCAGTGACAAACCTCCTCTGAACAAATCTTGCCTTAGGATCACCATAAGTCAGAAACAACTTGAAGGCACACAACAACAACAATAAACAAACAAACAAACAAGCCACAGCTTCACTCACTATGACAACCAGACTGATTGAAAAGACCAAAAGGGCCCAGATTTTGTTTCTATTCTTTCCGATTTTATTTTGGAAATCTATCCATGTTTTGTTTTATCACAGAATATTTCTGTCAGCTCCCAGTACAATCAGAGACATTTTATACCAGCTCCCAAGGTTGGTTTATTTTAAACCAATATAAATGTGAAATGATCAGAAACAAAATCTGGGACTTTTCATTCAGTCTGGGTGCACCCTGTTGATGCATCAAAGGACATGAAAGTTGATTTTGCAAACTTATGAAGGAGTCAGAGCTCATTCAAGGCTCTTCTTCAGGAAACTCTCTGTAACTGGGACTCTGCCAATTTATATGGAGCACCATTCCAAAGCTTCTGCAGACAGCTTTCTGCTTAAAAACTTCTGCTGTAAAAATGTCACGCTTCTGTTTCTGATATAAATTATGGCAGACCAGATCTATCTACATTTTTTCCGGCTGCAAAATGCAGCACTGTCACTATCATAACTTGGCCTGTTCTTGCTGCTTATAGTAAAATACATGTAATTTCTGTATCAAGGCACTGGGATTTGGGAGGGTGGGGAGGGAGGTGGAGGAAGAGACAGGAATGTTTTGCATGTTCTAAAACAAATGAAACATTTCCAATAAAACATTAACATCAACATTAGCAACAAGAAGAACAAAAGGAGGGCGACATCACCCTTGTTGTTGTTCCAGCTCTTTTGAATCATGTTATGAATGTCAGATGGAAGGAAATTAAAGCCAGCATCCCAAGGGAACCACAGTCCCCATACCTAGAACTACTGAAAAGCAGTGCAGTATTACAATGCCACTGAAGTGCACAACTAACACATACATCCATTCTCGTTGTTATAAAAAGAAAGAGATGCAATTTGCTCTGGAAAAACACAGTTATCTTTCCCTCACCATTTCTTGTTGCTCCAAGTGTCTGATCCTATGGTCTGTTTATTTAATATGAATGCCAGTGTTCTGGGGGGGCTTGTTCTCAGAAATGTGTGACCTAAGCATACTTACCTGGACCTGTCCAGTGTAACAGTAGTTCCAAGTAAATCTGTTCACAGCTGGGCAGAAGAGCGGAATATATCTCTTTTCCTAACCCCATGTATTTTTAAATAAATAAATAACATTTATGGCCGGACACATCTTTAAATCCATAGCTGGGGCTGGGCAACCACAGCTGCAGTGTAATAAAGCACATAAATAAAGTTTATGGCTAAACTGGCCTGACCCTGCCTTGCCCTGAGGTACCGAGGCAGTGTCCTGTCATTAGTATGCAGAACACATATCCTGGTAATGTCTGCTCATTTGTTCTCAGCCCAGCTCAGCACTATAAATCTCCAGAAAGGGGCAAGGCAGGGCTTGGGGAGGGGAAAATGGGGTGGTGGGTGAGACTGGGTCCGAAGGGAGAGCTAGGCATGATGAGTTCAACTAGTTCAACTTGCTGGGTCTCCAGCAGAAATATGATAATGGGGCTTTAAACCATTTTCAGGAGGACAATGTTTCCCTCCTCCTCTTCATAAACCTAAGTTTAAAACATCAACAATAGGGAACCTGTAATTGTGTTTCATACACTCTGCATGCCCAAGTGAACAATTCTGATTTAAAATCATACCTGTTTCAGCCAGTTGCTTTTTTTCCTTTGGAAAAAGGAGAGGACATAAATGCACACTCTTCTTAATAAGAAACCACTGCATCAGGCTGTTTTTTGCAAGAGGATTTGGAATTATTCAATCTTTTCCCCCTGCCCTCTTATTTCTCACACACTGAGCTTAGATAAATTCCTTTTTATTTTTGGACTGCAATTTATTCTCATACATCTTAAACAAGATGAGTTCAAAACAAGAAGAGGGACAAAGAACAGCAATTAAGTTGATGAGAATATGGGAAGTGTTATCTTAGATCAATCTGTGACCACCCCAAAGAGATTTAGTCTTTTGACTCAGATATTCCTAATACTGGTGGGCTAAGCTGATTAAATAATCGCATTGGCTACTTTCTACAGTAGAAAATACTGATGCTCTGCTGCATGACTCACCAAAATATATATGAAAATAATGGTCAGTAGACTAGACAAAAGATGAAAATTCATTGCATAAAATAGTAAGAACAGCAAAAGTCAGTTTCATCTAAATGCTGGAATTGCCTTGGGGAGGAAGGACAGGTTTTCATCTGCCAGTGCAAGGGAATGTAAGATGTTATGTTTTTTGGCAAATTTTGGAGTCACAGCACTTCTTCACACATGATTGTTCCTCTTTTGATTTTCCAGCACCTAAGCTGTTGCCAAACAGCAAAAATAATGCAATTAAACACAACTTTAACTGCATGGCACCTTCCTATGGAATCCTGGGAACTGTACTTTATTGTGTCCCCAGAGCTCTCTGGAGTTTATCACACGTGAGGAATTTCTCTTAATTTCAAATGAAAAGAAAGTGGGGCCAGAACGCATTCACGTGAATTCGCTAGTTCAGCAAATTTACGTGAATTGGAATTGCATTTGAACTGACTTCCCATTGCACGAAAATAGCATGCCATTGCCCGAAATTGCTTGTGGTAGTCTATCACGCTATAACGTGAAATCCCATGATTGTGTTCAGACTGACTTCCCATTGCCCGAAACTGCATGTGGTAGTTTATCACGCAATAACATGAAAGCCCATGATTGCGTTCGGACTGACTTCCCATTGCCCGAAATTGCTTGTGGTAGTTTATCACGCAATAACGTGAAACCCCATGATTGCATTCGGACTGACTTCCCATTGCCCGGAATTGCATGTGGTAGTTTATCACGCAATAACGTGAAACCCCATGATTGCGTTCGGACTGACTTCCCATTGCCCGAAATTGCATGTCGTAGTCTATCACGCTATAACATGAAATCCCATGATTGCGTTTGGACTGACTTCCCATTGCCCGAAACTGCATGTGGTAGTTTATCACGCAATAACATGAAACCCCATGATTGCGTTTGGACTGACTTCCCATTGCCCGAAATTGCATGTGTTAGTATATCACGCAGTAACATGAAACCCCATGATTGCGTTATACTTCCAATTTCCCTTGTCTGATAAACTCATCTGACAGAGAAGGCTAAATATCTCACAAAACTACAAATCCCAGGATTCCATACCATTGAGCCATGGTAGTTGGAGCAGTGTCAAACTACATTAATTCTGCAGTGTAGATGCAGCCCTACACTTAACAGACAATCACACATATTTATTTTATTGAAAGGATTGGATCTGAAAATTCAGGGTGCAGGCTATGACAGCTAATTCAAATACAAAAGCCACTGCATACTGAAACAACCATCCAGCAGTAAGTATGCAGGCACACATCTTCCCTATGTTCTATTGCTCAGTATTTGCATTTGGTGAAATCCCACTGGTGCCTCACTGGCACCATCAAAAACATATGTAGAGTAGGGATGCCACTATCTAGGCTTCAGACTATATGGCAGAACACATTGGAAGTACAAGGAAGCACTAAAGTCTCTTTCACATTGCCAAATCATATCTTTTTGACACCACTCTAACTGCCATGTAGTTTGGGATAGGATTTTCTGCAAAAGAAACAGGATTATTTAATCAGCTTAGCCCAAACAAGATTTCTGCTTAGAAAAATCATTTCCTGCACAAAATAATGTTGTTTTCGGTGTAAAACAACCACATGCAAAATTTGTATAGAATAAATCTTGAACTGCAAAAATTCTCATCCATCCAGGATTCTTCTCACCATGGTTTCTCAACACTTGAGAAAGATGTTTTCCTACCATTTGTCAAATATTTTCAAATATATTTCCATTCCTAGTATTTAGAATTATCTGCCAAAGAATTCTAGTGCCTCACCAAACTAAAAATTACAGGGTTCTGTAGAATGCAGTCATAGCCTGTGAATGGAGGCATTTGGACTACGTATATTCAGATGCATGAAGGCCAGCCAACCAAAGATTCTCTGACTCGGCCTCACAGCATCATTGCTAAAAGAAACTTCAGAACAGTAAACAAAAGTTTCTTTTAAAGAGACTTTAGAAAGCGACACTGGCTGTGACTTGGCATTTCTGTTCAAGGTCAGCAGGAAAAAATGACTTGATGCTTTGCCAGAGTGCCCTCTGTGTTGCCCTCAGCTGGAGAACCTCCTTCAGGCCATCTCTCCATGTTCTGATAAACCTGATCTGACAGCCGTGTCCACCTCTTGGAGGGTCACCTTAATGAAGTTGTCTAGTAGGTAAAGCCTTTAGTCAAAGAGAAGGACTACCTACTGAGAAGGCCCTGCAGCTGGCTAGTCAGGCAAGTTAGCCATTTCCCAATGTGGAATAAAGCTCCTGTTTTATCTTGGATGTTTCATGGTCAGACTCCACTGCATCTGCTATTGGAAAACAACAGTGAGGAAGAATGATCAAAGGAACTATTAGAAAAACAGCAAAGTAAGCATGTGCTGTGCCAAGAGAAAATTGAAAGAGGCTAGATTCAGAGAACCTCTGAGATAAAGAGCTGAGGGGATCACTATTGTTTTGACTACAACTCCTAGCACGCACACACATCCAGGCAGTTCTGGGTGGATGATTCTTGGTACTGTAGTCCTGCTGAAATGTCTATTTTCAAAGATGGAGTTCCCTCTATGTATGTAATGAGTGTTTTTTTTATCAGTTACCTGGGGCCCTTTCACATTACACAAATATGGCACTATGATTCCACTTCACCAGCCATAGGTCTGTCCTATGGAATCCTAAGATATGTAATTTGGCACTCCACTATTGTTCTGTGGATGAGAATTTGAAATACTTCACGAAACAATATAGAATGCAGTCAAGGCAGTTAATCTAGAATCACAGTGCTATAACTGTGTACTGTGAAAGGGATGCCTGGTGACTTCTAAAGCACTTTATGCCCACATTTTCCAGTTATGCCAGTCATTCCGCTTAAGGTAAAAACGACTCCCAAAGTCAAAGGAGTAAGAATGTATGTATGCATGTATGTATAAATAAATAAATAAATAAATGATTTTACACTAAATGAAAGAGGATGCAGAACTACAGCATGGTAATTTATATCCCCTCATGGCTGAGGATCACCTGGATCCTGAAATTGTGGAAATTGGCCCAGTGTTTTTATACAGGAATATGTTCAGCCCAAACTACTGAAGGAGGGCTAACCAAATTATATACATAGTTAATTGTTTGCAATGTTCATGGAATTTCATGGGTTTAAAAATGCTTCCATCATTGTATGAATTCCAGAACTGTGTGTTACTTTGTTCAGATGCAATAAGTATGATTATTTAATTCACTTAAACCTAATGAACATATTGGTGGCCTAAATAATGCAATTAAAGTACAACTTCATTAAAGCCTGGCAATTAGGCAGCATGGGGATCTGAGTGTTAGAATACAACTTTGGCAATGGAAACCCACGGGATGAACTTGAGCAAATCACTCTCCCTCAGCCACAGAAGAAGGCAAGGGAGACCTCCTCTGAACAAATCTATCCAAGAAAACAATGTGATAGGTTCACCTTGGGATTGCCATAAATCAGAAAAATTTGAAGGCACACAACAGCAATCAGAGTTGACAAATCCCATGTCTCAGTTACAGACGAATATCCTTAAATTCGTACATTTCAGCCCATGTAGCTAAATCCAACTGGTTCTAATTTTTTTTCCCCCACAAAAGAGAAATGCTTGGCAGATACACACCCTGAATTCCATGAAGAACTGAATGATCAAGTTAGGCTACATCTTACACTTCACAACCAGGAAATTTATGGAAATCATTACCCAAGCTAAAGACCAATTATCTACTTAAAAAGAAATTAATCAACCTTCCCCACAACCTGCTCCTTACGGCAGCTTAAGCTATGATGGGTGTTACATACCTGCCTGAAAGTGATATTATGAAACGTTAAGTGTTACAACTTAAGGGCAGAAGCGCAGAGGTGATCAGGGATGGGCTGGCCCAGTTTTTCACTTCCTTGCTGCTTTTTCTTGTGTTTGGAGGAACTGCAGTTATTGATTGCAGTTTCCCAACCCTTTAATAACATTAAATTGTTTAAGAAAAGAACAAGGAGATTTGAATAAAGACATAATTTTCACATACAGATTTTCATTTTCCAGTCTTTTAAAATACTGTAGGCTGAATTCAGGAATCCTGGTGGGTAGTTACTAATGCATAACCTGGAGTTACATACTCTTGACTGTTAAGTATTCATGCTCCCTATCTAGCTCCTAGTTGGCTCCCAGTCCTCACTTACTGACCAACAGCCACTGGGATCGACAGGGGTCTGTTCTCCTGTTGCTCGGGGAGCAGCTGGCTGCCATTTTCACTCATCCCTCTTGTACAAGCAACCTGCAGCATCAGGGGGAATTGCCACAGGGACCCTGGTTCTGCTTGTCACAATGAAGACCATCCACAGCAGGGGCTGGAAATGGCAACTGACTGCTTCCCAATTAATGGTGAGCCTAATTTTAGCCCCATTGCCAGTACATGACAATAATGCTGATCCATTAGAATAGTAATTTTTCAGCATTTTACCTTTGTGACTCCCATTACATCTACATGCAGGCATTGTGCACATACAACCTGCTCAATGTAGTATATGCATAAAAATATTTTGTTTGTTCAGTGTGTGTATTTTTGTTTGCACGTTCATGTACATTCATAAATATTCATGAATAGATTCATGCAGCAGCTTCTCATCCCAAGAACTGTGGTAGGATGGAATGGTGGTGGAAGAAGAAACAGCATCCGAGGATGGGGCCTGCCAGACCATTCTCTCCTTTCTCTTCCCCTCCAGTACATAAAAAGTTGGTGGGGGGGAGGAGGAGGGCTTCCATGTCTTGCATCCCCCTTGAGCATCTCTCGTACACACACCAGGGGGTCCTGCCAAACACTTTGAGAACCACTAGGGTTCTGATAATATCTTCTCATTCAGTATCTACCAACTGAAAACATTCATTCAGATTCACTTTTTAATTGAAGCACTATTATTGGACCATGGAATTAGTAACACTTTCTTGTTGTAGTTGTTAACTACCCTTGAGTTGACCTCGACACATAGTGACCCTGTGGATGAGACATCTCCAAGAATCTCTGTCCTCTACTGCTGCTCTCTGGCTGAGTTCTTCCATCTGACATGTGGTTTCCTTCTCCTTCTACTCCCCTCTACCTTTCCTTGCATCATTGCCTTTTCTAATGATTCATGCCTTCTCATATTGTGATGAAAAAATGACAGCATCAATTTAGTTATCCTGGATTCCAGGGAGAGTTTCTGCTTGATCTGTTGTAGAATCCATTTTCCTACTGTGTGTAAAATGCCTTCCTAAAAACCAATGCTCAGTTTGGCTTGATCCTTCCAACTGATAGTGGCATTTAAAATTAAATGCTGATTTTTATCTGCAAAGTGATCATTGTTGGGATTTAGAACAATGCTACTCAAAGTGGTTGTCCATGAACTGGTGCCAGTATGAAGAGCTTATTGCTCAGCATTTTAAACCAGCTCCAATCTCCCAGGCTGGAGCCAGGATGCGGGATGGAGGTGAGGATTATTGCTCACTAAATCACCGCTGAATCTCCGGCCGCCATCAGCCATCAACCCAGGTCCCGGCCATACTCTGCCAGCACTTTTTAGAAGTTGGAAAGCTTTCCGACTTTAAAATAGCGCTGGTGCAGTGCAGCTGGTACCTGACTGGGACCCAGGCTGATGGCAACCAGTGGTTCGGTGGCAATTTAGTGTGCAGTAACACCCACCTCCATCCCAAGGAGGCTGGAGCCAGTCTAAAATGCTGAGCGACAAGCTCCTAAGACTCACCAGTCTGTGGACCTTATCACACTCAGAATTTTAAACGTTCTGGGGACTGGAGGAGGACGCTCATGTGCGCGCGCGTTCAGCAGAAAATGGAGTTTACTGCACACAAAGACGTCCTCCAAGAGGCCCGTTCCATCCCCCGGCACGCACCCGTTCGCGTCCAGTCCTGACGGGCGCCAATTTTTGCTGACGGAAGGTAATCCGTCAGGCAAAAATCACGCCCATCAGGACTGGATGCGAACGGGTGCGCGCCGGGGACAGAACAGGGCCTCTTGGAGGACGTCTTCGTGTGCGGTAAACTCCGTTTTCTGCTGAACGCACATGCACATGAGCATCCTCCTCCTGTCCCCAGAACGTTTAAAATTCTGAGTGCGATAAGGTCCTGTGGTGAGTTTCCAGAAAGGAAAGAAGCATCAGAATCAAAGAGCCCAAACAGTGCTGCACACAAGGGGCATCATAATGCCATGCCGCGGCAGTTATGGTGCCACTTCTACAGTGCTCCTTTTTAGGGCTTCTTTTTGCTCCATGCGCAGGCCACAGAATCCTATTGCTGTGGTCTGCTTCCGGGGCTGAAAGGGACAGCATTGAGCCGCCCATCTGTCGAGCCCCATAAGAGATCTATGATTGCTCAATTGTCTATAGAATTATGAAATCTGCATGTTTATTGGCCAAATTGCGTACCCAGGTTCCTTTTTCCTCCCTCCCCTCCCTGCCAGATGGAGAGATTCATGTGCATTGAACATGCTTTCCCAGGAAGCCCCAACCATTAATAAATGAGGACTTCTGCTGCAAGAGACCTCACTTTCTTGCAATAGTTTGGATAAGCCCTGTGTCATGTATTGCAATAATACTATACATGGCTTGGTTTGTTCTCTGCACAAGCACAACATAGATGTTTGATGTTAACTCCTACAAGGATGAGATTTCTTAGTGCTGCCCAGTGGCTTCAATGCAAAGAGTGTGTTGAATCTGCTCTGGGTTTTATTCCAGACTTTAAAGGAACTATCTAAAATGTTGAACCCTATCTGTAAAATAGGTTTGGCATCTTGGATAGCTTCTTTAACATTTGGAATAAAACTCATGTGTCCACATGACTGGGTATCATATATACTATAGTCTGATGATCTCTATAGAGATTATGATCATTTCTAGGCAGCAGGATGTGATCTTACAGTGACGTAAAAGAGATCAGCACTTCTATCCTAGATAAATCTAATCAGATGTGAGATTTTGTGGCTACTTTATTAGTTTGAGCATTGGAGTACAACTCTGGCGAGAATGGTTCAAATCCTTACTCAGCCATGAAACCCACTAGATGACTTTGGGCAAGTCACACTCTCTCAGCCTCAGAGGAATGCAAAGGGAAACCCTTTCTGAACAAATATTGCCAAGAAAACCGCTTGATAAAGCCTTAAAGGTAAAGGTTTTCTGTTTGACAAGGTTGTCAAGTTGTGTCCAACTGTAGGGGGCAGTGCTCATCCAAGGACGTAGCCGGGGGGGGGGGATATTGGGGTCCGGACCTCCCCTTCCATTAGAAAAATGAATGGTGTGTGCTGCTGCGCTGCTGCACCCAAGCCCCATTATAATGGTGGCACTTAGTCTGGACCCCCCTTCCTAAAATCCTAGCTACGTCCCTGGCTCATCTCAGTTACTAAGCCAAAGAACAGTGTTGCCTAAGGACTACCCAATGGCCATGTGGCCAGCATGACTGCATGGAACGCTGTTACCTTTCCACCAAAGTGTTATCTCTTTTATCTACTTGCACTTTCCATGCTTTTGAACTGCTACGTTGGCAGAAGCTGGGACTAGTGACGGGAGCTCACTCTGTGCCGAGGTGCTTGGGCCTTGAACTGCTGACCTGCCAATCTTGCAATCACCAGAGTCAGTGTCTTAACCGGCTCCTGATAAACCCCTAAGATCAACATAAGTCAAAAATGACTTGAAGGCACTCAGCAACAACTTGTTTGCATTACTAGGCCAGTCTCTCTGGAGCTTCTGGGGCCTCAGCAGGTGAGATCTGGTTGCAGTATGTGTGTCATGTCTGCAACCAAACCCACCATAAATAAAACAGACAGACAGCCCTCCCCAAATTATCCCATCACTGGTGAACGCTTTGGTGCAGCAACCTACTATTTATTCCAAAGTAACATATCAAGTTGTCATTTGTTTGCTGGTGAAGACTTGTCTCAAAGAGACAGGTTCTTTCCTCATCTCTACTGAGAATTAAGTGAGCCTGCTCCATTTCTGAAAAGAGGAACCGCCGTGTCACTCTTGACACGTCTCTCTAAGAACTGCCAAGCGGCAGGAAAACCTCCCACTAAGAGGAAAAAGCAAATTTTGAAGAGTACCTGAAGTGTGGCGAGGGGGTGGGGGAAAGAGACCTCATTCTTTGTTCAAGGCACAGGCTCTGTCTGAAACCCTCCATGCAACAATATCTCAGGGTAAGGTCTGTGGAAGCTGTTCTCAGGATGTAACATTCTTTCAGCTCTGGTTTTCATTATGACTACATACTGTTTTACATTTTATAATTGTTCCTACAAAGGTCCTCTGGGACAGAATTATTCCTTGGTGTTGTGACTTCAAGATAAAGGATTTGTCAAGCTTCTTTCTCTCCCCCTCCCCCCCACTTCTCGTGTTGAGGACAAGCATGATAGTTGGTGTGGTCCCTAGCCCTCCTTGAGATGTTGAGAAGCAAGGGTCTCTGAGGGACCTACTACAAAGCTCTTGCAAGACGCTTACAACACAGTTTTGTTCCATGTCCATGAATAAGATTCAACAGGACTTATTCCCAGGTAAATATGAATAACTCAGTAGCCTCAGCGTTTGTTTTTAATGGTGTTGAAGATAGGGTATTTATTGTGATGGATGAGTCATCAGAACACCATATTTTATATATTATGTATTTTTAAAAAAAAATCAGAAAGAATTATGAAAACATTGTCCAGATTTTTTTTATCTAGTAATTTCAGTAAAAAGAGATGCCTATTGCATCTGCATAAAGCTGTTCTCAATGTTCTGAAGAAAACTGTATCAGAAGTTTCAAAACTTTGGGCCACAGTTGATCATTTAGAAGTGTACTTTCATTGCACACAGGTACCAATTGGGGCTTCTGCCATCTTTCAAGAAAATTTTTGGTTTCCATATCATACAACACAAATAGCTTTCCAAACCTCCCCAAGCTTTCACTTATCTTGGCATGGAGTGTAGCCAGCAGTTGTTCAATATGCCATGTGTCCAAAGCTCCACTAGCAACATGGGACAAACTGCATGATACTCTGGAGAGTCTGGCAAAATTTTTACTATCCAGAATCCAAAAAACTAGGCACTGACCATGCTGGCTTTGGGATTCTGGGAACTGTAACCCAAAAAGTAGCATTTCTAACCTATAGCTCTCTGGCATGAAAAATTTTAATGGCTGCCACTGAATCCTAGCTACATATATTCAAAAATAAATTCCATGAAATTTTATGCAACTTAGTTCCAGGCAGGCATGCAGAGGCTTGCAATCTCAATTATATATCAGAGTATTCTTTGAGAGGTTGAAACTTCATTCTGGAAAAAAAATGCTATACTTCAATGAATTATGGATGCTATCTGTGAGATCCCAACGCCAATTATGCCAGTGGTGACTCTCTTCTATTTTGTATCTCCCAATCATAAACATGACTTCTTCATTACATGCTGACGTCAAACAGGAATTAATAACCAGTTGGGTGCGATGGAGTATGTGACATCAAATGAAGATTATAGGAAGTGTTGTAAGGTCTGTACAAGTTCCCAGGGTGCCAACGCTGTCTAACCTTTTTAACCTTTGGTGAGAAACCAATACATCCGGCCTCGGAGGCATCTCTCATAGACATTGCCTCTTTTGGTTACTGCCAAAAAGTTGCTGTGTGGCTAAAGTAATTACCATTGAACTGTTCATGACAAATATGATAGTATTAAAGGCAGGGCAGGGTTTCCATTACAGATCCTCATTTGCATGAACTCTATGAGAAATCCGCACTCCTTTTTGCAATGAAACGTGGCACCAGCCTCCCTAGTGACCTATTATTTCCCATTTAAACATGTTCTTTGTACATATGGGGGGATAGGCAACTTGCAGCCTTCCAGACCCTGTTGAAATGCAGCTCTCGCCATTTCTCACTACTAGCTATGGTAGGCAAGACTGGAAAACTCCGACTTTTTATTGACCCATACACTTCAACTCTCCCAATTTGTCAGGGACATTCCCAGTTCATCATTTATGGTCCCATTTTTCCACCTGCTTTTAAATATCCCAGTTTCTCTCTCCTCCCATCACTTTTCCCATTTGTTTTTAGCTTGCTTCAGTTGCTGCAGACTGAGTCCAAAGTGCAAAAGTAGTTTGCACTTGTTAGGAAGGATCAAACTAGGGGAATTAACAACGCATGCAGCGGGATCGTGTCCCTATGTGTATACCAGAGGTTATCTAGTCCAACCCCAAGAGACAGAGACTCGGATGCCAATGGAGGTGCAATTAAAATATGAACATTTATTAAAGCTACACAACAACAGGGATCACACACACACATTCAATGCTAAAGCAAGGGAGGTGTGAGTTCAGGAGTAAAGGGAAAAGGATAGAGGCACCGTTGGGAATATTTACCTTTGAAGTCTTCTCCAAGACGTCGGATGTGAGGGATGGTGGATGGTGAGACACGGCCGTGGAAACGGGGAAAGAAAGTGGCGGCTGCGGTGGCTAGGAGCTGAGTTCTGGTGGGCAAAGCTAACTAGAGGCCTGAAAAGACAGTGAACTTGGCTTCGCTCAAGTGATTTCAGCAGAGCACAAGGCTCCAGGAACGCAAGCTCAGAGCGAGATGCTCTACAAGCAAGGAAGGACTCAGGCTCGGAACTGAATCTACAAGCCCAAGGAAGAGCTGGAAACTAGGTCCTCATATACTGCTAAACATAACCTCAGGCTATGGCAACCTGGCGGACAAAAGGCTTGATGACTTATCTTTGTCTAAGCTGAAACTTACACAATAGATACACAAAGCATAGGTCTGCCACTTATTCAGGGGGAGCAAATATCTTGATGGTTGAGCTGTTAATTTAATCACTGGCTCATTAAGGAGGAAGCTATAGCTATTGTCTTCCTGCTTCAAGTTGCTTGCGAGTCCGGTTGAACAACTCCCAAAACTGCTGCTGAAAGGTTTAAATATACCTTTTTCCTGTGACCATGCCTAGCAGGGGCTGCTGGCTACGTGGTCTGCTCACTTTTGGGATAATGGCGGCTAGCAATGGGATCAGTCAGGGGTCATGACTTCAGACCACATGGCACCCAAAATTTATATAAAACCATACTTGATAACACACTCAACTGGGGGGAGGGAAGTGGCAGAGTCTTGTCCTTCCCAGTAGGCACAGGCATAAGCAAATTGCTGCAGCATCTTCCAGCTTGTCTGTTCTTCCTCATTAATAACTTATGTCCTCTTAACAACACTCTGAAGTGGCTTGGCTAGTTTTCATCTGTGAAGTGTTTGTGGGTATGATTATGTAAAATATACTTAGGAGGTAGGACATATGCAGTGGCTGGTGGATTTGTATTTCAGTAAAATAAACAAATAAACAAATAATAATAATAATAATAATAATAATAATAATAATAATAAATTATTTACTTATACTTCTCGCCTCTCCCTGCGGATCAAGGTGGGATTACAACCAAATAAAATACAATAGAAAAAACAATACAGTTATAATCAACAACAATATTTCTAACAAAGACCTTAACCCTCCCATAATACAATAATAAAATTAACAGTTAAAATTCTGATCTAGTCATAATCAGTAAACTGGAGCATCGAGGATCAAATGGGAAGGTCCACCAGAAAAGATCCATCTTAACTGCTTTCTTGAAAGTGTCTAAGGTAGTAATAAGACGGATCTCCTCTGGCAGGTCATTCCACAATTTTGGGGTGGCAGAAATAAAGGTCCTCTGGGAAGTTATCACTAGTCTAGTCTTTTGTAATTGAAGTAAATTCTTCCCAGAGGTTCTGAGAGTGTAGGGCGGACTATATAGGGAGAGGTATTCCCACAAGTAACTTGAGCCCAAGCCATGTAGGGTTTTAAAGGTAATAACCAACACCTTGTACAGCACTCAGAAGCTGATCAGCAGCCAGTGAAGAGATTTTAGAACAGGTATTACATGGTCAAACCTAGATGTACTGATGACTAGTCTGGCTGTCATATTTTGAACCAGTTGTAGCTTCCAAACTTGAGGTAGCCCCATGTAGGGTAGCCCCATGTACAGCGCATTGCAGAAATCAAGACGAAAGATTACCAGTGCATGTACCAATGCTTCAAGGTCCCCCCGGTCCAGGTAGGGACACAGCTGGCGTATCAACCAAAGTTGATAACAAACGCTCCTGGCTGTCGCTTTGTTCACATCAAAGTAACTATGTTCATATCAAAGGGCAGCAGTGTTTGGAATAGGAAGAACCATCATCACTAGTTGAAAGCAGGGCCTGAAAAAGTTACATTTTTGGAAGATAACTTCCACATACCAGGCTAACTTAAGGCCAGGCTGACTGGGGGATTGTGACCTCGTACCTGTAGCAACAGTGCCAGGCAGTTTGCAGGGGCTACATGGGAAGCCAGCAGCCCATCATTGCTGCAGAGAGAACCAAAACCTGGAGGAAAGGAAACATCAAATCAGGTGCAGATGTCATGATGACAATCCATGTTTGATTCTGGATTTTGGCCCTATGTGATGCAAGCAAGACACAATGAGCCCAGGAAGAATTTGAAGTAAATAACCCATATAGACAGGCCCTGGGTGATCCTGGGCAAGTTCACTTCCTCAGCCTCAGTGGAAGGTAAAAACAAATCCCTTCTGAACAAATCTTGCCAAGAAAAGGTTCATCTTAGGCTCACTATGAGTTGGAACCAACTCGAAGTTGGAATCAACTTGACAACAGTCATTATCAAATATGTTAACTATGATCAAGATTATAATTTTATTTCTCAGCATTCCTATGCTGGCTAAGGTTTCTGGGAGCTGCAGTCCAACAACTGCAGTTGTGGAGGGCTGCCAATCTGATCTCCACTTCTGTACATCTACATTGTAAAAATAATGCAGTTTAAGTTCTCAGTTCTTAAGTTCAAAGGAAGGGAAGATTTCTTGTTTTTCTGTCGTATGTCTTTCTGTGATGTGGCATGTCAGAAGAGAATGAAATAGCAGAGAAAGAAATTTTAGCTTAATAGGTAAGTATGCTTATTTAGGAAAGGTTTCTATAGATGTTTAGTAGTGTATGTATTGTGGAATGTGCTTTTTCTTTTCTTTGTAATTCTTTTTTTAAATAATAAAATATTAAATAAAAAAATTTAAAAAGTAAAAAATAGTGCAGTTTGACACCATTTTAACTGTCATGGCTCCATACAAAAAAATCCTGGGGTTTGTAGTTTTGTGAAGCACTTTGGCAGAGAAGGCTAAAGATGTCAAACTACAAATCCCAGGGTTCCATAGGATGGAGCTACAGCACTAAAAGTAATGTCAAACTTCTGAAAGTGGTGTTTAAACTTTCTAATGTGTAGATGCACCCTTAGACTAAGCTGAGGGAGGCCTATTTCTCAATAGAAGGCAGCTGTGCACAGCACTGATTGGCAGCATCTGAGTATATCACTAACCCCTTGTTCCAAAGCAGTTTTTCATTCTACAACAACATAAATATTCTTTCTTTTTTAAAAAATAAAGGGCCAATATACATTGGATGGGGGAAGATCATATACATACAGTTCTCCATATTGTCAAAGACTGATAACCTACTTGAATGTGGACAATTCAAAACAGACTAAGGGATTAGTGTTCATATATCTAGTAAGTGCATCTATTTATATCTATATGCATGAGAATTAGTAGAATCTGGGAACAAATGGCAGAAAAGAAGCACACAGATACACTGACATGGGGGAGGGGTAAAATCTTGACTTGCATGTATTTTTGTACAGATAATTGGCCATTTATTTCAATGATTTAATTAAACCATTGAGAGGTGGCCATGTTGGCTGGGGTATTATGGGAATTGAAGTCCAAAGGAAGTGTTCCAAGCTTTAATGAAAGGTCTAATCCCAGTTGAGATGTGTGAGTCACCCAGCACAATCCAGCCTTAGTCAGAATCAGTCTTAGTATTCTAGGGTTTGTTTTGGGATTTTTTGCTGGATGACCTTCTTATCACTTCACTCAGTGTCTGGATTTCAGAACTCCCTTACAAAGCAAACTCTCTCATCAGTTGTCATCAGATATAACACACCACGGAGGCCTCTTCTACCTGTGCAATCTTCCCAAAGGGTGGTGGATCTTTGCCAGGAAGAGTGAAAGGCAATGACAAAAGAGAGACAAAAGGACTGAGATACTCATCTTGCCGCTGCTTTGTCTGTTCTTCTGTCATTGTTTTTCTGTACGGGTATTTCAGCTCAAACTGTAGCAGAGGACAGGATTAGACAGGTCACCCTAGAATCAGATTACAGTCTTTTCCTACTCTTTCAACTTTTTTTAGCAGCTCAAGTGAGTAGCTGACACAAAGAGATGGGTGGAGGAAGAAGGGAGAACGGGCGGCTGAGGGGGGCATACATCAGGGTATATTCCAACTAAACGTAAACATGCACAATGATCCATTTATGTAAACAGCTTTTTTTTCTTAAAGCGTGTGCTTAGCTTTCCTTTATTTAAAAAAATGGAATTACAGCCAAATTAATTTCACCTTAACAAGTGTGTAACAACAGCATTTCCTAAACTGAAGTCGAAGGCTTTCATGGCCGGCATCCATGGTTTTTTGTGGGTTTTTCGGGCTATGTGGCCATGTTCTAGAAGAGGTTTTTCCTGACGTTTTGCCAGCAGATGCTGGTGAAACGTCAGGTAGAAAATCTTCTAGAACATGGCCACATAGCCCGAAAAACCCACAAAAAAAACCCCCATTTCCTAAGCTGCTCAGAAATAATTTTTCTCCTGAATTAAAAATGAGAGACATACTTCACTCTTCCATTTCAAATGTTTACTTCGAAACTGTAAAAGATCAGGGGTAACCTGCCTTCTAAACTATCCCCACTACTTTTTCTGCATGTGTCACACACATGGATCCTTTAAATCCCCATGGCTCACCATTTTCATCAAATTTATTTAGATGCATAGCTCCCAACCCCTACTTGCATATCACTTTCTTTCTAGGGCTTCTAGATAGTGAGGCCTAATTCCTTTCCATGGGTCTCATGAGTGGTTTCAGGTTGAGTGGAGGCAACTCAGAGTGTTTTAAAAATAAACATTTTTTCTTTCTTTTTTTTAAAAAGTGTTGTTACCTAAATTTCAGGGAGTCCTGACAGGGCACCCACGAATTGTATTCAATGGGGAAATTAATTTAACTCAATAATTTAGTAGCAAGAGGGCCAGGGTAACCTCTGGCTGGGAGCTTAGTCTTTGTATAATGGTTTCAAACCCAGAGAACTCCAGAGGCAATTTCCAAATTAATGTAGTTTATTTAAAAAGGAGAGTTTGCACACAAGCACACACTTACATGCACATAGGAACTAACAAATCAAAGGTAGTAGGTAATAGTGAGCTGCAGGGTTGCTGAGATTTGAAGCATAGCTCGATTTTGGGACAGATTGAAAGTGACTCAGTAGCTGCCTGCAGAACATGAGGTGGCCAGCTACTGAGGTGCCAAGACAAAGTCGAACAGAGGTTCTGTCCAGTTTCAGACTAGATTAATTCACTATTGTCTGGGCACATGTATTTATACTCAGAAATGGGTCCTAAGGATAGGATTTCAGGAGCTGATAGGTTTAAGCGACTTTCACAGGAGAGAGGAATGAGGTGAGATATGTAATAATGACCGGACAATCAGCAGGAATGTTCTCAGATGAAAAGAGTTTCAGGCCCAGAAGGAAACTCTGCTATATGCAAACAATCTCCCAGTCTAGCTGACTACCACCTTCCCATAGTAAAGGGATTATACTGATTCCCATCTTGAGAGATCCCATCAAGGCTAAGTGCCTTGGGCTTCTCTGTTGACCAGCCCCCTCCAACAAAACAAATCAAAACACACACACCAAACCATTGAAACAATGAACTTTTGGAGTATGGAAGCCTTTGTAAAGTTGGACTAATATTCCTGTGCTTGTAAAGGTGCTTGCAAAGGACATTACTACAAAAGCCTCATTCTTGCAACAATCATATCAATTTTTAAAATATAAAAACACACCAGGTTCAGAGCAGGCAATATCCTACATTTTCATAATCATACATATGCTGCTTCTGCCATTGCATTCTGTTCCTGACTCTCCTTGTAACCCCAACTCTCTGCCCTATGCGATACCCAGCATGGCTTTCAGCTTTTAAATTTTATTTTATTCATCAATTTATCCTAGGACCTAGCCTTCAAGCGCTGGACCATGCTCTAGAAATTAGGACAACTGCCCAGATCTTATGTCTTACTGAATGTCTTTTAGGACAGATACTCTTTTCCAGTACTGCTGGTCCCCTGTTACAGTCTGATATCCCAACATGTGCCTGCTTAGGATGACACAAGCATGTCACAATACTGTAGCCTATTCAGCAAAATATTGCACTAACTTATTAATTAAAAACAGTGACACTGGAATTCTAGACATTGTGATTCAAAATTAAGTCTCATTATTTATGTGTATGTGTGTTGTGTACCTTCAAGTTGTTTCTGACTCTTGGTGACCCTCAGGTGAATCCATAATGGGGTTTTCTTGGTCAGATTTGTTCAGAGAAGGTTTGCAATTGCCTTCCCCTGAAGCTGAAAGGATGTGACTTGCCCAAGGTCACCCAATGGGTTTCATAGCTGAGCTGGGAATCAAACCCTGGTCTCCAGAGTTGTAGTCTCATACTCAAATCACGAAACTGCACTGGATCACAAGTCTCATTATACTGAGTGAGAATTACTGCTTCTGGTAAAGTGAGAAATAAAGTATTTAAAATATAAATAGAACTTCATTTTAAAAAAACAAGAACCACATTTATTTATTTTAAAAAAATTATTGAGCAAACCTTTTTTCTTTCTGAAATATTAAAAGAATATATTTATGGTCATTGAAATGCTGCTAATTTAAAATTATTCAGAACAGGAAAAGATTTGATTTACAAACATTTTCCATGCCAATATAATTTAAACATTTCCAAAAGCTGTCATAAGGTCCATAATTCACTCCAAATAAGAGATATGATTCACTACTGATCCAATGATTCACCAACTTTTTGAAATATGTTTTTAACATGCTTCTGAGATATAAATATGATTTCTGTCCACAAAACCAATACTGGAACTGTAGTACTGTAGTAAGAAATGCCACACTGATTTTGGCGTACATTATATACTATTATACATACTCAGTACTGTATGTACTCAATAATTTTTCTGGTTGATGTTGATAAACTGACTTGTGTTTGAATGAAACAAAGGTTTAACAGGTAGCACCTACTGTCTTTAGTATTTTTTTCACCCCACTGCATTAAAAACAACAAAAAACACAAATTTTCAGTGGAGGGAGCAAAAGTTGGGCAATCAGACCCAAATTTGGACAGAATGCTCAGGACAAGTTGAAAAATCAGCAGAGGTAAGCATTAGTTTGTAAATGTGCATTCTTAATTAACAAATGTACATTCTAGATTTTAAAAATACAGCAATCGAAAGAGATTACTTGGGATCTCCTCCAAACACTAAACAGCTCAGATTCAAAACCTCTCCACGGTCTTTATTTGGGTCCGACAATTAAATAATACAGCATGTTTGGTGGTTCTGTGAACAAGAAAACAGACGAACAGGTAGACAGACAAACAGATAGATTAATTTATTGTATACATATACATTAGATGCTTCTCATATGGAACCATTTAGCATCTTCCGTAATTGTACCCAGGTCTTCTAACAACTACACAATAAGTCCCCCCACGCCATCCTGCCATATGTCTCTAAAGGGATGTTCTGTACTGTGATTTACTAAACAACAAGGCTGATCCTACCTGCTTTATGTCACTTTTCATTCAAAATAGTCTTTGGTGACCTGGCAGAAAGTTTCAGGCTTCCCGTTGGCTATTAACCTCAACACCTCTTATTATTTTGAGTACAGCAAATGAACCTAGCATATCCTGTAATTACAGAAGACAAGTGGAAACCTGTAAAGATTCATAGAAGGGATTATTTGCATTGGTTTGTTCTAAAATTCATACCTCCTCATGTTTCCACACTCCCATCACACCAAAAATTCAGACATGGATATGTGTAAATAGTTACAGTAACCCTGACAGTTTTGTTATCCAGGAAGACTCAGCATGAATCTTCAACCACACTTCTTCAAGTTCTCAATTTATTTCTCAGCTATTGAATGCAAGACACATTTAACTTAATTTAAACACACACACACACACACACACACGAGTGTTTGAAAATGGGAATAGTGTATTGGATTAAAGCAACACTGATTTTTTAAATTAAAAAAACCTACCTGTTCAGCATCTTGATATCGGTAGCACAGAAACCACACAGCCTTTTTCAGTAAGGCTAAGCAGCATTTCAGTTGTAACTTCACTATGGATAATTTCATTTTTTCTGCATTGTATCTAGAACACTTAGTTCATTTTACAGTTGTAGCTGTATAGTTCATTAACCCAAACCACTGCAAAAGAGGAAGGGAGCATACTTTGTAGAATCAGCCAGTGGCTTTTAGCATTAAGATGATTTGTTTTTAAATTGCTGTATCTAAAAGTAACTCTAGTTCATTTTGAGAATGGGAAAGTGAAATATTACTTTTTAAGGACCATGTGTATATTGATAGCTGTTTTGGGGGCTTTGGAACTATAAATGTAAATAACTACGTTTAAAAAGTAACCTTCCAAGTTCTGATTTAAACATGCTGAAATCCCAAAGTATTCACAATTTATATTTCTGGAACATAATCTTGAGAGTTGCAAGTCCCAACAGATTAAGTTTCAACTGTATTTTTGTGTACTCTCATGTTCCTGTCTAAAACTACTGCACTAAGATATTGTAACAATATTTTACTATACATTATTTATTGAGTTATATTTTGCAGTCCCTCCAGTCCTCCCTAACTCTCTCTCTCCTTGATTTTTTTCTTATGGAAATATGTTAATAAAAAACCCAATATATTTTATTCAAGATCAAGTTCTAGTCTGAGGATAAATCCAATGTTAGTCTTGCATAAGGTATATCCATTGAAATAGTGAGGCTTAACTGAGGTTTAACTGACAAGGTCCATTCATTTAAATAGTTCTACTGTAAATGTAAACACAGCAAATAAAAAGACATCAAAATTACATACATTCCTTAGAAATCTGGAACAAGAGAAAGAACCTGTTACAGACACAATGATAAAATGGGCATCAGATGTAGGGCACACCATAGACATGGATAGCTAGAAACTAGCTCGAGAAAAAACAAAGAAATTTACAAAAAACCCAAACCTTCGCAAAAATTTCTGGAAAATGGAGCATAGGTGGTATCTGACTCCTAACAAAATAGCAAAAATTTATCAAACAGGACCAGGAACATGTTGGCAATGCAGCAACGCACCCAGAACTTGGATTCATGTCTGATGGAAATGTCCAAAACTAAAACTTTATTGGAAAAATATACACAGAGAAATTGAACATATACTGTAGGTTAACTTTGAAATGAGACTGGAAATGTACTTGTTAAACATGCTAGATAAGATTCCTATACAAATTAAGATCAAGCATGGAAGAATCTTACTTTATTTAATAACAGCTGCCAGAATTACACTTGCTCAATTTTGGATTTGATTTGGAAATTTGGTGGGAGAAAGATTATGAAATGCGGGAGATGGATATTCTAACGAGTCATTTATCTCACAAGGATATTACAGTAATAGAAGAAGAGTGGGACCCGATATTGATATATTGCATGAATAGACAATAAAGGGTGCAGATTACGATAAGATAAACACAACTAATGTAATATTACTGTCTACCGGAGTTTACTGATTAAAATTATAGTTCGAGGGTACAAGAAAATAATCAGAAAGGGGGGGAAAGAGAAGAGGGAGAATTCTATGTATGAGGTTGAGAGTTGATTTCAAAGTAACTTGAGAAGTATTTGATTATATTTTCAGTGTATTTTCTGACACTGAGAAAGGGTTTATAACCTTGTAATGGTGTAATGAAGAGTTGTTCTAAGCTTTTATGTATATAATTTTTAATAAAAAAAATAAAAAAGTAAACTAAGTAAGTAAACTCAGTCAGGGAGATAGAACTACTTTGGATGGAAGAAGGATGGGATATGATATATGCAGTGTGTGGGAAAGTGGTGGGATTGTAAGGAGCTGATTGCAGTTGGGAAATAAATAGCAGAAGAGAAAGATCCCAGTTGTCATAATATTTGTACCATGAGCTCCTTCTAGCCTACTTCAAGGTAGAAAGAGAATCAGAATGCTAAAAACAGAATGAGAACTGTTTAACCTGTTTCAACCCATGTGAACTTTTAAGGCTTCCTTCAGGGAGCTATTGGGAATTAAACGTAAAATTTCTGGACTAGAAACTTTCAAATCACATACATGTTTTCACTTGTTCAGTAGAAGGTTTGTGCAGCAGATAATCCAGAGAAGTCTGAAGTTTGATTCCCCCCTAAAAAAGACCTGGAGAGTGCAAACAGGCCAAAAACACAACAAGTTTTTCTTTTCTACTCATAAAGCAACCATCATTTACCCATCAAGAAGAGTTATGGAGGAGGGATCTGTCCTGTCTTTCCATCATTTCACTGCTTTTATACAGTGGTTGTAAAGGACAGCTGTCTCTTTGCTCTGCAGCAGGCATAGGCATCAAGAAGACTGATGATAGAGGCATTTGCCCACCTTCCTCCTCTCATTCACTCAACTGCATAAAATTCCTCCTCCATTATGGCTACAAAGTCATAACACAAACAAGTAGGGGCAGGCACAGCTCCATCATGCCTAGGCCCAGAAGCAGATAAAAGGCCCTCCTTCCATCCTAACTGCCAGTGCCTTGGCCTCAGAGGCAGAATAGAAGAGGCAGCCAGACCTCCATCACACCCAGGTCCAGGAGCAGATGAAAATTCCTCTCTCCACCCCAACTGCATCACCATTGCCATTCTCTTTTCCTTTTGTGTTCTGTCTTATTTAGACTGTAAGCCTGAGGACAGGGAACTGTCAAATCAACAATTTGTAAGCCTTTCTGAGAGCCTTCATAGCTGAACAATGGGGTATAAATACTCTATATAAAAATAAAATAAATAACTGGGCACACTTCTTTGTCAGTGCATCCCACTCTGAAAATACATGACTAGACAGACAGACAGACAGACAGATAGAGTTATCTTTTTTAACAATGACCCTTATTATTCAGTCTTTCAGAAACCACACCAGACATTTAATATGATGAAAGCTTGGAGAAAAGCCTCCAGAAGAAGACAGAAATCCCCTTTTAAAATAATGCAATTAAAAATTAAGCATAAGTAGCTACCATAATTTCAGCTGGAGCAATAAGAAATATCCCCAAATAAAAGCAGGCCTTAATGAGCCAGTTCTGTCTGTGAAATCAGATCCTGTTTCTTAGCAATGAATTAATTTAATCATGTATTCAGATCTACGTTCTTCTAGAACCATTGCCCTTTGCTAATCCAGTGGTTCCTGTCTGCCTGTCATCAGCATCTGTATTTATTGTAGGATGGTTTTAAGTTTGCTCAGTTTTAGAAAACGGAAAAAAATAAATTCTATTCTGAGACTTTTCCTCCATATGTTATCTTGTAGACAAGACATGCATATTTCTATTGCTTGTAATACATAGGGGACTGCTATATGGCCAGCTTCATGTAACTTACCCGCAATCCCATAGTTCAAATTTCAATTTACAACTGCACTGGAGACAGATATTCATAATACGTTTGGGTGACACTTGACCTCAGCACAATCCTCTTGCCTACAGATTGAGAAATGCAACTTCAGGAAAATCTGACATCCAAGCAAAGCACACTATTAAATGCTCTCTGTTATTATTGCCTTGGGTGCATGAGATGAAAACACCCTCTGACCCTTCCAAAAGCTAAACGCTCACATCTTCACAAAGAGGGAAAAGAAATGACATGCCCATTCTTACCTAGGTTCAAAGTTCTTTTGCTCAACCAATGCATGAGCTTCCTGCTTTATTTGTCTACTCCTTAGAAGGTCTGGGAGCACAATAGATAGGGGCTGCCTTATCAGACAAGGATGAAGTTGAAACAGCCAGTTTGCCAAAAGCATTCTCTTATGCATTCTACCACACAGTGGGAATACAAGGCAAAAGCATAAAAAGACAACCTCTCTTTATGCATCTCTCTCTCTCTCTCTCTCTCTCTCTCTCTCTCTCTCTCTCTGCAACACAGAGTAACTAGAAGGATGGAACACTCTGCATTCTAGTTCTCCTCCCCCTCCTTCTTTTCTCTCTCCTTCCATTTCCCCCATGAGTAACATGTTTGTGGGTGGCAGTTCCATATGGCAGCTGGTGGAATTAATGAGCACCAGCAGAATCATTTGGAGGCAAGCAGTTGTTCTGAATACATTTCATCATACAACACAATTGTCAAACACTTGGAGGCAAGAGACTTAAGTAAACCCAGCCCTAGATCCTATGAGCTGATAAACCACTTAGCTCATCATCTAAAACCTTGATATTCTCTACTTTGCCTGTGCAGATAAATACCAAGCCTTAATATATTAAAGAACAACTTTATCTGCATTCTAAATTATCTGGGAGACAGCCAAGAAAATTAACATGCTCAGAAATTTGGACAAATGAGAGTGTTTCCTGTTTAGGATTAGACTAAGCCATAACGAATTCAAATGATCAGGAGTTCTGCAAAGGTTTGTGTGCATATAGATTCATATGCAAACATTTAGGCTGCAATCCTCAAAACATTTATTATGTGGTAAATACCACCGTGGGACTTACTTCTAAGTAAACATATCTAGGATACATGGAAGCAGCCTTGAAAAAAGTTTTCCTAAAGTACAGGCTACACTCAGTACAGGAATGAATGAACGAGAGATCACCATGTGGCTCACATCCCAAACAGGCCAGCATAACTTCACTTGTACAGTGGATTTTTCAACTTCAAAAGCAGTTTTTCTGGAATATAATTCCCTGAGCTTCTTAGATAAATAAGGACAAGAGGAGAAAATTCACACTGGTTACTGGGCTTCTGAAATGTGTTTTCTACAAATAATGTTTCGTTCATCTTATTACGTGTGCAGAAACCACATCTGGAGTGTTACATGCTGAACAACAAATAACTGGTAACAAGTATTTGGCAGATGGAGTGAAGGTATACTAATGCATGTATCCTCTGCCTATGAGAAGAAGAGCATGTGTCTGAATTGCAGGCACCAAGTCTGATCCCATGTGGACAGGCTGATATTTGAAACTGTAATCTTGGATTACTGAGCACCCCATTTACTGTAATGCAGCAGCTACTGTTGGTTTTGCCACCATTTTCTGACCACAAAAAATGTTTAGTAGGCGAGTAAAAGGGATGGAAGTCGATTCCTGTACAAGAAAGAATCCTGAAGAGCTGATTACCTGGGCTATAGAACTGAAAAGCCTAGGACTTCCTGGGCTTCCAATCTGTCAACAACCTTTGGTTCAAACATACCAGTAAGTGACAATTAGCATTGCCCCAATTTATTGCATTTCAAATATACAATGTTTCTCCAGACACAAATGAATAAATGAAAGTCTCACCCACAATGCATAGCTCTCCAAACATGCCTTTGCAGTTGAACAAGGCAGGTAAGCAAGGAGGGAAAGGTGAGAAAACATGGCAGATGAGGTGAGAGAGGAAAGTAGTTTGCGGTTTTGGCATGGAGTTTTGAGCAGCAAGAAAAGACGATTTGCTAGAAAGAAGTGGTTCCTTTGCCAGCTTAGAAGGAGGTGCATGAGGGGGAGGGGAAAAGCAGAGTGGTGGAGTTTGGATGCTGGAAAGCATATGTTGCTAGCATATGTTGAGGCGGGGTGAGCAACTGATAATTTATCATCTGGAAGGGAAGGGTTTCTCTAGCCTGGAAAAGGTAAGCTGTGGTGTTTTATGCTTTAAACTTTTTGAAAATTGGGGGCAGATTGAGGAAAGTTGCTAATTTTGTAGCTACTTTGGCCGCATCATAATCAACCCCTGCCCCAGTTTCCAGTGATTCCCTATGGAACAGACTAACACACACCCCCTTTACATCAGTTTCAGTTTACATTGTGAGTCCAAAAAGAACCCCCAGCATAAATCCAGACTTGCCTGTATGAGAAAGCCAGCAACCCAGCAGTAAGAGGAACACTCTCTGTCCAGCAATGAAACCATGAGATTACACCACTTCCAAAATTACCACTGAAACTGTCAAAACCTTGCACAGTGTTTCCCGCTAAGATCTACCTTTGCCAGGATTTTGCTCAGAGAACGAAAGCTGGCTTGATGATGTGATTGTTTATTTTCCTGACAAATTCAGAGGTTATCTTTCGTGCCATCTAAGTAGCACTTGTTGAAATGCTCTAGTGCTGAACACAGCAAGAGGAGCAAGTTCTTTTGTCTCTCATCTCCTGTGTGACAATCTCTTCTTCATAAGGTTTGAGCCCCAGGGATTCTAAAGATGTCCTGATGAAAGGCAAATTGAGGACTCCTCCAGCTCCACACTCCATCCACACTTCTGGAGAAACTTAGCTCTTGCCCTGGGCTCTGTAGAGAATGGTGACAGATGCTATGCCTGAAAACTCTGGGTTCCTCATTTATTGCACATATACAATGAAACCTCTTTTTTATTCTGTGTTAATTAAACAGGAATAACTAACCCTTTGATCTGTAGATACCATAACATAACTAGATCAGATATCATATTCCAGTGATTATCACCAGAGTTTTACAGTTGGCCATTGGTATCTCCTGGGGTTTGGTTTCAGGACCCCCCTGTGGATACCAAAATCTAGGGATGCTCAAGTCTCATTATATACAATGGCATAATAAAAATGGTGTCCCTTATGTAAAATAGAAAAATCAAGGTTTGCTTTTGAGGGGGTTTTTTTGGGAGGGGAAAATATTTTCAAGTTCTTGACAATTGAATCCATAGATTCATGGGGCCAACAGAGGCTCTTCTGGTCAATTAGAAGGCAAATCAAGGAATTGAGGCTGTGCCTGAGCTGGATGGGGTTACACTCTCCCTGAAATCTCAGGCTCTCAGCTTGGGTGTGCTCCTGGACTCCACTCTGAGCCTGGATGCCTAGGTTTCAGCAGTGGCTAGGAGTGCATTTGCACAATTAAAACTAGTGCGCCAGCTGCGTCCATTCCTTGAGAAGTCAGATCTGGCTACAGTGACACATGCTTTGGTTACATCCCATTTGGACTACTGTAACACACTCTACATGGGGCTGCCTTTGGAAACTGTTTGGAAACTTTAGCAGGTCCAAAATGCCGCAGCTAGAATGGTGACCGAAGCCAGTTATAGGGAGTGTATAACTCCTGTACTGAAACAGCTTTACTGGCTACCAATTCGTTTCTGAGCACAATTCAAAGTGGTGGTCATGACCTATAAAGCCAGGTCCAGACTATTTGAGAGACCATGGCAGGATACAGACCGCCCAAAAAGGGTGGTCTGCGGGCGCCTTGTTTTGCTGCTTGAGAGAGCCACAGTGGACAAACCACGTTGCTCCCTCGCACAGCAAAAAGAACCTGCAAAAGGCGGGTTCTTCTTGCGGTGCCATTGTGATGCCACAGTGTGCCAATGGTGCACTCGCTGCATCACAATGACGCCGGGACGTGCGGACGCTAAGCGTCCATCGCATCAAAATGGCAGTGCCCGTGTGTACAGGGCGCCGCCTTTTGACACCCTCGTCACATGCTAGGGGTGAGGCATGTATCAGTGTTGCGCCCTCGGCCAACCCCTAGCATGTGACGAGGGCGCACTATAGGCCCATCTAGATAGGACCCATATCTCCCCATACAAACCACCTAGACCCCTAAGATCCTCAGGAGACGGCTTTCCCTCAGTCCCACCACCATCCCAGGCTCATTTGGTGGGGCACAAGAGAGAATCTTCTCAATGGCTGCTCCCACCCTCTGGAACTCCCTTCCACAGGAGACTAGGCTGCCCCCCTTACTGCTGGCCTTTTTCCAGTAAGCAAAGACATTTTTATTCAAGTAAGCTTTGTAAAATCATGCAGGCCTAGTTTTATTGAGGGATTGGGGTTGTTTTAGATTATTTTTAACCTTGTATGTTTTTAATTTTGTATGTTGTATTTTTAAAAACTTTTTACTATTTTAATTGTTTTTAAAGTGTTGTTTTCATGTGTGTGTGTCTGTGTGTGTAATGTTGTGAGCTGCCTTGGGTCTCAACTTGGGAGAAAGGTGGAATAAAAATAAAAATAAAAAATAAAACTGTATTCATGAGCCAGACACAAAGTCATCAATGGTAGGGTCCATCAGTATGGATGGGGATATGTTTACTTTGCAGGGGCTGCAATCCCACTGCAGAAATAATCCAAGTTGATACTACTTTTACTGCCATAGCTCAATGCTATGGAATTCTGAGATTTGTAGTTTCTTGTGGCACCAGAGCTCTCTGACAGGGAAGGGCTTATATCTCACAAAACTACAGTTCCCAGAATTCCATAGCACTTAGCCATGGCACTTGAAATAGTGTCAATTTGAATTATTTCTGCAGTGTAGGTACAGCCAAAGTCTTCAATACAACAAAACTTAACCATAGATAGAAATAGATACAGATGCAGATGCAGACACAGACACACAGATATAGACTGAAAGAGAATCTGGAGAATTTTCACATTCAGGGAAACTTAACTACCATCAGTGTTAATCCACCAGTCACTTCAGTGTCAGTAATCTGTGCTATCAGAAGCAGAAGTAGATAGTCTTTGAATAGTAAAAAAAAAAAAAAATCAACAGAGGTGCACTAATGTTGTTACTTTATTATTGTTCATACTTGAGTATGCCTAGAACTCATTGTGGACTTAAAACAATACAAATAAAGGTGGATAGTGGTAGTGTGGATTGTTAAAGTCCTTGACCTTAAAGTTGTCTCAAATGAATGTATGCATCTTCTTATCTGCTTGGGAAGGTGGTTTGGCTAAACCTAATGCAGCATCTTCCTTCCCAAAAGATAATGTGTTACGCAACAGGTATTGTTCTTACAAATGTAATTCACACTTTCCAAATCCTTCAAGGAAACATTCAGCTGTTGTGGACTGAAGGACAAAGACGAACATAATTCATGTGACAAGGACATTTTATTTCTTTTACCGTAATGTTTCTACCTCTATGTAATTACCTCTTGAGTGATGGATCTTTAATTACCTGGTTTGAAGCTTGCTAAGAGAGATTGCTTTAGACTTTCATCTCATAAATTTTAATAACAAAAGCCATGTGATTTAGCCAAAAGTAGGCCTCTCTTTGTCTGCATTTCAGTACATGTAACTGTGGATAACTACCCTCATATTTGTGTTTAGTTTGGGTGCCGTAATATTATCCCAGAAGTCATGTAATATCAGTGGGAGACATTTCTGTCTTAGGGTGTGTCAGTGGATTCCACCTCTTAGGAACTAGCTAAAATCTTCAGGAGATAACATCTGGGACTTTACAGAAATATGATTCAATAAAAAAAGCCTCAGACATACATCTAAATCCTAATTTATATCAACACTGTCCAAGCAAATTTTCAGCTAGCACATAGCAAGAAAAGATGGTGCCTTATTTAAGACAAAAAAGCAATAACTAGTGTTCATACATTAAGTTTTTTTAAAAAAATACACAGCTCGAGAAAGTTATATTTTTGACTACAGCTTTCTGAATTTAGGTAGCTTCCAGCACACTTCTACATGTGTTTATTCAGAAATGTTCCATATATTTCTGTGTGGCAGTATTGGGACAGACACTCTGTTTCAGTGATGGCAAACCTTTTAGGGGCCAAGTGCCCAAACTAAAAGGCATTCCGGCACAAGGTGTTACCCGGTGCCCAGGGTAGGACTTCCGGGGAGAGGGGAATGGGACCTCTGGGGCAGGACTTCCACCCTCTGGGGGTGGGACTTCTTTCCCTCACCCTCCTGGGCCTTCAGCTGCCTCTCAGGAGGCAGCTGAAGGGTGGGGACAGCCAGGAAGAGGAGGAACAGGTGCATGCCTGTTCATCCTTCCCCCCCTCCATGTGCCCTGACAAATGGCTTTGCGTGCCATCTCTAGCACACATGCCATAGGTTCATCACTACGGCTCTATTTTATTATTATTATTATTATTATTAACCTTTATTTATAAAGCGCTGTAAGTTTACACAGCGCTGTACATCAATTTTTTAGTCAGACGGTTCCCTGCCCTCAGGCTTACAATCTAAAAGACACGACACAAAAGGAGAAGGGAGTGGTGGTGGGGAATAGGATCAGGTCCAGCAGATCTTTTCCACCTCCGAGGCCTGGACCAAGGCAGATGGACTGGAGGAAGGGCTTGGCTTCTTGATGGATGGTTAGAAGGAGGCTTCCTGGGTCAGAGAGGGTCTCACCTCTGGGAATGCTTCTCTAAACAATATAGTCTTTAATTCAGTTTTGAAACTGGGCAGAGAAGTGATGAGGTGTGCATGTGGGGGAAGAAGGTTCCAGGAGTAAGGGGCAGCAAGCGAGAAGGGACGAATTCGGGAGGGGGCAGTGGTAGTCCTACATTGTGACAGGAGACCCTGACTACCAGAGCGGAGGGTGCGAGTAGGAATGTAAGGAGAAAGAAGGTCAGATAAGTAAGGAGGGGCCAACCCATGGAGGGCTTTGAAAGTCAGTAACAAAAGCTTGTACCGGATGCGAAAGGGGAAGGGGAGCCAATGAAGGGAGGATAAAAGAGGAGAAACATGGTCAAAGCGGCGAGCGGATGTGACAATACGGGCAGCTGAATACTGGACAGATATTAAAGGATGGAGGTGTGAAAGAGGAAGCCCTGTTAGAAGGAGGTTACAATAATCTAGTCGCGAAACCACTAGGGCATGGACTAGAGTCTTGGCAGTAGAGATTGAGAGGAATGGACGGATCTTGGCAATGTTGTGGAGAAAGAATCTACAGGTCTTTGCGGTGGCCTGGATCTGGGGAATAAATGACAGAGAAGAGTCAAAAATGAAGCCAAGACTGCGGGCTTGATGAACCGGTTGAATAGAAGTGTCGTCGACAGAGACAGAAAAGGAATAATGAAGGGTGGGTTTAGGTGGAAAGACGAGAAGCTCAGTCTTAGACATGTTGAGCTTCAAGCGCCGAAGCCGCATCCACTGAGAGATGGCAGTCAGACAAGAAGAAACTTGCTGTTCAAGCCCCGTCGAAAGGTCAGGGGTGGAGAGATACAGCTGAGTGTCGTCGGCATACAAATGATAGGAGAAACCAAAAGAACTGATGAGTTTACCTAGAGACAGTGTGTATAGAGAGAACAGAAGGGGACCCAAGACAGAGCCCTGGGGAACTCCAACAGATAGCGGAACAGAGGATGAAGTCTGACCACCTGTGACCACTGCAAAAGATCTATCTGACAAGTAAGATTTAAACCAGTCGAGAGCAGAGTCGGCGAACCCAAGGTCAGAAAGTAAATCGACCAGGAGACAGTGATCAACAGTGTCAAAGGCTGCAGACAAATCGAGAAGAATGAGAATAGAGTAGAGGCCGTTTGCCTTGGCCCGCAAGAGATCATTTGAGATCTTGGTGAGGGCTGTCTCTGTAGAGTGCCGTGGGCGGAAGCCAGATTGGAAGGGGTCTAGGATGGAGTTGGCTTCAAGAAACTTAATACAGCGAGAATAAATGACCCGTTCTAGGACCTTAGAAAGAAAAGGAAGAAGAGAAATTGGACGATAGCTAGACAAAGAAGAGGGGTCGAGAGAGGGTTTCTTCAGAATTGGGGAAACGAGAGCATGTTTGAAGTCAGAAGGGAAGGAACCCAAAGAGAGAGAGAGATTAAAGATATAGAGGAGCGAGGGCAGAAGAGAAGGGGCTATAGAGATTAGGAGACGGGAGGGAATAGGATCAAGAGAACAGGTAGTAGGTTTGGAAGAATTTAGCAGCTTAGATAATTCATCCAGAGAAACAGGGGGAAACACAGAGAGTTTATTAGTAGAAGGTACCAGGAGGTTAGTGGTAGGGGGCAAGTCGGGAGGAACTATTTCAGATCGAATAGTAGTGACTTTTGTGATGAAGTAGTTGGCAAAGACAGTGGGGGAAAAAGATGAGAAGACAGGGGGAGAGGAAGGTTTGAGTAGTGTATTGAAGCAGGAGAACAAACGCTGCGGGCGCCTCTCATTAGCGCAGATCAGTGATTTAAAATAGTTCTGTTTTGCCATAGACAGAGCGCGTGAAAAAGATAAAAGGATGAATTTATAATGAATGAAATCGGCCGGTTCCCTAGACTTTTTCCAAAGACGTTCAGCCGCTCGAGAGCAGGACCGGAGGTACCTGATAGTGGGAGTGAGCCAGGGCTGAGGCCTAGTCATAGGGGAAGACATGCGTACAGATACAGGAGCAAAGCTGTTGAGAGTTGAAGAAAGAGTGGAATTAAATAAAGACATTGCTGAATCAGCAGAGTCCCCAAGATCAAGAGAAGAGAGAGATGAATTCAAAGTCTGACTGAGATGGTCAGAGTTAACAGACTGAAGGTCGCGGAAATGGCGCTGGACAGTACGACGAGGAGGTGGAATATAAGTAAGAGTAAAAGAAATTAAATGATGGTCAGACAATGGAAAATCAGATGCCAGGTAGTCAGAAATGACACACTTAGCAGCAAGAATTAGGTCGAGACAGTGACCAGAGGAATGGGTTGAGGAGTTAGAATGAGGCTGAAGGCCAAAAGAAGCAAACAGGGATCTAAGGCGAGATGAAGAAGGACTGTTGGGATTGTCAAGGTGAATGTTAAAGTCACCTAGGATTAGAAAAGGGACTGTATCAGATAGAAAAAACGTCAGCCAAGATTCAAAGTCAGATAGGAATTGGGTAGCAGAACCAGGAGGGCGATAGATGACAGCAACCCGGAGCTGTAAAGGAAAAAAGAGTCGAATACAGTGAGACTCGAATGAAGAGAAACAATAGCTGGGGGGGAAAGAGAGAACTTGAAACTGGCAGGAATTGGACAATAGTATACCGACCCCTCCTCCTCGACCCTCAGGGCGGCTTGAGTGAGTGAATGAGAGACCGCCAAAAGAAAGGGCAGCAGAGGTGGCAGTATCATGGGCCGGGAGCCAGGTTTCAGTAAGAGCGAGAAGGTTAAATGATCTAGAGAGAAAAAGATCATGGACAGCACTCGCTTTCGGAGCAACAGAGCGACAGTTCCAGAGTGAACAGAGGAATGGAAGCTGGGAGATAGGAAGAGGTCGAATAGGGATCAAGTTAGGAGAGATGCGTGGAGCCATGGGAAGAAAGGATTGAGTAAGCGATAATCAAAAGAAGAAAATATAACAATGACAAAAGTAGCAATATAATAGCCAACTGTACTTGGTAATATTGCCTAAGTATCACAAGGCACAAGGGATTTAATAGAGAAGGAAGGGGTGGGATTGGAAGCCTTTGCTCAAGGTCCCAGCTGCTGAGAGTGATGGAAGGAGAGATGGCTAATGGATGCAGGGAAGGAAAGCTCTATCCTTTGAAGCAGGCCCGATAGATCCGACTCAATCTTCAGATGGATGTAGGAATGGGAGGTTCTTTCCCTTGAGGGAGGCCTAGTGGATGAAAGTTCCAAGGTTGCTGTGAGGCTAAAAGGGAGAGGAGGACAGCCATGAAATCCTGCCTTAAACTTTTTTGGAGAAAGGCAGGATATACACCAATACAATAATTAAATGAAATGAAACAATTTCCTGGTATATCCAAGCTAGGATTTAAATGTAAAAAAATAAGTCATATTTGTCCTGATGTTTCCTAGATGAGAACTATTCCTTTCTTACACTAAAAGCCTATTTCAGAATGAGGTGACTGCATGGAGAGGAACTGTGTTCTGGTTATCTTCACTTGCACAGTTCTAAAGAGTCAGGTCTCTCCAATGCCAAACTTTATCCTGGGTGATGCTGTGTAAAGAGTAAACTGCAGGAGCAGTGGCAGCTGTTGGCTTCCATGCCAGTTGGGACAGTGAACTTACTCCAAATTTTAGAAGTGCTTCTGAGAAACTGAACCTATTTGAATGATCAGGCTCAGCACCTTTAGTCCTTTGAAATTTGTACTAAAACACATCATGGATTCACTGTCCCACTGGCATGGAAGGCTCCGGGGGGGAAAGGACACATAACCAGTCGCTTACAGAAAACAAGCTTTAAGTATGCTGTTTCCCTGAAAAGTTGCTCTTCCATGAGGCAAACCAAGCTCACCAAGTCTACACAGAAGGCTGAGTTGGCTTCATTGCTGAGTTTCAACACAAAGAGATTTGAATAACCTTAATCCCAAACACAAAGCAAGCCAGACCACAGCAGTTCCATCCAACCACGTCACTTTGTTGGCTGAAGTTGTCTGGAGAGCATGTTTGGAAGCAAACTTATATAGAGGCAGGGAAGGGAAAAACACTCAGGCAGGAAGGAGATTTTCAAAACACATTCACAAGGAGCCAATTAAAGCAGCTCAGGTGTTCCCATCACCTTAGGCAAGTGTCAGCAGAAAAAAGAAAAGGAAAAGGAAAGCAAAGAAGAAAGAAAAGACAAACAATCTATAATATGCAGCTCTTCAGCACTTCCCAACAAGAGCTGTGGATGTGGTGGCTTTTACCTAAACGTCTCCGTGGCAATGTATACACAAGTCTGTCCTTGCTCTGAACTATTCTGCCTAACTTGACAGAGAACACCCACTTGGGATCTAACCAAGGACAGGTAATTGTCAGACATTCACACAAACTGTGTGTTTGTTTTAGCCTGAAATCTGAGATGACTCATTTTTTATAGAGTGTGTCTCAAATTCTGTTTCGCCTTTGTTATTGTTGTGTACCTCCAAGTCGTTCCCAACTTATGGAGAACCTAAGCTAAACCTATCATGGGGTTTTCTTGGCAAGATTTGTTCAGAGTGGGTTTGCTTTGTCTTCCTTTGAAGCTGAGAGAGTGGACTTGCCCAAGTGGGTTTCCATGGCTCAGCAGGGATTCAAACCTGGTCTCCAGCATCCTAGCCCAACACTCAAACCACTACACCACACTGGTTCTACCTATTTCCCCTAACCATAAAAAAAGAATAGAAATTGCAGATTATGTGGGGCAGGGGTGGGATGGAGAGAAGAAAAAGTCCATGACAAAAACTTTGGCCAGAAAAGAATGAAGAGGTTACACACAAACTCTAAATGTACTGTTAACGTGCACAATTTTCCTTCTTCTTTTAGCATGGAGAAATCTTAATGATTTCTCTCAGAAAAGATCTGTTTCATGGGAATAAAGCCAAGTTTAGAATCGATCAAGCTGTCAATTTTGATATTTTGGTTTCTAAAATACCTTTCACCCTAATGCTGATGGAGATGTTTATAAAATGAAACAATTTTCTAATAGAAAAGGAAGGAGAACCTACCTAAATAAGGGGACAGCTAGATCACATTTCAGGCTTGCTAGAACAAGCAACAGCCATTCGCTAAGCAGAACTGTAACTGCTCACAGTTTTTCACGAATATTTTAACAGTGCTGGACAAAACACCTCTTTCTAGTCCTTTTCTACCAGAATTCCTTGCAAAGATGTTCTCTTCAGAACATTTCCTGTCCCATACCTTTAGAGATGTTATCTTATAGCTAAATCTGCATGATGCTATGATGTCATTTTTCCATGGCATGATCCCCAAATGGCTTATATACCTCGTGAGAAATATATTTGAGATGGAGAAAAGAGAAGTATTGAGACAAAACGAACAGAAATCATGGGAAACAATGGCACCAAACAAGAGAGCACAAAATGGCGTAGTTAAGTCAGGGTTTTTGTCCAAATCATATCTTTGTAGTTAAAAACATCAAAGCAGCTATGGACATGTAGTTGCCATTTTCTGTTCTGAATCCATCCTCACATCTATTTCTCAGGGAGGGGGGCATTGCTAACTGCAGGGATGGAAAATGTGTAGTACTTCAGACATTGCTAGACTACCATCTGTTATAGCCATCAAAGCTTGTGTTGAGGAATGGTTAAAACTGGACAGAGCTGTCCAACGTCAAACATTTCCCTTCCCCAGCTTACTAGGATCTATAAGAATCTATGGTGGGATACAGAGTGCCCCTTTGGGGTGGCCTGCACCCGCCCCTTTCCCTAACGGATCGGGACCACAGCGGCCACAGCAGCAACCCCACAGGCCCTGATCTGCTGCTTCTCCAGGCCTTGGAGAAGCAGCAAAACGCTGCTTCCCCGCAGCCTAGAAAGGTATGTCCTTGGGGCTTCATGCCCCAAGGACTTCCCGACATCAGCAGGGGAAAAAAGGGGTCACTCGGCCCCTTTCTCTTCCATATCGCTGGCATGGCTGTTTAAAGGCCGTGCAATCGATACATGCAGCAAAAGGAGCTCCGTTTCGGCGCTCCTTTCGGCACCACTGAAAGGGTGCCACAAGCACCCTGCAGTGGCGCACACATGTCACGCCCACACCACGCCGTTTGGACGCAGCACGGCCGTCACGTCGTAATGGCGGCACCCATGTAGACAGGGCGCCGCCATTTTGACACCGCGGTTACATAGTAGGGTTGCGGGGAGTCTGTAAAGGATGCCCCGAGGCAACCCTAGCACATATTCAGGCTGGCGCAAAGCGCCGATCTGGATACCGCCTATGTTTAGAATAGCTTAAAATATGTGTGCACTAAGGTTTATATTTCTCAGCCTTTTGTAGGATTTCCTCTTTCCCCAAACAAAAGCAGAGAGGAATACTGCCAGAATAACTATCCATTTTAACACCTCTTTAGATACATGTCCTCCTACATGCACAATGTACACCATAAAAAGGATGGGAAGGTGTTTAAAGTTTGTTGTTAACAGCTGGGAGTGGGAGGACAAAGGAATGGAAGGTTCAGGTAGTAGACATTGCTGCCCCACTCCAGCAAGGTAGCTCCATAGGCCTTCCACTCAGTGCCTCTCAACAAGCCATGAGAAACACAAATCAGGATCGTCAACATCACCATCATGCAGCTGAAATGAGTTCCAGCAATCTCATCCAGACATTGCTCTGAATACCTCCCCAGGAGCTCCACTGGCTGCAGGGTCTAGATCACTATGGTCACAAATGATTTTGTCCTCAACACTGTTGACATAGGTGGGTCCACCAGATGGACAGAAGAATGCTTAGAGGCAAATCTGAATCTCCACATGCATCTTCTTGTAGGCAGAGATGCAGACACCCATCACATGCTGTCATCATCTACAGTTTTGTCATTTACCACTCCAAACCAGTAGTTTATTTTTAATATATTGTTCAGTGCCTGGAAGAGATAAGCATTTTTTGCACAATACCTGTTAGATCAAATTGAGAACTTCTCATTCAATAAACAATTATTATTCAGATAGTGCAGATAACTAGAAAAATGTCCTGTATTTTTCATTCAGATAGTGCAGATAACTAGAAAAAAATGTTTTAGGAGGGAAAAGATTGTTTTTCTTATATTGGAAGTGAACCTAAAGCTGAAAATCAAAATTGTTTCCATCTCATTAATTGGCAATATAATCCTTACCACAACCCCCTGGAATCAGCTTTTATTGAAATCATGAGAAGCACTTCCAGGCAAACATTCTTCTGATCCGGGAGCAAAAGCATACAAATAAACAAACATTTAGAACAAGAAGTACAGTACTCATTCAAACCCCTTGAAAAGAAATAATAACCCATAACTGCTATGCACTTTGCAGTCATAGGCGAATAAGGCAACAGAGGCTGGAGCAAAATATTACAAGAATGAAGGGTGGTTGTTGAAAATAGCAGCTTCCACTGCTCTCTCTTTCTCTCCCCATAACATCTAATAAGTGAAAACATGTGACACAACACCATCATGCTCTGAATTTTCTTGTCCTGAGAAAAAAAGTCAATGAAGTGAAGCAGATGCAGTGAAACTCAATATGATGATATCACAATTAAACATTCTTGCAGAATAAATCTTCCAGCAGCAAGAAGAGATCATGCTTTTTCGTTTTTTTATTATTATTATTTTAGAAAATGTCAGTTTATTATTACATCTGAATTCTAGCTATGTCTAATTTTGTTTTTGCTCTAGGAAAACAAGTCGTCTTCATAAACCATGATTTGAAGTTGGAGTTTCAATGAATAACACTGATTAACCACAGTTTGACTCCAACAAACAATAAGCCACAGCTAGCTAGAAAATGGAAGTGAAAGCTTCCCATCTCTTCACAAATACACCTGAGAAGGAAGCAAGGGGGAGCACACAAACCCAAGGCTATTTCACATCATGCTAAACCATGTTTATTATCAATATTATTACTGAATGAGGCCATTATGTAGGAAAAAAGAAGAAAGGCATTTCACATAACAGTCTATGGAACCAGCAACCATATATCTCATATACTGTTTCATTTTTATTAATTACGGCAAATAGCCAGGACATATAAGCCTTTTAGGAGTCATTACTACACTATATGGGCATTACTCACCATGCTTTTAAGAACCTGGGTGGTGAGGAGCACCCAACTTCTCACATTCCATTGTCATAGGTTTTCTCAAATAGAAATTAAGTTATCTGAAGAGCTCCTGTTCATGTGGAGGTTCTTCAAATAAGCAGGAACCTTTGAAAATACATGGCTGTTATCATGTAATCTATCATGTAGAGTTGGAAAGGACCACAAGAGTCATTAAGTGCTATCTGCTGTCATGCAGGAATGAACAACTAGACCATCCAACTAGACCATCCAACCTCTCTGTAAAGACTTCCAAAGAAGGAGAATCCACCACCTTCCAAAGCATGATGCACAATAGGCCCTCCACATTAACTGGGATTAAAGGCAAAGGGAACCCTGTGAAAGTGGAAAAACCACAAATAAAAAATGCTATATTTTTAACCTGAGAGAACACCTGTCTAGGGATCTCTAGGTTCTTCAGTGGAACTCTATGGTCAACATCTACCAGAAATTGACCATAGTATCGTGCTGGAGGACCTACAAATGCCTAGAGAAGTATTTTCCCTAGTAATCTCTGAGTCATCCAGCACAACTTTTGTGGTCATTCCCTGGAGGACCTAGAGATTCTTAGACAAAACATATTAATCAAATCCACAAATAATCAAAGCAGCATAAATCAAAGCCACAAATGTGGAGGGCTGACTGTATTATACACTTTTTACAATTTAGCCTCAATACTGTTTTTAATAAAAAAAAATCTAGAATGCCAAATCAGAGAGAAAATATTCTGTCTCTTTAAAAAAAAAGCAAAAAGCAAATAAACTTTATATCATGCCACAATCGTAACAGTTCTGATCCTTCTCCACATTATCTTTTGCATTTGGAGGGAATTTACCATTGGTGCCACACAACACAAATAACAGCTTTAGGGGAAATAAAACTTTTGTTAGGCTTATAATGTATGTTCCAAGTCCTAACATGAAAGCTTTTAGTTAAAATAGGAAAATTAAGCATGCAGATCTACACCTTGCATTTAATGTGACATGTTTTGACAACAATAGCCATTCCAACTCACACCTTAAAGAGCTGAGTATAAGTCTAACCATAACTGAAGGAATGTATGAACAGAACTGTGGCCAGGCAGAAGCTTTCTTTGGATGCATCTACACTGTAGAAATAATGAAGTCTGACACCATTTAATGGCCATTGCTGCATGCTACAGAATCTTGGGCCCTGTAGTTTTGTGAGACACCAGCATTCTGTGGCAGAGAAGGCTAAAGACCTTGTAAAATTACAAATCCCAGGGTTCCATAAAATGGTACTACAGCGCTTAAAGTGGTGCTACACTGCATTGTTTCCACAGTGTAGTTTCCACACTCTTGCTCTCAAAATTCTCTTCCACTTCAAATCAAATTAACCAGAGATTTCCTTCATTTTGGGCCACAGCTCTCTAGAAAGAACATTTTCTTCTGAAAAAGGTCAAATTAATGGTGACATTCAATCAACATCATATTCATTCACAGGAGCTCCTTCTGAGTTAAGTTTTATTCAAACTGGCAGTTTAATTAGCAAAAATGGTAAGGTATAATTTTAAAACGAAATGTTATCTCACCGTTAATAAGAGAAATATTTTAATTGCAGCATCCGGCAAGCTATGACCACATGATAATGTTCTCTTTTGAGGAATTAGTAATGCTCATCCAAAATCTGGAGACAAAGAGAAAACGGAAAGGGGGCAGAGGATGTGCATGACACAGTATCTGAAGATCCATGTCTTAGGCCCCATTCCCATTTACATTTAAACCGGTTTGCGATTTGCCTTCACTCCGTGACAGTGAAGCGATTCCAAAAGGTCCGTCACTCCCACTATGAAAGTGGAATTTTTCATTATCTCCTTGTAATCATCCCCACTAGTTTACACCAATTCAAAATGCTTGTCAATCATCTGTGCGTCATTGGTGACGTAAGTGGCACCCTGCTTGGGAACTACATCTTTTTAAAAAATTAATAGAAGATTCAGTTCATTGGTTTTGCATCTATTTGCCTCACTGAGAGCATCTGGTCTGACCCCAACTCAAGGACACCTGGGAATCCTGAAGGTTTAGATCAATTACTGAATTATTGAATTATACAAGGAATAGTGGTCTCAGAGTTTTGCTGACAGCTCAGTGTACTGAAGCACAACATTATTTTAAAAATATTGTGTATTAAATTACCTTCAGTCTATGTCTATGAGATGCATATGAAACATACATGGATCCCATCTCCCATTAAATCCCATTAGACATACTGTATATAAATACAGTATACCAAACTCTGAAAAACTCCAAAATCCAAAATACATCTAGTCCTCAGCATTTTGGGTAAGGGATATTATTATTATTATTATTATTATTATTATTATTATTATTATTTTACTATATTGTATATGGATATAACTTCTGAAAGGAAAGAAGTCACCTTTCCTTTCCTTTATATTTCCTTTTAGAAGCTTCCTTCCTTCCTTTTTCTTTCTTCCTTTCTCCCCTTCCTCTTCCTCCCTTTCTTTTCCTTCTTTTCTTCAGTTCTCCCTCCCTCCCTATCATTCTTCCTTCCTTTTTTCCCTTCCTTCCCTTCTTCTTCCTACTCTCCTTCTGCAGGAAGAGACTTTTATTCTGGCAAAAGCACAAGGGAGGAGGGGGATGAGGAGGAGGAGTGGAAGCTGGACTCCGATGGAAACGAAAGGGAAAGAAATCACAGGGACCCACTCCCTCCCCCTCCCTCCCCCTCCTATCTCTCTCTCTCCCCCCCCCTGAGCTTGCAACTTTTGTTTTGTCTTTCCCCTTTTCCCTCTCCAAGTTCTCTGTGGTTTTGATGGAGAGGAGGAGGGGGGAGGAAGGAGCTTGAACACCCCCAGGGCCTGAAGGGGGTGTCCGGACCCCCAACCCCCCCCCCCTTGGCTACGTCCCTGGTCCCATGGTCAGAAATACTAAAAGAGAAGATAGGGAGTTCATGATGGAAGAGAGCGTCTTAAATATGAGCTATTGAAAGTATAATTTCAAACAGTTCCAATGAGGAAGAAAAATGAGAGATACCTTAAAAAATCCAGGATGCATGTCAGGGAGAGAGCAAGAGAAGCTAAAGTGCAAAATGAGCTCAGGCTCGCTAGGGTGGTTAAAAACAATAGAAAGGGATTTTTGAGTTATGTCCATAGCAAAAGGAAGAACAAGGAAATGGCAGGGCTGTTGTATGGGGAAGATGGAGAAGTGCTGAAAAGGAAAAGGGAAAGTCAGAACTATTCAAAACCATCTTTGCTTCTGTCTCCTCCCAATGGAAGAACAGTGCTCAACCTGTGGGAAACACAGCAGATGATGCAGTAAGGAAAATGCTGCACAGAACAGGTAAAGAAGTAGTACAAGAATGCCTGGATATTCTAAATGAATTAAGGTCTCCAGGGCCAGAGGAACTACATCCCAGGGTATTAAAGAACCGGCAGAAGTAACCTCAGAACCACTAGAAATAGTATTTGATAATTCCTGGAGAACAAGTGAAGTACCAGCAGACTGGAGGTGGGTAAATGTTGTCCCCATTTAAAAAAAAGGGGGGGGGGCAAACAATTACCACATGGTCAGCCTGACATCAATACCAAGAAAGATTCTAGAGCAGATCATGAAACAGACAGTCTGTAAGCACTTAGAAAGGAATGCCATGATCACAAAAGGTCAAAATGGGTTTCTCAAAAACAAGTCATGCCAGATAAATCTTGTCTCTCTTTCTCTCCCTCCCTTTCTGTCTCTCTAGATTTATAAGCTGCCCATTTTTGCTCCTGAGGGAGCCCTCTGCAGCCAAACCATGCGGGCTGTCTCCGCACCAAAAAGAACCTGCTAGAAGCAGGTTCTTTTTCATGCATGGGGCGCTGCCGTCAGTCCACCATTAGCACACTGTGGCATAACAATGACGCAAGCACGGTGCCCCATCATACGGAAGCGGCACTATGCTTGCGTCATCATGGCGGCCCTCGTGGGGACAGGAGGCCAGCATGATTGTGGCATCTGTACAGACTAGGGTTTGGGAGTGTGCAGATGGTGTGCACTCCCGAACCCTAAAATCGGCGCTGGCACATCTGTCTCAGGCTTAAATTAGTAGAGGTAGCTAATATCCCAGAAGACAGGATCAAAATTCCAATTCTATGATTTCATGATTCTGGTTATATTTTATAAGCTGTGGAACCAAGGAATTCTACCACTCTTGATCTCAAGCAACTGATATAGAGGCATACAGCCTCTAGTAGTGAACAAAAATATATATGTACACTGACTAGTAACCATTAACAGCCATATCCTCCATGGATTTGTCCAATCCACTTTTAAAATGGTCATCAACATGAATGACTTTAAAAGTGGATTGGACAAAAGGCAGTTTAATTGTGCACTGTGTGAAAAAGAAATGCTCCCTTTCATTTTTGCTACATCATTCATCATTCAGCTTCACTGGATGAGCCTGTGTCCTAGGATTATGGGAAAGGGAGAACAGTTTCTCCCTATCCACTCTTTCCATAGTCCTCATAATTTCATATACAGTACCTCTATCCCATGAATGACACATGGAATAAAGAACTATATGAAGATGATCCCCAAATTCTAGAGAGCGAGATGGAAGCTGCAGTATGAGAAATTGGGACCATTCCAGTTGAATTGCTACAATCCACACAGACAGAATGAACTAATGTTAACTAAAATATGCCAATAAATACAGAAAACAAAATGATGGTCAACAGACTGGAAACAATCAATATGCATCCCCATGCACAAAAAAGGAGACACAAAAGGCTGCAGCAATTGTAGGACCATAGCATTAATTTCCACACAAGCAAAATTATGCTTAAAATTGTGCAGTCATATGCAAAGAGAGAAATCTCAGAGGTGCAAGCAGAGTTCAGGAAAGAAAGAGGTGCTAGGGACCACACTGCAAACATACTATGGCTCATGGAGTGTACTAAGGCATTCTAGAAGAAAATCAGCAGGTACTTTGTAGACTATAGCAATGTCTTTGATTGTATAGATCATAAAAAGCTATGGAGTGTTCTTAAAGACATGGGAGTCCCACTACATTTGATAGTACTGGTGAGAATTCTGTACTTAGGACAAGAAGCTACTGTTAGAATAGAATACAGATAAAAGAATGGTTTCCACTTGGCAAAGGGATCAGGCAAGGCTACATTTTATCACTCTACTTGTTCAGCTTGTACACAGAAAATATCACATGAAGAGCAGGTTTAGACTCAGAAGGACAAATAAAGATAGGAGGAAGGAACAACATTCTAAGTTATGTGGATAACACCATAATACTAGCCGAAAACATCATAGACTTTGAACAATTACTAAGTAAAATCAATGAAGAAAATGCAAAGGTAGGCTTACAGCTAAACATAATGAAAACAAAAATAATAACCATGCAGGATCTACATAAATTCATAAATTCAACCTAGATAATGAGTTGAAGATTTCCTGTACCTTGGATCAAACATTTATCAGAACAGAGAGTGCACACAAGAAATAAGAAGACTAGAATGGGAAGGGCAGCCATGAAAGAACTAGACAAGAACCAAAAGTTTAAAGATATACAGCTGAACAGTAAAGTTAGAATCATCCAAGGTATGGTTTTCCTAATTACTATGTACAGGTGTAAGAGTGGGACAGAGAAGAAAGCAGATAAGAAAGAAATTAATTCATTTGAGATGTGATGTTATAGAAGAATGCTGAGGATATCATGGACAGCCAAAAAGACATACAAATGAGTCCTTGAACAGATCAAGCCTAAACTCTCCCTAAAAGCCAAGATTATGAAACTGAGGGTATCGTATTTTGGCCACATCATGAGAAGGCATGACTCATTAGAAAAAAACAATAAGGCTAGATAAGGTAGAAGGTAGCAGAAAAAGAGGAAGACCACATATCAGATGGATGGACTCAATCACAGAGATCACGGACCATGAATTTACAGGACCTAAACAGCACAGCAGAGGACAAAGGGTCTTGAAGATGTCTCATTCCCAGGGGTCACCATGAATGGAGGCTGACATCAGTAGTGTCCCTGAACTGGGTGACACCCACTGAGGGGTGGGGCTTCTGAAGGGGTGGGGCTTTTGGCCCCGGACTTCCGGTAGGCTTCCAGGGGAGGGGGTTTCTGGCCCCTGACTTCCAGTGGGGTTTCCAGGGTGGGAGCACCTATGAGGGCTGGAGCAGGCACCTGTGCCCCCCACAGAGCTGGGGCGAGCCGGCATGGCCCTGCAAGCAACAGGTGGACCAGGGAAGCCAGCACAGGGTTGAGGAAAGTCGGCACAACCCCATGAGCACCCACATGGACCAGAGCAGCGTCGGTGGGGAGCTGACCTCATGTCACCCCCATTTGGTTTCACACACACACACACACACACACACACACACATACCTTCTTTGGTGTCACTTGGTGCAGTCCGCATGCCCTGCACCACCCCAGTGTTGCTACTGGCAGACATGAAGTCAGTTAACAACAACAAACTCTATTCCATTTCTCTTCATCTCTAGGATGTTCTCCAATCCCATGGGAATTTTGATTGCCCTTTTCTGTACCTTTTCCAACTCAACATGACATTTGTACTAGAACTGTATACTGTGTTGTTATTTTATTTAATATCACCTTTCAGCCTACTAGAGGCCCTAAGCTGATGCACAACAGGTAAAAATGTTTAAAACAATACAGTGTGGTTTGACCATAGCTTTGTGTAAGAGTAGTATGATAGTGGCAGTTAGGTTTTTAATTCTTTTCCTAGCAATGTCCAAAATCGAACTTGCCTTTTCAACTGTCCCTGAACATAGCTCAAATGCAGTGGAAATAGTTTTCTTGCAAGCAAAGCAGTTCTGACTTGATTCTAAGAGCCCATTCACACCACATAGTTATAGTTCTACATTCCCCTTTTGTGGCAACATCCTATGGCATCTGAAAATCGGCAGTTTGGTGAGGGCAGTAGAGCTCTCTGACTAAGAACTTTAAATTCCCCTTCCTGAACTGCAAATCCCAGGTTTACATGGGACATTGCCAGGGTAGTTAAAGTTGAATGTAGCACTATAAGTGTAAGATACCCACTGCAGAACGGAGGCATGAAACTTGATATCTTTCAACCTTACACAGTTCTTTCCCATCCCCTACCCAAAAACTTGCAATATTACTGGAAACTGCACAGCACAAATCCATGCAAAAATTTGGGGGAGGGGGAGATATAAAGGTAAAAGTAAAGGTAGTTCCTTGACATGAATGTCTAGTCATAAGCAACTGTAGGGGGCGGTGCTCATCTCCATTACTAAGCCAAAGAGCCAGCATTGTCCGAGAACTACTCTGGTGGTTATGTGGCCAGCATGACAGCACCGAACACTGTTACCTTCCCATCAAAGTGGTAGCTATTTATCTATTTGCACTTGCATGCTTTCGAACTGCTAGGTTGGCTGCAGCTAGGATGAGTGACAGGTGCTAATTCCCATCATGCAGCACTTGGGCCTCGAACTGCCAACCTTCTGATCTTCCGATCATCAGAATTGGCATATTGGCATCTTCACTACTAAGCCACCACATCATTCTCTCTCTCTCTCTCTCTCTCTCTCTCTCTCTATATATATATATATATATATATATATATATATATATATATATATTGTGTATGTGTGGAGAGGGGGAGATTAGCTTTAAACCCTTCATCCCCATTTTTGCTCCATCTATCTGCAATGGCAAGAAAGTTTCTCTTGGCAACAATAGCCATTTTCCTCTCATGGCAAAGATTCAGAAGGACAAAAGCCCCTCTGCTCCCACACCATAGTCCCAATCCAGCTCAGATATTTGCTAAACAAAAACCAGGCCAAACTACGTGACGTGTGTCATGTCTAGCTTGGCCTAAAGGAGGGAATTACTGACCAGTTATGAAGCCAGGTTCCAAATCTCTCACACACTCTCTCCAGAAGCAGACTTGGTATAGCTCTGCAAATCTTTCTGCCAACACCACTAATTAACACAGCAGAGGGTGGGAGCAGACAGAGTGAGCCAGGCTGGTTATTTTTCAATAAGGTTCTTCCTCCAAAAGAGAGGTATGCAAAAAATGTCCCATTTTGCATATCCCAACATGCCACATGAAGTGGAAGCAGCCGGTTTCTGCGCCTGTTACCACTATCTAGCATCTATCAGGTATCATATACAAAATGGCACAGTGACAAGTCAAACACTGTTTAAAGTTTACAACCTGTCCAAGAAGAGAAATGAGACCAGGAAAAGACGCAACTGAACCGATGGAAGACAATAGGCACCTGGGTTGTTTGAGGCTGGCTTATGTCTCCCTCCTTTTTTTAATGCATTGTTTTTTTAAAAATAAATAAATAAATAAAAAGAATCCTGACTCATCTTTCAAAGACAGTTTTATTACTCTGTCAGCTTTTTTTTTTTGGAAGCACAGGGAAGATGAAGCCGCCCTGGTTGCATTTTGTAGAGAGGCGGGATATAAATAAATAAATTATTATTATTATTATTATTATTATTATTATTATTCTCCAGAGACTTACTCCTCTGATACCCTGTACGTAGAGAGATCTTTTAGCACCTTTGAGAAAGAAAGAAAAAAATTGGCAGCATGAGCTTTCGTAAACTTCAGTCTACTTTCTCAGATGAGGAAGTAGACTGAAGTCTATGAAAGCTCACGCTGCCAATTTATTTCAGTTAGTCTCAAAGGTGCTACAAGAGCTCTCTACATACTGATTCTACAGACTAACACGGCTATATCTTTGTCCTATGACACCCTGTTGCCATGACTTTCTAGATTCTTTAATACAGTCACATAGTGGAGGAAAACATAGTGTTACCTCTAATTTTAAAACTGCACAGGGAGAGCGAAGAGGAGTCTCAGGCCAGTATGTACAGGAACCTGACAGGTTCCATCCTCAAAACTCTGCTAGCTTCTACAAGTACTGACTAAGTTTGCCTTCTCTTCCCCTTTCTCTTCCTGAGGAAGGGAGAGGAGAAGCAAATGGCTTCTGATGCCATGGCAGAAGCCAGCTGAGTCTTGAGGTTGAGTCTCACCCACTCCTGTAAACACCATTTGAGCTTCATGTCCTTCCTAGCATCTCAACTGGGAGTCTGGTGGTGTGGGAATGGAACCCTTGCTATCCCACTGGACACAACACTAGTAGTACTCTCTGTTGTGAGATTAAGATGTGCCCAGAGGAATCCCTGCTGTTGTGGTCAATCACTAATTGGAGATAGGTGGGGTCTTCTTTCCCTTTGAGAAGCAAAGTTTGGAAGAAAGGTCTCCAGGAGTCTTCATCGATCAGATAGAAGCCTCCAAGTGGTGGAGGCTCCTCTCCCCTATGCTAGAGTTTCTATGCAAAACTATAGTCTAATCTGGACTGCTGAAATACTCCAGTTTGACACTGCTTTAGCCTCCATGGCACCATCCTATGAAATCATAGGATTTGTAGTTTGTTGTGGAACCAGAGCCCTATAAGAGAAAAAGCTAAATCAAAACCATAAAACTACAAATCTGAGAATTCCATGGCATTAAGGCATGGCAGTTAAAGTGGTGCCAAACTACATTCATTCTACAGTGCAGATTAGACTTAAGATCCCTATTTTGACCCTATTCTATATTTCTTTTATTTATTACATAAATGCTTGCCTTCTATTACATTTTTCCAAAGCTTAAGGTAGCATACTGTAAATGGTTTCCTCCTCATCCAGTTGCACACAATTTTTTATACTCACAAAAATCCACAAGGAGTATGGCTACTGCCAAAAGGAAACACACCAACAAAAAAGACAACACATAGTTTACAACATTTGCATATGGAAAGTATAGATGCAAATTTAGAAATAAATATTATAGCTTAAACAGAAAGGCAATACATTGATCTCACCATTAATAGGGAAGATTGTGGCCATGCAAGCTGTGTGTTTGTTTACACTGTTATTCAGATAACTTTTTATGAGGAACTTCATAAAAATACATGGAAAGCTGTACTAGATCAAACCAAAGGTCTATCAAATGCACCGTTCTGTTCACATACCATTCAGCCTAATACCTATGAGAAGAGCAAACTTGGCTATGGTCACAATAGTGCCCTTCCAGTCATGTTCCCCTGGAAACTAGTACTGTATAGAGTGGAACACTGCCTCTAATATGGAGGGTAATCTGAAACCCTCATGACTAATAACTACTGATAGCCCCATTCTCTATGAGTATGTCTTAACAGTCTTTTCAAAATGTCCAAGATGGCAGCCATCCCTACTTTTTGTGGAGGCAAATTCTTCAGTTTAATAATGTGTCTGTGAGGGACTACTTCCTTTTTCTCTTTCCTTGATCTCCCACTATTCACCTTTATTAGATGATCTTCCCACCACACACATGCACCTTGAGATTCTAGTATTATTAGGCTAGGGGGGGGGGGGAATGCTCCCTATCCAATTTCTCCATTTTATTGTATTTTTAGTACTTTTTATTTCTTTAAACTGGACTTTAGTCCACACCTCTTCAAAGGGGCAGCCTTGAAACAGAGAACCGTTCTTTGTAAAGTAGGACACAGCACCCCTCTCCGTAAAATAATTAGTGGGGAAGATCAGGTAGAGTCTTGCCTGAGACTACTCAGCTTAAGTGGGGATATGAGACTAGGTAGTCTCAGATGTAAATTTTTGATTGAGGCTAGAAACCAAACAAATGGATTCAAATCACAAGAACTCAGGAAGGAGTATATCACACGGAGCTTTTGGGAGATTTTCCAGCTCAGTTCCGTCGTGACTGCATTTCCAATGATGCGCATTCACGTCGTAAAGTGAATGTGTTATCAGACGCCATTCCTTTCTATGGGAGCTCCTTGTGAGGTGATTCCAAAGTGACCCCTCATTTTGGTAAAACCAAAAAAAAAGTGACTTCACAGAATTCGCATTCAAGCTCACTTCGATTGCACTACAAATTGGTCTGGTGTGGAAACCACTCGGATGTTACCCCCCTTGGCCCCATGCGTCCTGCTCCATCATTCCCCTCCTCCTCCTTCATGCCATCTCACCCCCTCTGCCACCCTGCAACCTATCCCATCATTCCCATCATCCCCTGCCTTCTCCTACATCCCAATCCTGGCCCCGGGGACCCCCAGCGAGCTATCCCATCATCCCCTGCCTTCTCCTGCATCCCAGTCCTGGCCCCAGCGACCCCCAGCAAGCTATCCCATCATCCTGGCCCCCGCAACCCCCAGCAAGCTATCCCATCATCCCCTGCCTTCTCCTGCAGCCCGATCCTGGCCCCAGGGACCTCCAGTGAACTATCCCATCATCCCTTGCCTTCTCCTGCATCCCTATCCTGGCCCCAGGGAGCCCAGCGAGCTATCCCATAATCCCCTGCCTTCTCCTGCATCCCAATCCTGGCCCCAGCGACCCCAGCGAGCTATCCCATCATCCCATGCCGTCCTTCTCCTGCTTCCTAATCCTGGCCCCAGGGGCCCCAGCAAGCTATCCCATCATCCCCTGCCTTCTCCTGCATCCCAGTCCTGGCCCCAGTGACCCCCAGAGAGCTATCCCATCATCCCCTGCCTTCTCCTGCATCCCAATCCTAGCCCCAGGGACCCCCAGTGAGCTATCCCATCATCCCCTGCCTTCTCCTGCATCCCGATCCTGGCCCCAGGGAGCCCCAGCAAGCTATCCCATCATCCCCTGCTTCTCCAGCATCCCAATCCTGGCCCCAGTGACCTCCTGCCATCCATCCCATCATTCCCCAATTGCTCCTACATCCCCATCTCACCCTCTCTGCCAAACTGCCATCTATCCCATCATCCCCTGACAGCTTCTTCACCCTAAGAAGGATGACAGCTAAGGAGGGTGCAGGGAAGGAGGACAGCGTCCAGAGCCCCACTGAGTAAGTGCAAGGGTACCGATTTGAATCGTTGAACCCTCCGGTGTGGTAATACAATGTGCACTCACTCCATTTTGCTTGAATCCACATCACGTGACTTGCTTGGAATAGAACCGACTTCCCTTCCCCGTCAATTCGGAAGGGCAACAGAAAGGCAACCAGGTGTGGTAAAACATCACATTTTAACCTTAATTTGCATTGCTAGACAGGAGTAACTCTGGATCTGGTGTGAAAAAACATCACGCTTTGCATTGCTAGAACAGGAGTGACTGCGGATCTGAGATGCAAACCCCCCCACGTGTGATAAGGCCTGAAGTTAGGAAGAATTCCTTGACTGAAAGGGTGGTTCAGCAGTGGAACATACTGCCTCAGAAGGTAGTGGGCTCTCTGTCTTTGGAGGTCTTTAAACAAAAGTTGGATGGGCATCTTTAAGGAGTGCTGTAAATGCATATTCCTTTCTGGCAGAGGGTTGTATTAGATGGTCCTTGTGGTCCCTTCCAACTCTGTGGTTCTATAATCTTCCTTCTTTGTTCCTCCTTCCATAATTGATCAACAATGGGTCTTAGAAGAGCCAGGTTCAAGTTCCCATAGAGACATCTTTTTTCATATCTCTGATAATATTTCTTCCATCGTGCTCTATAGTCCTAAAGTTTACACTATTGTGTAAACTATTGAACAAGCAAAAGTGTTGAAAAATAGCTACCATAACCACCCACAGACTTAACCCTGAACTTTTGGTAGTAAGATTCAACATGCCGACTAGCTACAAATTCTGTGGATTACATGCAGTCATATGACAGGCACTCAGCTATTTATTATTCTAGAATCACATGTAGTCCTGGTAAATAACAGGAGGGCTCTTCATGCTTAATGACATTAGAGCAAATGGCTAAAGGAAGAATAATTATCTGATGGAAGAATAATTATCTGATTTAAACTGAATTCTTGGGAGGGGGGAGGGATGAAACACACTCTCTTTTCATAAGAGGAATTTGAAAGTGTCCTGGGGCAGAAGCTACTTTTTATATTTTAACTGAAGCCTTCATTGTTCAAAAAGCCTTGTAAGTCATCCCCCTGTCCATTGGTTATTTTGGAGTCATGGAGGCCACAGCAAGTGTCATGAAGGAGTCAGAAAAAATAAAAGGCCTTCTTTATTAAGGGTTTTCTTGTTTCCTCAAATAAGGGACTGGAGATATCATTGGACACTTGGCCAAGGGAGACAGTGGGTTTTGACTCCTATTAATAGGGAAGTATCTGTCATGACAAGTTTAATTTACAGTTTCAGTGCATGGAGAACTAGGAAGTAATTTTATAGGGAATTCTGGATGTGAGTACTGGAATTTAGAAGATATATAAAATGATGTATATATCCTCGAACATTCCCAGATGAAAACTAAGATACATATGGCCAAGCAACATCCAAGTGTGGATAAGATTGGAACAGTTATTACCATGGGGGGAAAAAGACAAGTTAGAAGAAGCTGCAGCAGTTTGCTTTTGCCTGACCCTGATGGGAAAGGCAAGATTCTGCCTTCTCTCCTCTTCATCCTGCTGAATTGAGCATTAACTACTTTTGTACAGTACTCTGAACTCAGTTTGCACCAATGAAAGTAAACCGAAGACAAAGAGGGAAAGTGGAAAGAGGAGACAGAAAGGGGTATATTTTAAAAAGCAGCTGAGAAAGTGAGAAGGCAAAAGATAAACTGGAATTGCCTCTGTCAAAACAGGACAATTGGAGGGTATGCATGTAAATCTGGTTCCATATATATATATTGCTTACCAGGTACACACAGAAGCTGGAGGTCCTTAATTCAAAAAAATGAATTGTGTGGATACATCTGATCAAATCTGCATTACACCTTGGGATTTTTAGCACATAGCCTGCATGTCCTAGTGGTTTGAGCATTGGGGTGTGACACGAGAACAGAGTCTGACTCCCCACTCAGCCATGGGAACCTACTGGGTGTGCTTGGGCACATTGCACTTTCTCAGCCTCAGAAAGCCCCAAGATAGGTTCACCTTAGGGTCACCACAAGCCAAAAATGACTTGAAGATGCACAACCACAACAACATTTTTCACCTTTTAATATATGTATCCTATTGTAGGGTTGTTATTGTTGTTAGTGTTCAAAGCTGGTATCTCACTAAGATTTGGACTTGAAAAGACTTATTCACAGCTTAGACAAGAATTAAAAAATCAGTATTGGCTATTTTGAGTTCATGAAATGGTTCCATTGGTGATTTCATTAGCTAGATAATGTATGGCCCACTCATGACAAAGAGGTAAAAATTCTCTTGACTACCCTGTATTACTGTGTCCTAGAAGAATGGACTGTAGAATCTACCAACGTTGAGGCAGTGGTGGACTTAACGCCAGGCAGTATTACCCAGAACCTAGCATGAAATGTTAATGTTGTTGAATCAATTGAAAACAGTGACTATAGTACTGTAAAATGTAATTTATATGTAAGTGGGAAATTGCCATGAAAGTCCTGCAGTCACATTTGACTTTAAAGGAGGGAACCTCTTTAAAAATGAGGGAACTGGTAAAAAAGAAATCAACAATAAAAAGGGAAATGCTTCTTGGTTATTCAAGCCCACAGTATCAGAAGCTAAGGCAGAATGTATATTGTACATCAGGAAAGTACCATGACGTCAAAGGTGTTGCCAGCATTGTTAAAGATCAGTGCCCAGGAGTCTATCAGAGAAAAAGAAGAGTTCCTTCTAAAACTGGAAGCCTAGCTCCAACTATAACAAAAAAGAGCACAAACTGCAGGGGGGGGAAGACATTAAGAGATTTTATTTTAAAGGAAAAAAAAGATTTCCATTAGCATCTTGTTAATAATATTAAGACCAACAATAACAAATTATTTAAATTCATCAGAAGCAGGAAGAAGACTAGGAATGATAATGGCGTTAAAAGAGTACTTACACACATGCACATGCACACACATAAAGATACACAGATTTTACAGAGAAGCTCCATGAATTCTTTTTATCTTTCTTTACTGCACAAAATCATTTGGTAGATGGCCAAGTCTTGACAGATATGTTCAGGAAGACATCTGAGGAACTGATCCAAACACTAATGACAAGTGATGAAGATTTTATTGACAAAACTGAAAACAAATAAATCACCAGCTTCAAATGGTATCCATCAAAGAGTTCTTAACTCAAATGTGAAATTGTTAATCTTCTAAAATATGCAACACGTCTATAAGATTAGCTCCAGATAGTGGCTAATGTTACAAGAATTTTGAAAAAAGGACTTGGGGTTGAGGGAACTTACAAATAAGTTCATTTAACATCTAAAATGATGGAAAGTGTTAATATTAGATATTAAGATTACCAAAATAAACAAGTCCTGTTGAAAAAGAGTCAATATGCCTTTTGTACAAGTACACCTCCCCCACTAACTTTATAGAGTTCAAGAGTGTCAATAAACATGACAACAGGGTTAACCCAGTAGGCATTGTTTACTTTGTCATGCAAAACAAAGTCTTATGTCATCATGTTGGAGTGATCTCTGCTCCTGGATATACAGTGACTGCTAAAATTATTCTGTTTGTGCCAACTCAACTGTAATTTTTCTCAAAGATATTACCCACAGTTTCATACAGTTTGTCACTTGGTTACTAACACACTCTGCATTGGGTTGCCCTTGAAGAGTGACCACCAAATGCATGAGTTGGTACAGAAGGCACAAGATGGCAGAACACAGATGAAATCTTGGTCCTTTGAACAAAGAACTCCAGAGTTATGTCAGCTCCCTGTTTGCTTCAAGGCCCAGTTCAAAGTGCTCATTATCAGTTTTAATACCCTAAATTACAACCTCCTTCCATGCAAGCTTAGCATCAGAGAAGGAGGCATTGTTGTATGTTCCACCATTTTGTGAAGCATGGAAGATAGGGGTGCAAGAAGCGACCTTGGTAACAGCATGTAGATTGAAAATGAGAGCTGTCCTGATGATGCTGAGCATCACACCCAGCTCACTTAGCCATGGTGAAGAATGGTGGGAGCTGTAGTTCAACAACATCTAGAGGACCACTAGTGTTTTCCTCCTTACCTAAGAGATAGAACTCACTGTTTTGTTCAGCCTCTGTATGATGAGCTGTCCACTCAAGACATTCTTCTGTGGATACGCTTTCTGAGGATTGTTTCTTCCTCTTAATTTTCTTTTCTTCCATATTTCTGTCTAGTGCTGGTGCAGGTGCAGCTAAATTAGTTTTACTGCTCTGTTGTTTTTATATCAACTGCTGCATCAATATACATTTTACTAATGTCTCCTAAGGTTGTTCCTTCTTAGAACACAAGGTGCATAATTGGGTTTTTTAAAAAAATAGAAAATAAATAGGCAAACATGTAGAAGTAAATAATATAAAATTAAGCCATTAGAAGTGGTATAAATTCTTCCCTCCCACCCCCATCTGCCTGTGCTTCTCCTCCTCCTGTTCTGTGGAAAGGAGCTGGTCTCCTGAAAGTGTTTCAAAACTCAAGAGCATGAAGGGGTTAAGGCAGGCTCATGGTTGAGGGATTTCTCCCTAATCTGTACACATGTCATGGGGATCAGGGCTGTGGGTGGTAGTGCTAGCCTGTGGCAGTTGTTCAGGCCCAGAGTCCATCGCCTGACTGGCTCAGAAAGCCCTCTTATCCAGGCAGTTTTCAAATTTAATTAAGAGGGACCCATCACAGGCTTAGCTCCATTGCTGTGCCATTCCAAAGGTCTTTCAGCAGTCACACACAAAGGAAAGCGAGGAGTGTGGTGGTGTCACGACAATGTGAGCGCTTGTTAGTGAAGAGAGCTGGGGAATTGGTGGCAGTTCCTGCAGGCCAGGAGCTCTTGCAAAGCCCCCTACACACCAACTCACAAATGACATCACAAGTGCTCCCTTCTTCCAATGGGCTCAAGTTTCATTCAGCAAACAAACAACATTTAAAACCATAGGGGCTGGGGAGGGGATGCAAATGGCTGAAAAAGTCTCGATGTGCATGGTCAGAAGCTGCTTCTTGGCAGGAGATGCTGTGGTTTGCACTCAAACAAACAGCTCCCCCATCTCCACTTGCCCTACCATGCTCCCCCACTCCATGCCTAATCGGATCTTGCTCAGTTAGCAAGTTGAGAAGCAAGGCAGACAATAGGTGCGAGACTACCACAAGAAACTGTCTACCATAGAGAGGTGGTACTGGGTAAAAGCTTTACTTAGAGGTGGCAGCTCAGAACTTAGAACATTATTTCTAAAAAGCCAATCATTAGAGCTATAGCTCCAAGTAATGAGTTGCTGGTGTACTCACATTTTAAAATAACCTCTTTCTTTCCTATAGCTTGAAAATAACTAAGGTAGTTGCATTATTATTATTATTATTATTTACAAAAAGAATTCTGTAAGCTGCTGGCCTGTAGTACAAAACATACCCTCCTGTTGTTCATCTTACTGTTATCTGAACGCTCTCAACACAGCACACACACAACATGAGACCCAGCACTTGAGGACTAGAACTCAAACTGTGGCAGGTTACAGACCACCATAAGGGACGTCCTTAGGACGTCCCATTTTGAAAAAGGGGCGTTGCTTACAGATGCCCCTAACCCTATCATGGACAGAGTCCGTGACAAATGGCGGCGGCTGTTCCACATGGCCACCGCCATATTGATGTAGAGGACGCTGTGCATCCACACGTTGCGCCCCGGAAGCATCGCGCCTCGCAGCGTCTTTTCCAGGGCCCAGGAAGGAGCGCGATTTCCACACTCCTTCCTTGGAGCGTCTGGGAGCCGCGCGGTTTAAGGACTGCAGTTCCCGGACGCTGAAAGCAGAGGCGGAGCCAGACCGCCGCTTCTCAGCGGTATGTAACCCGCCAATGTAACATTCCCCCTCAACCATAAATAAGGCTAAAGCCTTGCAACCAAAGAAATAACAAAAAGGTTAACATTAAAACAGGAAAGAAGTAATATTATCTCTTATGACGTGTGAGAGGGTGGAGGAGGGGGAACAATCGGGTTGGGGTCCCGCCCAGAAGGAAGACGTGATGCAGGACCCAGGAGGAGCCTTGGAGGAGGAAGAGATTCCAGGCGGGGGCGAATCAGCTGTGCCTAGACCGAGAGGCGAGGGAGGGGCGGGGTCCCAGGATAGAAAAGGGGAGGCGGAGCAGGAGAGAGAGGAGGAAGGAGAAAGAGGCGTGTCGGGTTCTGTGTGGCGGCCGGAGGAAACAGGATACGAGGGGGACCTAGAGGCAAGGGTGAGCGAAGCCTTGGCGGCCGAATTCAACCGACTCCACTTTAGGGGTCACAGGTTTGGTCCCGGGAGGCACTTTGAGGGGCGCGCCTTAAGTGAGAGGAATTGGCCGACGCATCCTACAGGAGGTGACTCGGAGCCATATCAAGCCCGTCCAGTTATTCTTCCGGGGCCTAGATTAGTGTGGGACATTCGAGGGAGGTGTTGGCCTTTGGGTGGACGTGGCTGCCCCAACCCTCGCCAAGAGAATACCGGTGACGAAGAGGTCGGCGGCACCACTGAATCATAATCCACGTGGCCACACCCGGACGCGGTGTTTGTTTGGAGGACTTTAGTTTCAGTTTTGAGAAGGCGGTGAGGAGAACCAGCCTCAAGTTTGTTATTCAGTTGGAGTGTTCTAATTAAAGTTATCTGCAGCATATTTCTGGCTTGGCTGTGCTTCATGGAACCCATGGGACCTCCGCCTCCTCCTCCTGAGGGAACTAGGGGCCCGGCGACATGACGCTATAATCTATGTATACAGTCAGTCCTCCATATCCATGGATTCTGCATCCACAGATTCAACCATCCATGACTTGACAATATTTTCTTCCGCATTCCAGAAAAAAATAAATTCCAAAAGGCAAACCTTAATTTTGCCATTTTATATATAATGGGACTTGAGCATCCACAGAGTTTGGTATCCATGGAGGGTCCTGAACCAAACTCCAGTGGATACCAAGGGCCCACTGTAATTATATCTTCATTATTGAAAAAGGGGAATATAATTACAAGAAGACTAGTACTGTATGTGATTACTGTATATACTCATGTATAAGTCTTGAAATTTTAGTTAAACATAATAAAATAAAAAAAACCCTGGGTCAACTTATCCACAGGTCAATGTAAGTACCATGCCTTAGCTTTTAACAACAACAACAACAACAAAAAACACCACCCCCTTCCCTAAGTAGAATGCTGAAGGGCAAGAGCTTGGTCTATCCTGGGAGAACCTCAAAGAAGCTCCTCCACTCTCTTTTCCATGGAACCAATTCTGGCCTTTTTGAATGCTTGGGTGGAAAAATAGCAGAAGTAGCAGCAGTTCTCTGGTTTTTCCCCTCAAAGGAGTGCCAAGAGAGTAAAGGAGGATGGTGCTTCTTTTAGGTGCTCCCAGGATGGACTAAGGTCTTGCTTTTCACCACTCTACCCAGAAAAGGGGATGGTTCCTTTTAAATTAGAGTAAATACTGTACCTTTACATCCATTTTGACATGTGTGTGTTTTCTTAGCCATGCCCATGCCTGGTCACCTCCCCTTCACACCACATCACATGGCCACCATTTATTATATTTCCCTCCTCATTCACATCCATGCAACTTTTAGGGTGAGCACACACAGTTATGGCTGCCAGAATTCTGTAAGTTCATTGGTATGTTGTTGTTGTTTTTGCTTCGTCCTTTACATTCTTTGTTACATGTGCCTAAATTTTACCCTCGACTTAAAGGCTTAATACATTGCAAAATAAAGCTACTTACCCCTGCTGAATTACAGTTGATTTCAGGATGCACCAAGGAATTATCACATTAAAAATGCTGCCGAATCAGCCAGGCGACTGCATCCCAACTAAATTCTGGCTCCCAGCCACACATTCAGAAGGCTGATTTTCAAAAATGGGAAGCCAGGATGTAATTTGGCAGGGGTAAGTAGCTTTATTTTGCAATGTAATAAGCCCTTAAGTCACGGGTCATATAAAAATCCTTAATGTAGGCCCCAAATCTGCCCTCAGTTTATACATGAGGTTGACTTATACATGAATATGTACAGCAGTAACTTATAAGCCACACAGTACCCCTAATCTCTCTTCCCAGAGAGGTTTGTTTGACTTTGATTTTATGTTTGGCTGCAAATATTCTCATTCATTCATTAAGAAAAAAAGATTTCTAAGGGGCTTGACAAACCGCCCCTGGGGCAGTCTGGAGCCACCCGTTTTTCCTCTGAACGGAGCCCACAGCAACCAAACCGCTTGGGCTCCCTCCATGCCAAAAAACCCCGCTAAAAACGGGGCCTTTTTGGTGCACTTGGGCACCGGCATCAGTGCGTCATTGCGCACTGTGTCACGTCAATGATGCAAGCATGATGCCCTGACATGCAGATGCAGCGCCATGCTTATGTCAACATGGCGGTCCCCATATGGATGGAGGCTGCCATGATGGCAGCATCGGTACAGACTAGAGTTTGGTCCTGAACCCTAGAATCAGCATGGCCACGCCCCTTCCCACCCGTCTGTCTCAGGCCTAGATGACCTTTCATTCACGTGGATTCTGTAGTGATGTGCAAAAGGCACCAATATTAGCATATCAAATTTAATTACAGTGTGCCCTTGTTATCTGCTGGATGCTCAAGTCCCATTAAATAAAATGGCATAGTAAAATAGTGTCCCTTATATAAAATGGAAAATAAAGGCTTACTATTTGGAATTTATACTTTCTGGAATATTTTCAAGCTGTGGATGCTTGAATCTGTGGATTAAAAATACGTAGATAAGGAGGGCTGGCTGTAAATAAAAAATAGCCTTCATATAAACCATAAGTTGACAGCAATAACCCTACAAAAGCAGACAGAGACAAGATGACCATTTCAAATGCCTAGACAAATAATGCTGTCCAAACATAGCACCAAAACAATTACAATGTGGGTGCCTGCGTGATACAACTTTTGGGGGGAATTATTCCCAAATGTGTAGTGTGGGGGCATCAACAAACGATTCTCTGCTCTTTATGCACATAAAAGAACTTCTCAAACCTTTTAACTCAACTTGACCTGTTTTATCTTAGTTGATGGATCTTATCCTTTTGCACTGCTCTTACAGGTTGTGTTGCTTTTGGTACCTATTTACCACCACCACCCTAAAAATCCTATTTTTTTCTTTTAAAGTTTATTTTACTTGGAATTTGAATGTGCTGTATAAACCCTTATAATAAAGGAAAAATAATATTGATGATGCTTTAAAAGAAGATTCATTGTGAAGCCTTACCCTTATCCACATTATCTGGAATATCAGCTATAGATGTCCTTCAGACCATGCTTGCAACATCCATGATATGATAGACAGAAATACAAGATCCAAAAAGTACAAGACATCCACCTAGCATTACATTACAATTTCCCTTGTTCTTTGGGGAGAAAAGAAATAATGCAGTCTGACACTGCTTTAATTGTCATGGCTCAGTGCCAAGGAATTCTGGGATTTGTAGTTTTGTGAGATATTTAGCCTTCTCTGTCAGAGAGCTCTGGTGCCACAACAAACTATAAATCCCAGGATTCTATACAATGGAGCCATGATAGTTAATGCGGTGTCAAACTGCATTAATTCTACAGTGCAGATGCAGCCTCTGATATATGTTTTTATTATTATTTATTAAATCAAATAAGTTTACTAAAAATGATAGAATATATTTATCATGGAATTTTAAAGTGATGTACAGATAAAACAATACCTAATTCAAAACAATAAAATGGCTTAAACAGGATAAAAATAAAAGAAATACAACAAGTTAAGGTAGCTGAAAAAGCTACAATTAAAAACTGTGTACTTATAAATTTAAAGCAAATTAAGCCCCAAATCCTCTAATAAAAAGCCAAGTCTTGACTTGGCACCAGAGAGAAAACAATGTTGGCACCATTCTGGCCTACAAGGGCATTCCAGAACAGGGGTGCAGCAGCAGAGAAAGCAGAGCCATCATGGTATGGTGGTTTAAATGTTGGAATAGAGCTCTGGGAGACCAGGGTTCAAATCCCTGCTCAGCCATGGAAATCCACTGGGTTATCTTGGGCAAATCACACTCTCTCAGCCTCGGAGGAAGGCAAAGGCAAATCTCCTCTGAATAAATGATGCCAAGAAAACCCTGTGACAGGATCACCGCTGGTGAGAAATGACTTGAAGGCACACAATAACAACAAAAGTAGGGAAATTATATCCCATACTTTCCCACTTTGTATTGTTCCCATTTAGCGGAAGCTTCCTTAAGTCTGTTTCAGAATCAAGAAAAGATACTTTTCTGGACTACAGTTCCCATTTGGAGGAAGATATGGTACAAAAAGTATTTTTTTCAAACCCTAGTCTGATTCTTGGTCTATCTAGACTAGTGTTGTTTTATCTGACCAGTAGTGGTTCACTCAAGAGGTCAGGCAGAGATATTTACCACTCTAATATCTCGGGGTGTATCTACATTGTAGAAATAACGCAGTTTGATCCAACTTTAACTGCCATTTTTCCATCCTACAGAATCCTGGGATTTGTAGTTTTGGCACTCTTTGGCAGCAAAGGTAAAGACTTTATAAAACTGCAAATCTATAGGGTGGAGCTACAGCACATAGGGTCAAACTGCATTGTTTCAATAGTGTAGATGCACCTATAGTGTAAAAAACAACCAGAAAACTTGAGGCCATTCAGTGACAGATCCTCTTCACTTATATAATGGCGGACACATCAGGACTTAGCCGACAAGACACTCCTAGAATCTCATTTGGAGGCCTACGGAGTGGCAATAGATGCAGCTAAGAATTCGTTCCTTGCTGCACATATTGCGTCCGCGGAGTCGCGTCCAGCAGAGCTGTTCAGGGTTGTGAGAGAGCTCACTCAATTGGCTCCCCCCTGAACCCACTATTGGAGCCATCTAAAGCCTGCTGTGATGAGTTTAACAACTTCTTCGCAGATAAAATATCTTGGCTAAGAGCTGATCTTGACGCTGTTATTGGTTCAGAATCGAGAGTAGAGGCGTCCAGAGCTTCCGTGGACTCAGTTGTACTGGATCATTTTGAGTCTGTAAGTACCGAGGATGTGGACAAGATCCTCGGTAGCGTTAGGAAGACGACCTGTTCTCTCGATCCCTGCCCTTCATGGCTGGCAGTTCAAGGGGGGAACGGCGACAACAGAAATGTTGCGTCGTATTGTCAATTCATCTTTCAAGGAGGGCCGTTTTCCATCTAATCTTAAAACGGCCATTGTAAAACCTCTATTAAAGAAGCCCTCCCTTGACCCCCTAATTCAAAATAATTATCGGCCTGTGTCACTGCTGCCATTTTTAGGGAAGGTGATCAAGGGAGCGGTTGCCTCCCAGCTACAGAGGGTCTTGGAGGATACGGATTATCTGGACCCATTTCAAACCAGCTTCCGGGCGGGCTATGGGGTTGAGACTGCCATGGTTGCCTTGGTTGATGATCTCCGTCTGGGCATGGACAGGGGCAGCGTGTCCCTGTTAGTGCTCTTGGACATCTCTGCGGCCTTCGATACCATCGACCATGGTCTCCTTCTGGATCGCCTGGGGGAGTTGGGAATCGGGGGCACTGCTCTACAGTGGTTCCGTTCCTACCTCTCGGGCAGATTCCAGATGGTGGAGCTGGGGGACTGTCGCTCTGACAAGAGGCCCCTTACATCTGGGGTCCCTCAGGGAGCGATCTTGTCCCCTATGCTATTCAACATTTACATGAAGCCGCTGGGAGAGATCATCCGGAGACACGGGACGCGGTGTTATCAGTACGCTGATGACACCCAAATAGTCTTCTCTTTGTCTTCGACTGATGCAGTGACTAGGGATGGCATCTCTCCGCTCGATGCCTGTCTGGAGTCGGTAATGGGCTGGATGAGGGAAAACAGACTCAGCCTGAATCCAGAGAAAACGGAAGTACTTGTGATAGGCTCTCCCGGTCCTGGGAAGGAAATTTGTCCACGTGTCCTGAATGGGGTCACGCTTCCCGTGAAGGACACAGTTTGTAGTTTGGGGGTGCTTCTGGACTTGTCGCTTCACCTGACTCCTCAGGTGGATGCGACAGTTAAAAGTACCTGTTACTAGCTTTGGCTGATATGCCAGCTGCGTCCCTACCTGGACCGGGGGGGACCTTGAAACAGTGGTACACGCACTGGTAACCTCTCAACTTGATTTCTATAATGCGCTCTACATGGGGCAACCCTTGTACCAAACTCGGAAGCTGCAGTTGGTTCAAAATATGGCCGCAAGGCTGGTCACTGGTAGTTCCAGGGCCAGCCACATAACACCTATATTGAAAGATCTGCATTGGCTGCCAATCCGCTTCCGGGCCCAATACAAGGTGTTGGTTGTTACCTGTAAAGCCCTAAATGGCTTGGGCCCAGAGTACTTGGAGGACCGCCTCTCCCCATATAATCCGCCCTGCACTCTTAGGTCAGGTGGGAAAAAACTTTTGAGAGTTCCCAAGATGAGATACGTAGCGACTGCACAAAGGGCTTTCTCTGCTGTGGCCCCGCAGTCTTGGAACTCTCTCTCTGATGAGCTCCGCTCAACCCCCTCCCTGGAGTCATTTAAGAAAAACCTCAAGATTCACCTATTTCGCCAAGCCTGCCCCCACATGTCCTGACTGTCATCTTCTCCTGTGTATTGCGTGTTGTATTATTAGATTGTTTTATTGACTTTAACTGGTTTTAATTATTAGGAATGAATGATGGATTTTTAATGTATTTTATTGTACGGTTTTAATATGGGGGATTTTTGCTGTTTTAACTTCTATTTGTAATTTGTTTCATACTGTATTGTATTTTATTAGTATGTTGTAAACCGCCGTGATCGAAGGAACGGTGGTATATAAATAAAATCTCATTCATTCATTCATTCATTCATATAAGTATAGTATAAGAATACTTTAAGGTCATGTTTTCCCCATTCCAAAAGGGCCTTGATGATCCTGACACACAGATGAGAGCAGTTAAATCTCATCCCTATTCTGTATGAAGATCAAGGGGAATTTGCCATCAGTTACTAATAAGAATGTGCTTCCAATGTGAAGCCTTGCTTTCACTCAGATTTTGATGTTGCCCGGAGGACTTAACTCATTCATCTAGGAAATTAGGAAAGGAAACAGCTTTAATGTTATTACTTCCCTGAGCTTATTTACCTTGAGCTATTTGCACTAGATAATAACTGCAAAGTATCTCACCTCTTAAGCTCTCTGGAAGCCAAGTGATGTAATGCTTGGAGCATCTCAACGTTTGGGGGTGGGGAGCATGAAACATGTCAGACCTGCAGAGGAGACAGAGCACCACAGACAGAAAAGCAACAAACAAAATAATTCTGGCCTAACCTCTTGCTAGAATGCACAAAGATAAAAATCAAAGAAGATCCCTATAGGAGAGACCAGAGCCCAATTCAGCATCAGTCCTGAATATTGGGGCTAACCTCTGAGTACATATTGTGTGCCTTCATGTTGCTTCCGACATATGGTGATCCTAAGGCAAACCTATCACAGGCTTTTCTTGGCAAGATTTGTTCAGAGGAGGATTGCCTTTGCCTTTGAGGCTGAGAGAGTTTGACTTGCCCAAAGTCACCCAGTAGGCTTCCATGGCTGAATCGTGATATGAACTCTGGTCTCCAGAGTCTCAGTCCAGTGCTCAAAATGCTACATCATGCTGGCTCTCTTCTGATTCTATATATTTACTCCTAAATACCCTGCAGGAAGCAGATCCCATCTTATTTTGGAAGCTAAGGAGGTCAAGCCTAGTTATTAGGCTTGATGGGAGACTACCAAGGAATACCAGGTGCTGTAGGTTCCATTCAAAGGAAGGAAACAGCAAACCACCTCAAAGTAGTCCTTCCTTTTCCCAGCAAAATGCTATGTAACTTATGGTGTCACCAGTAGTCCACTAAGGGACATAAATAGAGAGAGCAAAGGAGAGATGTGCATGTCCAGCATTCATTCTCAACAGTGACAGCCTATAAACTGCTGAGAACAGGATACATAGACAATAGTGCATGGCTACAGACCAACAGTCCTGTATTGTATAGCCACTGCCTTTGACTATGGATGTTTCATTTGGATCTTGAGTTAAGCATGGCAGAATTTTCCAAGATTTTTTTTCCCCAAATCCCTTTTTAAAAGCCATCTTGTGGCAGTCGGTGTTCATAAGATTTGGATGTATTAGAACACAGCACAATGTCTTCATGATGTAGGTTTCAGACTATAGCTGCAACATCTGTGAGATGATGGATGCCATTATATGACACCCTTCCACCAAAAATACTACAAGACATGCAGTCATGTGCAAGTGCTTGAAAATTAACTACCGTCACCCCTCCATTTTCACGGACTTTGAATCGGCATCCCTTGCCCGTTTGTGGATGACAAAAATGGGGTGTGCACTGCCATTCAAACCAATGGGGCTTGAATACTGGAGATTTTCCATGGGGGGGGGGGAGTCCGGGAATGGATCCCCCACAAAAACTGAGGGGCTACTGTATTTGCATTCAACTAATGACTTCCTTTTTTACAATAATAAAGATCTACCCACTTAATAAGGGATAACTTTACTCCTTTTGCAATGTAACTCTAATTTTAGTTACTTTTATATTTAAAGCAAAAAACATGAGAGTGTTTCTTATATATTATAGATATCAATATTACAAAACACAATGCCTTCAGTTACAAGAGCAGAAACCGCCTATCTTTGGACCATTGATCTCAGCTGAATTTAGAGATCATTAAAAAATGAACTAATTCATAGCATCCTTTGGAGCAAGTCTCAGTTTGCTCCCGTGCTTCGAATTTAAGTCTCTCTGTTCATTAAACTGACATTTTCAGATTTGTGCAAAATCTCTCTGTCAGCAGCTTTGTGATAGAGATTATTCCAACCACAGACATATGGCTTATTTCTAACTAACCATGCATAGGATAGCACTGTATATATGGTACGGGTTCATTATTTTCTGAGGTACAAACTATGTATTAAATTGATATGATTCAACAGAATTCTTCTACATGGATTTTAATTCCATAATAGCTGTCAGTACCAGCAGTCATTTCTGACATTTGTAAATTTCAAAGAGTCCAGACATCAATAAATTCATCCATGAATCATGGCCTGCGCAACCCAGAGAAAGCAACTATGTAGATATTGGGTCAACACATCATGGTAATAAAGGGGAGACCTACTATTCATTAGCGTTTTCCCTTACCATGTATAATACAATGCATTTTTGCATGCTGACCAAGATAGAAGATGACAACAAACCTGCTATCCATGGTTTGTCTGCTGCAACATCCAAATCTCTCAATATGGCTTCTATTTCCCCTAAGACGTCAGAAAAATAAACCAAGAAACATAATGGCATTTCTCTGGTTTTCTAGGGAAAGAGATTACATTGCCAAACCTGATCTCAAAGGATGAGTCTGGTCTTCAGTCCCCCTAAATATTTATCAGCCTTTTCACTCTTGTGAAAAATGCAGTTTCACTTTTTATTATAATTGCAATTATTTAGAATTATTAGACAAACTGGCTGAGTTTGGTGTTTCTAACTAGCTGTCATCATCATAAAAGAAATTCATTTTGTTTAAATAAAAAAAAAATAGTCACCAAATGATGAATACTAAAGCAATGAAAAAAAGAGAGATGGGAAACTGAAAGGAAAGCACAATTTATTCTCATGATTTTTATTCTTAAATCATTTTCTCATATTCTAATAAGCAGATTGAAGTTTAAATTACAAGCTCTCTGTAACAAAATCGGGGTCCAAACAGTTCAGAAGCCTCCTGATAACAATCACCTTCCTCCAGATAAGTTTCAAGTCATTTCTTGACAAAGACAAAGCCTCTATTCAGAGGCAAAGAGGAACCTCAGAGATTTTCATTATCCTGATCATTGTAGCAGTGAAGAAAAAGTAGAGGTGGGGGAATACAAGACCTGCATAGCTTGAAATGACAGGTTGGAACGCAATGTGCTCAGTCCACACCTCCTGTTTACAGTGCTCATAGGCAGAAGGAAGAAGTAAAGGTTTATTCTGTTCAGTATAGCTGCAAGTAATAATCCTGTTACATCACAAAAACATACTCTAGGATTTCGGCTCTGGGTAAGGGGGAGGCATCTTTCAGGGTTTCTAGTATTAGGAGACCACAAGACTGTCACCAGGGGCCATGCTAGCCAGGAGTTTCTACTAGCTCTAAAAAGTAATTTCTGCTAATGAAAATGCCCCATATCTGAAAGCCCACTGGGTAACCTTGGACAAGTCACACTCTCAGCTCCAGAAAACCCTGTGATAGGTTCTCCCAAGAGTTTACATAAGTTGGAAACTACCTGAAGGCACACAACAACAACATTAACAAGCATGGGAGTGTGATGTTTAAACACTCCCAATGGAACCAACTCTGGATATTCCCACCCATCCCAAATTGCTGAGAGAAAATGTGGTCAAAACGATCCACAGATGACACTTTAGCCATGTTAAATGCTGCCAGAACAATTTAAAAAAAATCTTTTTTGCTGGATGAGGTGTGGGGAAAGAGGAAACCTTTTACATATGTGGATGGATTGTCTTGTTGTCTCTAATTTCACGTTGCAAGTTATGGATAGCCTGAAGCAACCTGGTAACAAACCAAATGTTAAAATGTTGTGGGGAGTTCTTATTGTTGCCTCTCTCATTACTGACAATAATGGCAAATTACTACACAAGGAATTAATTGCTCTAATTTTGGCAGTGCTGCATCTAGAAATAATGAAGCACAGGAAGATCACTTGAATCTTCAGAGCTTGGATCACCGGAGTCTAGATGATAACACTATCTGAAAAGTACTGACACATAATCTATGAATTACCAAAGAAGGGGACAAATAGTATCAATGGTTTGGTTTCCATTCATTCCATTAACTATATCTGCAAACAAGACTTCGACATAGGACCACCTATGCATCACTCAAAAGTCTGGAAAATTAAATGTTCAAAAACAGGGTATATTAAGCAAAACTGGATTGCAATGAATCTTCATATGAACCCAGTATGTATAGCCTAGTTTCCAAGTATGCCAAGTGTCAACCATAAACATAAACAACAGCATGTTTATTCTCACACACAATAGGGGAGATTATGCCATAAAACTGATTGGCAGCAAGTTCAGGAGCAAGAAAATATTTAACTCACATGGTATACAATTAAATTATACTTTTTAAGGAAAATGAGAGGTTATGCACCCAGGACACTCCTGCTGCACATGTAAGGGTAGAGACAGAGTTGGCCTCAATTCATCTGAATGCATTAAGACATATGTAAGAGCTTCACAAAATACCAATTAGTTAAACCTACTAATGGTATTATTGAGAGATATACTAGTGGGAAAACATGCTGTTAGGTACTTTATATTCCCTACCATCATTCTAGGATGCTATATCTTGGGATACAAATCTAACACTGACTGTACTAGAGGAATGGCAATCAATATGCTGGTCTGGATCAGCACTGGTTCATCCCTGTGCCATTCACACTTTTTTAAATTATTATTATTTAGATGCAGAGAAAGTATTTGATAATATTTATTCCAAGTTCTGGAAATAATAGACTGTGGAGAAAATATTATTCAGGCAACAAAGACAATCTATTCAGTCCAAAAGGCCAAGATCTTAGTAAATGCAACTTGAGGATGTGGACAGAATCTCTGGAGAGGTGAGAGCCACCACATGTATATTGGACTCATGCCCAATCTTGGCTGTTAAAAGCAGCCAGAGGAGGACTGGGTAAGGGAAGTAGTGAATGTTAAGGAAAAAGCAACATGGGACATACAGTAAGAGAAATAAAACATGTATGTGAGAGTCAGAGTGACTCAGCAGAAGCCAATGGAGAACCACACAGGTGTGAATGGTAAGACAATTAACAGGTCCAGAGTGCCAAGGACAAGAAATGCATAGTGGATAATTGGACACACCTGACAATTGTTAAGTGGTCAAGGCTGAGATGATGAAATCACCAATTGTGGGATGAACAAGGAGAACCAATGGGAATGATGTACACGCCTACTGGGTGGAAACAGACCACAGTGGGTGGTACCATACTTTGGCTATAATAATGACTATAGATCCCAGTGCATTTTGTGGGTTGTAGTAGTGGTTGTTGAGTGGATTGGAGAGAGAGGAGTTGAGTATTGTTTGGAGCTGTATATAGTAGAATAAAGTAGATCTTTTATATAAGACTACTGAGTTGTCTGGTGTCTTGGGTGAAGCTACAAGAACCAGCAGGACCCTGGTGAAGAAGGGTGAAGACTTCTGTGGAAGCAAGAGTGAGAAGGCTTGGAGAGTTTGTCGGGGTCTTCAGCCAGTTCTCTGCAACTCTTGCAAAGATACAACAACTGGCCAAAACTGGTCAGCGTGGTGCACAACCAGGTGGTGAGTTCCAGGCCAGGTGAAGAGCCACAACTCCCATCATCCCTGACAGTGAAAGCCTCACTACAGCAAGGCAGGTTACCAGCTTGTCTAAAAGAAGCTGTGGTGAGGCCACTACTGGAAAAAAATCTTCCCTAGATCTCACCAGATTGGAGAACTATCGGCCAGTCTCAAATATCCTCTTTTTGGGCAAGGTGTTGGAACGTGTGGTGGCATCCAGCTCCAGGGGTTCTTGGATGAAACTGATTATCTAGATCCACTTCAATCTGGCTTCAGATCTGGCTATAGGACAGAGACAACTTTGGTTGCCTTGGTGGATGAGCTGGAAAGGGGACATGTGTCCGTGTTGGTCCTGCTGGATCTCTCAACAGCTCTCAATACTATTGATCATGGTATTCTTCTGGGCTGCCTTTCTAGGACGGAATTTGGGGGCATTGTTATGCAGTGGTTCTGGTCCTTCTTTTAGGGGTGAACTCAGAAAGTGGTGTTGGGGGACTCCTGTTCAACTCCTTGGCTGCTGGCCTGTGGAGTCCCTCAGGGTTATATTCTGTCCCCATGTTATTCAACATCTACATGAAACCACTGGGAGAAGTCATTCGTCGTTTTGGGATGTGATGTCACCAATTTGCTGATGACACTCAACTATCTCTCCTTTCCATCTGACTCCAAGGAAGCTGTCTCTGTACTGAACCAGTGTCTGCTGAAATTAATGGACTGAATGAGGGCAAACAAATTGAAGCTTATTCCAGACAAGAAAGAGGTGTTCCTGGTCAGTCGTAAAGCAAGTCAGGGAATAGCGATTCAGCCAGTACTGGATAGGGTTACACTCCCCCTGAAATCTCAGGCTCGCAGCTTGGGTGTGCTCCTGGACTCCACTCTGAGCCTGGATGGCCAGGTTTCAGCAGTAGCCAGGAGTGCATTTGCACAGCTAAAACATGTGCGCCAGCTGCACCCATTCCTTGAGATGCCAGATCATACACACCTTGGTTACATCCCGTTTGGACTATTGCAATGCACTCTATGTGGGGCTGCCCTTGGAAACTGTTCTGAAATTGCAGCAGGTGCAAAATGCTGCAGCCAGGCTGCTGACAGGGGCTAGTTACAGAGATCATGTCACTCTCCCTTGCTGAAACAGCTACACTGGCTACTGGTCTGTTTCTAGGCAGAATTCAAGGTGCTGGCTTTGATCTTTAAACCCAAACAGCTTGGATCCAGACAATCTGAAGGACCGTATCTGCCTATGCAAGCCAGCTTGAGCACTAAGATCAGCAGGAAAGGGCTTTCTCTCAGTCCCACCACCTTCACAAGTGCGGCTGATAAGGCCTCGAGAAAGACCCTTCTCAGTGGCTGCTCCCAGATGGTGGAACTCTCTGCCATGGGAGATCTTTCTACCAGCAGCTGAAAATATTTTTATTTAGGCAGGCCTTTGGTGGGCATATTTTATTTGAGTAATGTGGTATGCTGTTTTAATGTTTCATGATCTTTTCTGTTTTAAACAATATAAATCCTGGAAATAAATAAATAAATAAATGGTGATGCCATGAGATCAGTTGAAACACAAAAGGGACCAAAAAAGGGTGCCCTATCTCACCTTTATACTGTTTATTTTGGCATTGGATATCCTATTGAGAGATATTAGACAACAAAACAGAATCTATGGGATGAGAGTTAAAAAATAACAGTATAAAGCTGAGAGCTTGTAATAATGACACAAAACCCATTGGACTCAATGAAGGCTCTTCTGGAACAAATTAAGGTGTTTGGAACATGTTCCAAATGTAAAGTAAATTGTGATAAAACAAAATCACTAACTTAAAATATTACTTCAGAAGAGCGCAATGAATTAAGTGATGAAATTTTTCAAATTTTGAAGTAGAAAAAGGGGAATTAAATATTTGGTAGTTACAGTCTCAAAGAAAAGCTGTTTATTGTTTCAAATCAACTGAAAAAAATTTGGAAAGAAATTAAAAGAGACTTTAAAATTGGAAAAGTTAATGTATCTTTTTTGGGTAAAATTGTGGTAATAAAGCCAAATGTTTTACCAAGAATTTTATTTCTCTTTCAAACTATCCCTTTATAAGAAATGGAATATCTTTTGTACAGTGGCAGAAAGAGATTTCTGGATTTAACTGGCAGGCAAAGAAACCCAGAATAAAATTTAAAGCACTGCAAGATGCGAAGGAAAAGGGTGGCTTGGGAGTCTCCAATCTTAAAATGTATTACAAGGCCTGCTAGTTTGTATAATTGAAAGAACGTATAATGCTTAGAAATGTGGGGCTCTTGGAACGTGAAGGCCATAAGTGAACATTTGGTAGGCATGGTTATGTTTGGTATAATAAAGATAAGGTAATGCTGAATTTTAAAAAATCATTGTATCAGAAGGGCTCTCCTGCACATTTGGTGTAAGTATAAACAGAGGCATTTTCCTAAAGTAACATTGGCTACCTTACCAGAGGAAGCCTTTTTAAGGAAAGAGTGGGTTAAAAAATTGAAATGGTTGCACTATGATGATCTTTTGAATTCTGAAGAAGACAGCTTAAATCAAGAGAGGGGCAAAACAGATGGTCAAAAAGAGCCGGCTTCCCAGTGAAATGGGGGTGTGGTATTCAGAGCAGCACGCCTCCAGTCTGCCAGGAAGCCACATGGCTGACCGTACATGTGGTAGATCCAAGCCTTTTGGTGGCACAGTGTTTATATATGCCACAGCCAAGAAATGCTGAAAAACTGCCGCCACTGTGGCAAAGGTATCCTTTCCCTGGTGGAAAAAGGAAACGCTTTCTGCCCCTCCTTTTTGTACCAGGAAAAGCCTGTATTGGGGCTGTGGCGTGCAGCACAAAAAAGGGGTGGCATGACAAATCCCAGGATTCCCTAGCCTTCAGCCATAGCAGTTAAAGTGGGGTCAAACTGGATTATTTCTGTAGTGCAGATGCAGCCTTAGATGTGGGTATCCACTCTGATGCTAATCAAAGCTTCACTAAACTGGCTGGATGCTTCTTTTGATGGGCCATTTATTACTGTGAATAACTAAGCTGTACTGGAACCCTAGGCACAAAAACAACAGCACCATATGTTTTCAAATATATTTGGGATTGAAAGACTATTCATCATTTTTTTTTCCTTTGGGGAGATAGCATGGTGACTTTATCAACCATAACTACATGGTAGACAGAGCCATTATATAAATTTCTTAAGCAGCCACATCAATCATGGCAATATGCTTGGAAAGCTTCTTTTTTTAAATTGGTTACTGCCTTAAAAACAGTTCACTTTCTATAGTTTAAAAAAAAAAAAGTAACTCCCTGATTTTTCATTTGCTGAGGATTGAATGTACCAGCCAACTTCCTGTGGGGAAAGTTCCTTAACAAATTTTCAGTTACATAACAAAAAAACTGAATTCAGTGCTACAGATCACTGGCCTGTGGTATAAATCATACCTTCTCTCTGCCTACTTCACTGTCTCCTCATTACCCACAAAAGATTGCATGGCACAGCACATGCCATCATTCCAATTGTATGATACTCTTCTTGTACCACTTAATGAGGCCTCATCTCCATAATTTTAAAAGTAGCTAAACACTACAGGAATCCCATTATCTTCATGATAAAACTGTAATGTAGTTATACCTTTGTTACTGAAGTGAGAAAATATTTGCAAGTAATTCGTTATTTGGCAAGTAATAATAACTGATTTGTTACTTCTAAGCACTGGCCTTTTTTCACTAAGTTATAGAATAACAGCAAGAATAATTGCATGCATTGGGCAAGTCAATCATCTTCATTATTACTAGTTAGCTTCATGCACACATGTGGGCGTTTAAATGCCTCTTTGCTACTCAGCTTTCCCCCTCCCTCCGAGCAGTATTGCTCACCTGCACAAGATCCCAGCTTGACTTCAACTATTCCAGGGTTATGGTTGATGGGCATTTCTAAATGCCAATGGCTAGAAGCACCAATCACTCAAAGCACCAATCTTCATGACAAGCCCTTATCTTTCTCTATCAGTAGGCTGTCAATCAGATCATCTCAACACTCCCTCCATTTCCCTCCATCTGCAGGGATATGTAGCTGCCTGGCACAACCCGGCCACCCTTTTTTATTCTGTTAATTATACACTGTATAAGCTTCTCACGTAAAGGATAGTGACTCAAAGCTACAATTATCACAGTAAGTCCCTGCTAGGCAAAAGCTCCATTCCACAGAGCAGGTACAAGCAGTGCTAAGGACTGAATGCACCAGGCAACCTTCCATGGGAAAGGGTTGGAACTCACCTCACACCTAGGAGGCCTCCCTCTTGCTTCACACAGCACAGAGGTCGCAAAGGCACATGGAGTGTGCTTATTCTCACCTTCCATTCTGAAATCTTCTCTGCAGCACAGCAATGGTGCGACTGTTAATGCTCAGCTGAACAAATGATATGACTGTATGTCCTGTGAAGACAGATTTGGTGAAAAGCTGCAGTCTTTTATCCCTGGTTATACTTGCCTTTTCTTTTTTTTTTTACGTGAATCACAAGGAAGGCTCTATGGCAGGGGAGTGGTACCTGCAGCCCTCTAGATGCAGTTATTGAGGTAGTGCGGGGCAAGGGGAGGTATGGTGGTAGGAGAGTGGAGTTACAACGGAAAAGAAGGCGAGATCGATGTGTAATATCTATCTCTCCTTCCATCCACTCTCCTAACCAAAGAGATCTGAGGGTCAGCCCAGCTGTACCGCAAACCCTGCTTCTGCTCCTGTGCAACGCCAGGTCCATAAAAAACAAGACCCACATAATTTATGATCTTTTGCAGGATAAAAACTGCAACCTGACGTGCATTACTGAGACCTGGCTTGGGCCTGAGAGTGAGGCGGTGTGGGCACAGGCCCTCCCAGCTGGGTACTCAGTCAAGGACCAGATCAGGTTAGGGGGGCGGGGGGGCGGTGTTGCCTTGATCTATAAAAACAGCCTTTTCTTAATCAGGAACCCTGTCCGGAAAATGGATTCTATTGAGTGTATCTACCTGACCTTGAAGGCCAGAGACAGTCTGGGGATTCTGTTGGTCTACCGGCCACCCCGTGCGCTAACAGACTCCCTGGCTGAGCTGACACAACTGGTCTCGGAACTGGTGTTGGAGTCCCCAAGGCTTCTTTTCCTGGGGGACCACAACATCCTTTTCGAGGCCAGTCAAAATCCAACAGGTGCGGCTCGGGAGTTCATGTCTACCATGACTGCCATGGGCCTGTCGCAAATGGTTTCAGGGCCCACGCATTGTGCTGGTAATACCCTCGATGTCATCTTCAGTACAGACATGGAGACTCCGTGGGCAGAGATTTCTAATATCTCTGCCCTGTCATGGACGGACCATTTTCTGGTTGAGGCTCGAAACCTTAAGTCCCTCCAGGGATGGTGGACCTATTAGGATGGTCCACCCTTGAAGGCTGATGGAACCCAAAAGGTTCCAAGAAGCCCTAGAGGGGTATATGGCTGGAGCTGACGGCAATTCTGTCAATGCCCTAACATCTGGGATATTGATCTCTCCAGGGCTATACACAGCATCGCTCCCAAGCGTCCTTTCCGGCCTGCTTCCAAAAAAACAACCCTGGTATACGGAAGACCTCAGGGAAAGGAAGCGGGCTGTGCAACGACTAGAGCGTAACTGGCGAAGACATCAGCACTTACCCGACAAGGCACTCCTAGTCACATTTGAAGGCCTATGGAGTGGCAATAAGTGCAGCAAAACACTCGTTTTATGCTGCACGTATTGCATCCGTGGAGTCGTGCCCAGCAGAGCTGTTCAGGGTAGTGAGGGAATTAACACAACTCCCCCCTCGCTGAACCCTATTTTAGAACCATCTAAAGCCTGCTGTGACAAATTTAACAACTCCTTTGCGGATAAAATCTCTCAGATAAGGGCTGATCTCGACGCCAGTATTGCTTCAGAATCTATTAGAGAGGTGTCCAGAGCTTCCGTGGACCCTGTTATACTGGATCACTTTGAGTTTGTTAGTACCGAGGAAGTGGACAAGATCCTTCGGAGTGTTAGGAAGACGACGTGCTCTCTCGATCCCTGTCCCTCATGGCTGGCAGCTCAGGGGCGGGATGCGGTGCTAACTATGTTGCACCGCATAATTCATACATCTCTAAGAGAGGGACAATTTCCATCTAAATTAAAATTAGCAGTGGTTAAACCCCTGCTTAAAAAAAACCCTCCTTAGCCCCCCTGATTCATAACAACTATCGGCCTGTATCGCTGCTGCCATTTTTGGGGAAGGTGATCGAGAGAGCGGTCGCCTTCCAGCTCCAATTGATCTTGGATGAAACGGATTTTCTAGACCCATTTCTTACCGGCTTCCGGGTGGGCTATGGAGTTGAGACTGCCATGGTCGCCTTAGTTGATGATCTCCATCTGGGCAAGGACAGGGGAAGCGTGTCCCTGTTAGTGCTTTTGGACATCTCAGCGGCTTTCAATACCATTGACCATGGTATCCTTCTGGAATGCCTGAGAGAGTTGGGTATTGGGGGCACTGCGCTCCAGTGGTTCCGATCCTACCTCTCAGGTAGATTCCAGATGGTGCAGCTGGGGGACGTTTGCTTCAATAAGAGGGCACTTACATCTGGTGTCCCTCAAGGAGCTATTCTGTCCCCCATGCTATTTAACATTTACATGAAACCGCTGGGAGAGATCATCCGGAGATACAGGGTGCGGTGTTATCAGTACGGTGATGACACCCAAATATGCTTCTCTGTGTCTCCGACTGATGCAGTGACTAGGGATGGCATCTCTCCTCTAAATGCCTGCTTGGAGTCGGTAATGGGCTGGATGAGGGAAAACAAACTCGGTTTGATGAATCCAGAGAAAACGGAAGTACTGGTGATAGGTTCCCCGGGTCTGGGTGGTGAGATTTGCCATCCGGTCCTGAATGGGGTCACGCTCCCCTTGAAGGACTCAGTCCGCACCTTGGGAGTGCTCCTAGACTCGTCGCTCCAGCTGTCATCTCAGGTGGATGCGACGGTCAGGAGTGCTTGTTATCAGCTTCAGCTGATATGCCAGCTGGACCGGAGGGACCTTGTAACTGTAGTACATGCTCTGGTAACCTCTCAACTGGATTTCTGCAATGCGCTCTACATGGGGCAACCCTTGTACCAAACCCGGAAGCTACAGTTAGTGCAAAATATGGCAGCGAAATTGGTCGCTGTTTGTTCCAGGTCTGACCATATAACACCTATTCTGAAAGATCTTCATTGGCTGCCTATTCGCTTCCGGGCTCAATACAAGGTGTTGGTAATGGCTTGGGCCCAGGGTACTTGGAGGACCGCCTATCCCCATACAATCCGCCCCGCACACTCAGGTCGACAGGGATGAAATTGTTGGAGGTCCCAACAACACGCTATGTGAGGACCTCACAGAGGGCATTTTCTATCCTGGCCCCTAGATCTTGGACTAATCTCCCAGATGAGCTCCGCTCCACCACATCCTTAGTTCTTTTTAAAAAGAATCTAAAGATGTTCTTCTTTTCCCAATCCTTCCCACCGTGAAAATCATATTATCCCTTACCCCCTTTTATTGATGACCTTGTAATGTGTATATCGACTCCAATATTCACCTGGCCCTTTTGTTGTTATGATTACTGTGTTGTTTTTAATGCTGTTTTTAATTGATTTTATTGAGATGTTTTATACTTCAATTGTATGCCACTTTGATCAAATTTTGGAAAAGCGGATTATAAATAAACCATATTATTAGAGTGTAGCTCCCATCATCCCCACACTGACCTTGCTGGCCGGGGCCAATGGGAGTGGGAATCCAACATATTCTGAACAGCCATATGTCCTATCTCCCCAGTCTATGAGGAGAAACACAGATCTTTGGTTTTTAGACGTGGATACTCAGATGCTTTTTCACCTTACTATACTTCCTCCTGACTGGGGATCTGATAGATAATAATTTCAGACTGTTTAAATCAGGTGAGGTTATTTACTACAGAAGGCATCCAAGTATGCACACCTTTTCAACAGGCTATTTTGTGTTCATGTACACAAACTCCTCTCCTCTCTTCTCCTACCCAATCATACTACCCAACAGCACTAGCTATTGGGAATTAAGCAGAATGAGGCAATTACATCAAGCAGCAAGGGATCAGCAGGGAGGAGGCAATAGTTGCTGACTCCTATCCACACAAACACACATAATAGGAAGAAAGAGATGCATATGCCACATAACCCATTGTGGCATAACCCAGCCAACATCAAATGAAAGTAAACCTCTAAACTAACCCATAGGGACACAGACCCCCTGTGGCAGCAGACCTTGTCCCATGGCCAATGATGAAGGAAGGTCCAGTCACTTTCAGTATGTGGATTGCGAGGAGGATATTGTTTTGTCCTTTGATTCAGGCACCAAATTATCTTGGTCCAGTATGGCTCACAGTCTTTTCTCCCTGAATCTGATATCAGGTATCTGAACAAAGCAGAAAAATAATAGTATGCAAATGGATCTTGTAGTAACTTTGACACTAATAATAATAATAATAATAATAATAATACATTTTATTTATATACAGCCTTTACAACAAATCAAGGCGGTTTACACTAACTGAGCAAAATATGTTGTAGTATAAGCTTTTGTAGACTTGTGCCTTGTCTGTACTGGCTAGGATACTCAAGGGGCAGCCTTGCAACTGTCTCATTTCCCTCTCATTACATGAACTTTCGTTTCTGCACCTTGACAGCTGTCTGCATGGACATCCACCACCACCATGGGTCATTTGTTTCTGAGGTCAAGTGCCCAGCAAGAGTCACATGCTGGGCACCTCGTTCTGGCCTCAGAACAAGTGATCCACCATGGTGGCAGATGCATTGGGTGGTCCATGCAGACAGCCACTATGCTATTGGAAGGGAGAACTCAGGATCTTCCCAGAAGATCCAGAGCAACAGGTAATTTTTAAAAATTAGTTTTAAACTTGATTGTTCTGTATGTACAGGGCTGCCTGTACCAGTACTGTGGTTTGGGGCTTGCATCGTCTGAACAGCGCAATACATAAATGTGTGTGGGGGGGGATGGCCTTTTGGCCCTATTATTATTATTATTAACCTTTATTTATAAAGCGCTGTAAATTTACACAATGCTGTACATACAATCTTTTTAATTGGACGGTTCCCTGCCCTCAGGCTTACAATCTAAAAAGACACAACACCCTAGCAGACCAGACTTGTGTAAACAAGGCATGGAGTGCATCTGGGGAAGTAGACCAAGTCTATGAAAGCTTATGCTACAACTTCTTTCACACAGTTAGTCTTTGCATACTGATATTGCTTGCAAACTAACACAGCTATGTCCCTTTGTATACTGATATTGCAGACAAATGCTATGTATCTGAGAAAAGTCATAGGTATCATTTATTTCTCTCAAAATCAAAGAGTCAGGAGGGACTACAAGGGCCATCTGTTTCAATGCTCTGCCATGCAGGAATACACAACTAAATCACCCGTGAAAGATAGCCATCCAATCTCTGCTTAAGAACATCAAAGGAGAATCCACAATCTTCCAAGGCCCTCTGCTCCACTGTCAAATAGCTCTTACAGTCAAGATGTTCTTTCTAATGGTAAGATGGAGTCTCTTGCCTTGTCATTTTAATCCGTTGGCTCTTTCCTCTCTGCTTTCCTCTCTAGCCCCATACTGTTCTCCTCCATATAGCATTTGACCTCATCATCTGTCTGCTCCACAACAGGCAGGCCCTCATCATGCCTCGATTGTCATTTTTAGGATGTGGGGAGGGAGGTGCTTCTCTTGCACTGGTCTGCTAGCTGCCTTTCCCTGTAGGTTTCCCCCTCTCCCCTGGCCCCCAGCTTTGCTCCATATTGAGGCCAATAATTACTACTGAATAGACTTCCAGATTCCCATGCTTGTCAGCCTGCCCTCTCTACCCACCCACTCTCTTTCCACTTTGTTCTGAAAAGAGGGTGTGAGGGGAGGAAGAAAAGCAAGAGAGGATTAGCAGCGCTAGCACCACCAAACCTCTGAGGCAAGAAAGAGAGGGAGAGGAAGCTGGTAACAGCCTCTTCACTCAAGAGTAGTGAAGGAAATAGGTGGATAAACATACCACCTGCCCCTGTTCTCTCCCCCACATATTGCTTTTTTAAAAAATTAAAGGTGTTCTAGTTTCATATTTTGATCATGGCATGAGATAGGCTGTTTGGTGCTGTCTGCTATGGAATAAGCAACATTCAATACTCAGTATAGCAGGAGAGAGGTATGGAGATTAGACTGAAAGCCTTGTGTGAGGTTATGTTTCAGAAGACAAGTGTGGAATGCCATTTTTCTTTGTTGATTCCTCACATAAAGTTTCCTGAAAGTTAACATAACAACAAGACATTGTGGAGAAAGCTTGTTCTTTGGATTTTGACTTGGAAACCCAGTTGGTTTCCATGGCCAAGCAGGGAATTTAACCCTGATTGCAATAGCCGTAGTCTGACACTCAAACCAGTACACTAGGTCATCTTGGTAAAGTAGGATGAAAAAATAATGCTCCAAGAAAAATGGATGGCACAGAAGCAACTGGTAGCTCCCATGTCAGTGGGGAGATGATTCCACTGTAGGTTTTCAATAGCTTTGAAGAAACACTGTCCAAGGTCTTAAAGGAGCTGTCCATGGTCTTGAGCCTTTTGGGGGGATATGGCTCAGCATCTAGAACAACTCCTTTTACCATCCAACTGGCATGGGAGCTACCAACCTCCACTGGGAAGGTAATAGGAAAAGAGGGAGACTACTTTACAAGTTGATTGACTCAACCAAAGAAGCCATGGCTTGGAGCCTCCAACTGTTTATGGTCAGGGCTCATGGAGATTTCTCAGTTATAGAGTTGCCATAAGTTGAAGTTGACATAACAACTGTACAGCAAATAATAGGATGTGGCCCCTACTGGGATACAGTGCTTGATGAGCAGTTAAACTTGATTTAGCACTTTTTCATTCATGTGGTATGAGGTTCAACCCCTGGCATTTTCAATTCAAAAACAAGTCAAATAGTAAATAATGGTGGCAGATACCATTGAGACCCCAGGAAAAGTGTTGCCAACTGGAATAGACTATTCTGAGATAGATGGACTAAAACAATATAACCTGGAATATATTTATATGCCACCTTTTCTCCAGGGAGCTCTCTTCCTTCTCCTTCAAATGTGCAAGTGGGGTAGGTCAGAGAGAGAGAATAATTGGCCCTGAGGTTCACACAAGTATCATAGCTCTATGCAGCCTTAGTCTGGGTCTCTCATGGTTACATCTAACACTCTAATCACCCATACCACACAGACATGATATTTTAGTATTTGTTGTTGCTGTGTGCCTTGAAGTCATTTCTGACCTATGGCAGCCCCAAGGTGAATGTATCACAGGGCTTTCTTGGCTGAATTTGTTCAGATAAGGTTTGCCTTTGTCTTCCTCCAAGGCAGAGGGAGTGTGGCTTGGCCAAGGTCACTGAGTGGGTTTCCAAGGATGAGCACAAATTTGAACATGGTCTGCAGAGTTGTAGTCCAACACTCAAACTACTACACTACTCTTTGATGTTTTAGAAGAAGTGATAATTTAAAACAGAGTTTCTACCCCTAAGAATTATAGTATAGAACATGAGTCTATCCAATGATGGTTTCAGTAGGAAATTACTGATGGACAGCAGGAAACTGAATATAATACTAATTGTTTGGAAAATGACATGAGGGAGGGAAGGAAACTGAGGAGATGGGGAGGGAAAGGGAGGAGTATTTTAACACATATGCTCCATGTGGCAGGCTGTTCTACAGAATCTTCCCACAGAGAGCGAGCAGATTTCAGCCACAGTGTGATACAATTCCATTGGTTAAAATCTAACACATCTGCATATAGAGTCACATCATCAACTTACCTCATTTAGCAGCCGAGCACATTGGTGTGGTCACCCATAGATTGACAGCAGTAATGTCAATTTCAAACTTGCATGCTCTTTACCTTCCTCATGTTAGTTTCATAACTAAAAATAACTGTAAACATGAGAGGGCAAAACATGGCAACAAAGTCTTCTTTTCACATACCAGATTCGACACTGGTTTCTGCATCCCCTCTTCCAAACATTTTCATATTTTTATTTTCATGGAAAACAAACATACAAATATTTTGGTCATCCATTTCAACACAGATTTCCATGGCCATATATAGTACTATTGTGAGACCATTTCTTTTATCTGTTGGTCTATCTGCCTATCTGTCCATCTAGTCTCTTCATTGTACACTGCTCTTTGTAGGGTCCATTGAAGTTGTTGTTAACTGTCTTGACAAATGGCAACCCTATGAATGAGACATATATAAGACATCCTATCCTTAGTAGCTCTTCTCAGGTTCTGCGGACTCTAGGTTGTGACCTCCTTAATTTAATCTATCTACCTGCCACGTGATCTTCCTCTTTTCTTACCATCTGCTACCTTCCCAAGAATTTCTCTCTTCTACTGAGACTTCCCTTCTCATCATTTGGCCAAAGTATGATAGCCTCAACATAGCCATCTTGGCTTCTAGGGAGAGTTCAGGCCTGATTTCTTCTAGGACCCATTAATTTGTCTTTTTAGCCAACCACAGTCTCCACTCAACTCTTCTCTTGCATCACATTTCAAATGAAGTGATTTTCTTTCTATCTGCTTTCTTCACCTTCCAACTTTCACATTCATACATAGTGATGGAAAATATAATGGCACAAACAGGGTCTCTGTGCATCTAAAGTCCAACACAACACAGGAAGAAGTTGAAAGGGGTAAACAAAAAAGGAGTATTTTGTTTCAGTTGCACATGCTTAGGCTTAAGGTATATCTCCTGCCCACGCGACCACCACTCTAGCAGTGTATGAGTTTGAAATTTCTTTGACTGCCATGGCTCCATCCTACAAAATCCTAGGTATTGTAATTTGGTGAGGTATTTGGGATTGTCTGTTGGGGAGATGAGTGCTGTAGTTCAGGGGAATGGATCAGAGTTTTCTTGCAAGGCATTCAAGTACCTTGTCAAGGATGGCCCCATTGCAGGTAAAGTGGAGTCAAACTGCTATGACTGTGTAATGAAGATGAACCCATACTTGCAGGCTGAGACTTGCATGCATGGGGTGGGGGGATAGGGTATGGAAACTGGGCATGGAAACTGGCCTCCTGGAATGAAGCAAGAGGGGTAGCTTTACTCTGGTGTTACAGGGCAGAACAGAGAAGGGCAGCATCTTTGGAGAGGAGATTTTTGGAATCTGGGCTGGAGCTGGACATGCAAAGGCCCTGGGAAGGGGTGTCTCAGACTATTAGAGCATCTTTCACATAAAGAGTAATTCCAGAGACCTCTAACTAGGAAGTTCAAATATACTGCCATGGAATTATTTCCCTGGCAGACTTGTGGCTTGTGGGAATTTCTTTTTTTTTTTAATTATAAAATTGAGGTCCATTAGATGAAGCCATGAATAAAATCACAACTGTGGAGGGTAGATATATGCTAAAAATTAAGGAATGGGACATATATAAGTACAAAGTCAGCTCAGAATTGAGGTTGCAATTCCTTATACAGAAAAAAAACACCTTAGTTTTTCTCCCTTCTCAGCATTATTTTCTACATTCTAATGTTGTGTGTGAAGGTGTTAATTGTTGTTATTGGTAAACAACTGGGATCTTTACTACTCTGTTGCAAATTTCACAGAAATCTATCATTACACCCTTGTCTATTTTCTGCCTATTCTTGCACTTGATCGTTCTTGCTACCAGTATGGACCAGCACTTTGCCATCGCAACACTAGATGTGGAATGGGCCACATTAGTCAGCAGAGATTTAGTTTTCCCAAATGCATGCATAACCTTTCTAGCACCCAATGGAAATCCATTGTCCTTGGTGCCATTTTGTTAAAAAATAAGATTAGCAAGCATGACCAGTTTCTTCCTTGTGGACCTTTTGGTATGCTATCTTGGTTTAGAATCATCACAGTAATGTCACAGCAATTTCCAAAGGACTAGCAATAACTGCAGCAGAAACTTCCAAAAATGAGCCCTGTTGCACCTTAAAATCCAACAAAATAAATATATAATGATTTTTTGTGTGTGTGACTATGGCAGGTTACAGACCACCGAAAAGCGGCGGCCTGCACCCGCCCCTTTCCCCGCCGGATTTGAGCCCCAAGGACACCCCGCAGCGGTGGGGAGGAGAAGAAAGGGGCCACTTGTCCCCTTTCTCCTCTGCATCGCTGGGCGCAGCCGTCTGAAGGCTGCACCCAGAGACGCAAATGGCAAAAGAAGCTCCGTTTCGGAGCTCCTTTTGCGGCTGGGGAAGGGGTGCACTATGTGCCCTGGCATGGCGTGATGATGTCACGTCTGCGCCGCCCCATATAGAGGCGGCGCAGTTGTGACATCATAATGGTGGTGGCCGTGTGGAACGGCCACCGCCATTTTGTGTGCGCTCTGCACGTGCTAGGGTTGGGGGCGTCCGGAAAGGACTCCCCTTTTTAACCCTAGCACGCGTGGAGTGCACACTTTTAGGCCCATTTGTAACGGGCCAATAATCCATTAAAACTAATTTTATGCTAAACATATAAAGCCTAAGATGATGAGGGACTCTTGGTTGCTTTTGCAATATTATTCAGATTCCTTTGAATAGATCAGGACACTGTAGGACCAATGGATTTGGGGAACAAGGTTAGTCTCAACTGGAATTAAAGAATACCAAATTGGAACATGTTAGTGAGAGGATTGTTAATTTTTTTTAACAAAAAAAAAAAACTGGTTTCTGCTGGAAGCTTGTAAGCTTTGAACAATGCAGTTGATAATGCTGTGACTTGGCTTAACTGGATTGCATTAACTAAATAAAAGAAAATAAGTATTTTTAGGTCCTTAAGTAGCTCACAGCCACTGAACAAATGCATTGCGCTAGCTCGCTTTTTCTTGGCTAAGCCAGCTCAGCCAGGGTTTGGCAACCAGAGAGACAGGAAATCATTTAGATACATTATCATCCTCTTCAGACAGCTCAGAGGAGCTTTTATGGAAAGGTTCACACAAACATCTAGAGTAATTATTTGTTAGTCATGCTCACCCATTATATAACAAATGAGAAATGCTTCAGCTTTGTTGGGAGCCAGGCCAGAAACCACAGCTCAAGAGGTGAGAACAAACCTCTCTCTAGGCTGCCTGTTCCCCATTAAAGACTTGGGCACCTAAAGAAGACTCACACCTATTTGGGAAGGGCTTCACCCTGTCACTGTCCATGAAGCAGTTTTTCTAGGGCTACAGAAGACCTGTAAATGATCTAAAATGAGAGTCTGGATGAAGGATGTTTTAGCTTTCTCCTGCAACATTCTGTATAACAGTTGCCCATGGGTTTGTACTTATCACACACTTTGTATTAAATCTTTCTACACTTGGCTTGTCTGTGCTTATTTACCAAGCACACACATCTAAACATGCATAAAGACACAGATATACACACAATCTAAATGAGGGTCATTGTTGTTTGTTTGCACAGTTTCTAAGCAACAAAAACCTCAGGCACCTTGTCAAGGAATCCAGTGGATCATTTGTATTCAGACTGTTGGTTTTCAACAGATGCACATTCAAAAATGTATACAAGGCTTATAGCAACAGTCTTTGGGAATGGCTGGGTCAGTGAGCACCCTGTCTGTAATCAGACTGTGTTGCAAAATTCCCTTTCGAAAAGGGGGCACTTAAAAGAGCAAGGCTAAGAACCTCTTGCTACGTATTAATTTGCTTTCTTCTCAGGAAGATGAAAGGAATATTTACAGAGAACTTGGAGTTCCACAGATGTCATATGGGGAAATATTTGTTAAAGGAAGGAAAGCCTCCAGTTTGATTGACAAACCCGGGGGAGCAAAAAAAAACAAGGTGATCTAGCCATAGGTAACTCCACCTCCAATCTATCCAGTTGGATACAAAGTTTGTATATTGCTTCGCAACCCAATATTCTCCAGGCTGGAACTAGATTAAAATGTCCTTAAGCTTCTTTAAACATAAGGACTCCTTCACTTTCGCTCAAGATCAACTGACGATACAAACACATAGTTTCAAACCCGTGCCTCACATATTGTATCCTTATTTCTAAAGGCCAGTATGTGCCTTCACAAGAACAGTTGTTCAAAAACTAGAGCTACCTTGTCCCTCTTGGGAAAAGGACCAGAGTCAGTTTTTGAATGCACTGCAATGGAAACAGAGTCTTGTCCATCTCACATTGATGCACACACAGAGAGACAGCACAATTCCCCCAATGCACTGTGCATTAGGACCATCCCAGGACCATTTCATTTGACCCACTTTCTTAAAAGGTAAAAGGCGAGGGGGAGTTTGTTGTTGTCATTGCCTTTAACTGCACATTCCCCCCCTCTCACCCACCCGCATATTGCTTGTGTCAAGGCATATAATGAAGTGCCTTGCCTTTGCACAACAAGCTACAAGACTTGCTGTCACCTTGGCAACCGCATCCCACAGGGAAGGAGGGAGTGATGTGAGTGGGACAAACAAAGGAGGGCTGATGTCACCCGAATGGGGATAGATCAGCCAATCAGATGGAGAGAATATGAGGTCATCCCCCCTCCAAACATACACACACTTTTCTTTCTGCTGGGCAATTCCATTCAAAACTATAGAAGTGCGGTGAATTAAGTAAAGCAGTAGCAAGGTCAGACTCTCCCAGCCTATGCAAGAAGAGAAAGATGAAGAGAAGGGGGGGAATACAAGGGGTGAGAGAGGAAAGGAGAGAAACAAGAATGGAAATGTGGGGCAGAAGGGGGAAGGAGGAGGAGGAGGAGGAAGAAGAAGAGAGGAAAAATTCCCCTCCAGCAGACTGAAGGGATGCTAATAGTCTTGACCAGAGGCAGCCTCATAAAGATGTCATCAACTTTGGCTCTTCATGTTTAGAGCACAATGAGGAGGGGGACAAAAGGGCAGATCAGTAGAAGGGAGAGATTTATATTTATTTCTTCCCTTCTTCACTCCAGGAAAAAAAATAGGAGCCTTGTGGACGAAGTGTCTTGCTTTATTTTATTTATTTTGCCAAGAATCAAACAAGATAGTGCAAAGGGTATGGTGAGAAAAAAGAGAGAAAGCAACTTATTTGCACTTCCATACTTTTAAAAGCCCAGGCAATCCCTTCCCCATCTTCAGGATCATACTTGCTGTCATGAAAGGTTGTTGCCTAAATGTTTCAGAGAACAGCCACTACAGCAACGGCAAAAGCTTTTTCTTCCCCAAAAGAAACAATGATTTCTTCAATGGCTTTGGATACAGTTTGGTTGAGATAAAAATGGTACACAGCTCCCTCATTTCAAATGATGATGATGATGATGACTGAAAACATTACAATTGCTGATAGAAAGGAACTGAAAACCCCTATCTTGCTGTTCTGACAATAGCAGTGTGGTAAAGCCAAAAAGAACCATTAAATGACAGATGATCTAACACAACAGAATGACTTGGCCATGGGTAGGCCAAGTCTTCCCTGGGTGTTCCCAGCAATAGTCCTTTTCATTGGTACCTCTTTTGGTCACTTTCCTGGAAGAAATCCCCTGGAAAGAAAAGATTAATTGGACAGCAACTGGATTTGGGAGAAACAACAGGCACTCAAGAAACTAGTTACAAAAATAAGGATAAAGAAGTGATACAAAGCAAATGAAGTGTTTGGGGAGCTGATGCTACAAAAAGAGAGCTATAAGGGGGTGTAGGTTTTATTTATTTTTTCCACTTGGTGTTTATTCAATATAATTGTGGGTTGCTGTTGTTCTTAAGTGCTTTATAGTCTGCTGCTTTGTAGACATCTCGTGGGGAAATGGTTTATGTGTTTTAAGAATATATGAGGTAACTGTGAGAGCAGTAGATACAGAATGGGATACATTAAGATGCAAGGATGCTTTAAATGGCATATGAGTTTAGCCTGTGCCTTTACATGTAGTGTAGCACTTTAGAAGACATGTTTTAAAACATTTGTTTAATACAAGCATACACCACTGTGTTCTTGGTTTACCATAGGGCCAAAACAGATGGCCCTAAAGAGGCAGTGTTATGCTGCCCCTTTGAATGCCAGATCATGGCCGCAGCAACCACATGCTGTGGCCCTGATCCTGCATTTTTGGTCCCAAAAAGAAGAGGCAAAATGCAGCTCCTTTTTGGGGCAGAAAAAGAGTGCCCTTGCCGCCGCAGCTTTTCAGCATTTTGGTGCTGCTGCACGTGTAAATGCCATGCTGCCGAAACATCATGAATCCGCTGCACATCCGGTCAGCCATGTGGCTTCCCAGCAGCGTTGGGGCGACATCAGGGCACACAGCATCTAAATGCCGCATTCAGATGCCAACCCCATCTTGGCGCTTACTGCTGGTCTGTTTTGACCCTATATTACAATATGCTAGGTCTCCATGGACACATTACTTTTCTTCCTCTTGTGTGGGGAACTGATGGATGTAACCACACTACAGAATTAATGCAGTTTGATCCCACATTAACTGCCATTACTCAGTGCTATAGAATTCTGGTATTTATAGTATGGTGAGGTATTCATCCTGGTCTACCAGAGAACTCTGGGAGTTCACCAAACTACAAATCCCAGAATTCTGTAGGCTAGAATCATGGCAGTTAAAGTGGTATCAAACTGCTTTAATTCTGCAGTGTAGCTACACCCTAAGACATCTTTGTGGCCATTTTGCTTCCTAGTAGATTACTTATAATAGTATTTTCTGGGCAGCATTTTATGGATTTATTTGTTGTAGTTTCAGAGTGCACTCCCCATCCCACAACAGTTTATAAGGCATCTTTATCCAGACACTTCTTTCTCCTGACAACAAGCAAGCAAGGTAGACAATGACTAGCTTTGTGGCTGAGCAGGGAACTAGACCCAGGTCTCTGCAGTCAGAGTCCAGGAAGCCAACTCTTGCAACATGCAAGCTATTGAAGTCCATTATGCAGCTTGCACTGGCACAGCTGAATGTATCACACTACAGTGTCTGGACTGACCAACCATCTAGTCTTACTTTACCTAAACACAAAGATGCTTTCCCCTGCTGAACTCCTGTGCAACTTTGCCGGCAAGTCCCAACTGCTTTCAGCCTGACCACATAAACCCTTGGTGTCAATCAAAGAAGCCACACCCCTTCGATTACCACCCCAAAATTCCATTCAGAAAATATAAGACAATGGAAAACAATTCCTGTCAAGCAGGTTTGCTTTCCTTATTGCATTTTGTTACTGTAATAATGTAAGCTCCCCACTCCACCACCACAGGCATACTGAGGCATGTCCAGAAATTATTACGAGCTGATGTACACTAAGGCCTGTTACAAACAGGCCTAAAAATGCACGCTCCGTGCGTGCTAGGGTTAGAAAGGGCCATCCTTTCTGGATGTTCCTAACCCTAGCACGCGCGAGCACGCAAAAAATGGCAGCGGCCATTCCACATGGCCGCTGCCATTATGACGTCACAACCGCGCCGCCTCTATACGGGGCGGCGCAGACGTGACGGCGTCATGCCGCGCCAGGGCACATAGTATGCCCCTTCCCCGGCTGCAAAAGGAGCTCCAAAACGGAGCTGCTTTTGCCGTTTGTGTCACTGGGTGCAGCCTTCAGACGGCTGCGCCCAGCGACGCAGAGGAGAAAGGGGCCAAGAGGCCCCTTTCTCCTCCTCCCCGCCGCCGCAGGGTGTCCTTGGGGCTTGAAGCCCCAAGGACACCCCTTACCAGGCTGCGGGGAAGGGGCCTTTTGCCACTTCCCCGCAGCCTGGAAAGTGGCAGATCGGGGCCTCAGCGGCTGCCGCTCTGGCCACTGAGGCCCCAATCTGGCGGGGAAAGGGGCGGGTGCAGGCTGCCGCTTTTCAGCAGTCTGTAACCCGCCTAAGTTAAAGCCAGTTAATGCAGAGAAAAACACATTGTTCCTTGATTTTATAAATGACTAAAATATTACACTTTCTATAAATATCAAGATCTATTTTCTGTTGGGACATGGCTCTCTGAGTCCAGAGCTGCCAATTCATTGCTGCAGCTCTAAAGGGACATAGCCGCCTAGCCTGTTTTCATTATCCTAAGTTAGAAAGTGGTAATTACCAATGGACCTGTGATGACTATCATCTTATACGTTGTCCAGACCTTTCCATGCACCCCTGTTCTCTCCCTTCCACAGGTTAAAAAGTTACTATTGAAAATACTAAAGTACTATTAAAACTTCTGAAAAGTTACTGTTAAAAGTAATTGGTTACATTTATTCTGCCTCCCACAAAGCAATTAGTTACTGTTACAGTCACTGTTCCAAAAAGTAATGATTTGCTACTCTGTTTCTAAAGGTAACTAAAATAGTTAATTCAGGCGGGGTACAAACCGCCGCTTTGCGGCGCTCCCCCGCCGCCGCCATTTGCTCCGTGCGGGAGCCGCAGCAGCCAAACCGCGCGACTCCCGCGCAGAGCAAAAAAGAAGCTCCATTTCGGAGCTTCTTTCTGCGGCGCATCTATGACGTCGCGAGGCGCCTGGCGCGGACTCGCAACGTCATAGGCGCCGCGACACGTCTGGACGCTGTGCGTCCAGTACGTAAAGATGGCGGCGCCCATGTAGAAGGGGCGCCGCCATCTTGTACGTATAGGATACGTACTAGGGTTAGGGGGGTGCAGAAGCACCGCCCCTTCCTAACCCTAGTACGTATCCTATACGTACTAAATGGCGGTGTGTATCCCGCCCCAGTTAGTTTTTTAAATAAAAATACTTGAAAACTACAAGTCACTAATGTGAAGTCGAAGGCTTTCATGGCAGGCATCCATGGTTTTTTGTGGGTTTTTCGGGCTATGTAGCCATGTTGTAGAAGATTTTCTTCCTGACATTTTGCCAGCATTCTCTGAAGATGCCAGCCACAGATGCTGGCGAAACGTTAGGAGGAAAATCTAGAACATTGCCACACAGCCTGAAAAACCCACAAAAAACCATACAAGTCACTAGCTTGGGCTAGAAAACATACTCTCCTCCCATCAACCTTGTCATCACCTCAAAGCCCACATCAGAGAGAGAGAAATACGAGGTAGTAACATGGACAGGACTTGAACCATATTCCTCCTCAACCTTTATTGAGCCCATACCTACTAAAAGTAACCAAAACATGATGTAGTTATATCCTCCTGATTAGGATAAGTAATTAATCACAAGTAATGTTTACAATGTGATCACCAACTTTATGACCATATTTCCAAAGCTTGGATTTTACTTTTCTATGGGCCACTTCAAATATACTTTGTTCCACAAGAATGGCATTTTTGTATAATCAAATGGCATTGCCACCGAGGTTTTGCCTAACCTTCAGGTCCTAAAGCAAACTTCAAAGTGAATTGATTATAATTGAGGAATTTCATGGGAAACCAGCAGAGATTCTATAAAACTAACAACATTTTTGGGGTGTGGCTTTGTAACTAAGAGTTTTATGTGCTACTCCCTTAGGTAACCATGGCTATGACATCTGTCAATAGAGAGGAAGAATGACAATAAGGACATCAGTTCCACAGCACAGGAAATTTCTAATTAAAGGTCTAAAGCTTTAATCTAGTACCAGGTGGGAAATGACTAATTAAAAAGACAGTAGTTGCAAGAAGCCCAAGCTGCACTTTTAAATGCACACTGGACCGACTGATTTACACTTGTAGTTTACCTTTTGAAAACTGCCAGAAATCAGCTCTGGGGGAAAAAAGATCGGAAGCCATCGTGGGGGGAATCTGGACTACAATGGATTAGCAATGGCACTGTCTTGGATTTTCTGAAAAAAACAGAGTAAATGAATGTCAGAACTGAAGAAAAGGCTATTGTGGAAGTAATCTAAGATTCCTTCATGGTTTTTAGACCAATGGAATTCTATTACAATAGAGGTCTTGCTGCACCATGAAGCACATTTCCTGTTGTATGGCCTGCCTTCTATATGTAAAAAAAAGTCACAGAACATTCTGAGGGTCAGTTCACTCAAATCACATTCTTTTTTTCTCCCTGTTAACATAACAAGTCATTCTTTCCAGATCCAGGTATCTTTACAACCAATTTGCATCTCAAGAGCACTGAGAAATGAAGGACACTGAAAGTGAAAAACAGCCCACAGGCCACAATATTAAAATCACCAAGTACTGATTACACGTTCTTTATCTTCCGGTTATAAAATAAATTGGCGGCTGATAAAAAGATCTTCTGACTTCAAACTCTCTCAAAAACTGTCCACAAATGCTATTCAAGTCTCATATTATGGACTTAATTGCTAGGTTGGAAATTTCAGTATGCATCTTGTGCCCGATCTATGTAGAAGATAGTGTTATCTCTTTGAGATGTAATACATGGTTATTGTTTAGGTTTCCTTTTGTTGCAGTACATCGCTACATTCCTTTTGACTTTAATGAAAAGTGGGTAGCTAAACCGCTTCACCCACAGTATACAGAACATAGAAAAGTACTTTTTTAAAAATGACAACTCCCAGAATCCTCCAGCCACAGCCTCCCCGACACACATACTGTGTGAATACCCACCTAATGCACCATATCTGTTGATCCATTCACAGCCTTCCTTAGGGCCTCTGTCTTACAGTGTATTTCTCCAGTTGCCACACCATTGACAAGAGGCATGCACTGCTTAATGTACACACATACAGAGTGAAATATTCACTAAAGGAATGCAGCAAGTAGGGGGAGCTGAACAAGAGTTTGGCTCTTGGAGCTGCCATAGCCCAGCTGTGCCCCACCACATTATGCAATTCAAGAAGAACAAAGCCAATTTCCGGATCTCGATCTCGTCATTTCAACATGAACGACTCAAGGTGTGCAATCTTGGGGCTACACCCGCCATGTAGCACGTCCAACTGGTTCCTGGTGGCTTATTTCCCATGCCCCTTCTCTCAACTAAGATATTTTCTGGCTTCTTTGGCTTCCCCTTTCAGGCCTTAACTTGTCAGGCAGGCTTGCTTTGGTACCGTAGCTTATCCAAACATCTTCATCTCTTTCATAAATCCAGTTCTTCCTTATCAGGCGCAACCATCAGGAGGAAATGCAAGAGTTTTAGCAACTGAACTGGAGGGAAGAGTGGAGCTTTGATTAGCCTACTTACTCCTAAAGAGGTCACCCACAGTTCACATTGCAAGGATTCACATGTTTGAAATCAGGTTGGAGCTTTCTGCAGCTGTGTTTCTGGAACTGGATTCCTCATTACTCCCCCCCCTCCTTTTTTTGGACCCAAAACAGTCATTTGAAACATTCCACTTAAGTGGCTCCTTGACTCTGTGTTTTCCTGTTCAAGACAACATCAAAACCTCAGAATGAGTACAGTGTAAATGTCACACTGTAGCAACCTAATCCAATGCATGTTTACTTGAAAGTATCTCTAGTTCAATTCAGCTGTTGTTATTTCTAAATAAGTGTGTGTGTAAGATTTCAATCTAAACCTACCTTAGAAAAGTCACAGGTGTTCCCTACAGAGTCCTTAGCACCAAATGACCACAATCCAAGTACATTTTGATCTCATGGATAATCAGACTTCATGCTGTCCTTATGTAAGCATAATTCTCTATGAAACTGTGCTGACAGCTGTATGCGACTTGAAAAAAGATTTTAAAATTACTTAAATAATAAAAAAATAAAGTGACCTTCTAGCAGCCTGCAGACCCTGTCTCTTATTTTGCTTTGTGGTTTTGGCTGTTAAAAACAACAACAAACAAACAAACAACAACTATGCCATTCCTCCAGTGGTCCTACCCTTTTCTGTTTTCAGTCCCCATTTTTTTCCCATGAGCAAGCATGGTGTAGTGTTTGAGTGTTAGACTATGGGGCTTTACAGACAGGCCATTAAGGCCAGCCTGGGTGCGGAGTCAGTGTGTGGCGTCCGCATGACACATGCTCCAACTCTGCCCCCAGGCTGGCGTGACACTGCGCATTGCACCACATGATGTACGGTGTCATGGTGCTCCTTTGGCTGTGCATCTACATGACTCAGCACCAAAGGAGCTTGGAAAAGTCACACGCCAGTGTGTATGGCACCTTTTTCAGGGAGCGAAAAAGATCCACTTTTTGTGGCTCCTTTTTGCACCATGGAAAGGTGAGATCAGGGCCACAGCATTAGTTGCTGCAGCCCTGATCCGGCACTAAAAGTAGCGGCCTGTCGAGCCTCTATGACTCTGGAATCTGAACACCAGGGTTCAATTCCCCCCTCAGTCATGAAACCCAGTGGGTGACCTTGGGCAAGTCACATGCTCTCAGCCTCAATGGAAGACAATGACAAACCCCCTTTGAACAAATCTTGCCAAGAAATCCCTATGATAGGTTCACCTTAGGATTGCCATAAGTCAGAAATGACTTGAAGGCACACACCACCACCACCACCAACAACAACAACAATAACAACGGAACATTTTAAGTTGTCTAGGTAGAAGAAACAGTGGCTCATATGAGTGACAGTGCTGCAATGGTGGCTAATGGAACTGATGGGGAGGAAGACAGAATTAGGTAAAACAGCTACATCTTTTCTCATTTAAAAATATAAGCAACTAGTCTTGTAGTTTGTGATCTGGCAACTTCCCTAGTAACAGCCAAAATTATGGCATTATGAATGTTATCTAACCAATGGTCTCAGGTTCTTTGCTAACCCACTTCACAGGAGCCTGCCATTACCAATACTGTTGCCAACTTTTCTCCTGGGGTGACAGGAAAAGGTTCCAATGCCTTTTAGCAGCTTTCCTGGCAGGAAGATGTGGTGAAAGGAAAAGATTTCTCTAATAAATTTCTGCTTGTTAGGCAGTTCAGATTACAATAGTCATTCTAAAAACATTTTTAAAAATCTTAAAATCAGGGTGAATCCTAAGGTGGTGCTACTGATATCGTTCATCATATATCCCAGGTCTTGGTGAGCAGGAAGTTAAACAGATAAAAACATAAAAACAGGAAACTTGGCCCAAAATGCCATAAATTTTAAAGGTGTTAGTGGTGTTGTACTCATCCAAAAACTGCTGCTAAATTTCCATTTTATTATCTTGGTCCTTCTTAATACATTATTACACCAGCTTGAAATTGCACTAAGTTAAGACTGGAATTTCACATCCCTATTCACATCATTTATTATCATACTTTTCTCTGCAATAATGCTTTGGTGATGCTTTGGCAATATGTGGTCATGCGATCTGTTTTTTGCTACCTCCTGATCCCTATATGCCTTACCATAAATATGCATGCCTTTCAATTTTAAAAAATAACAATAATAACTACAATTGCAAAATTACAGCAATACAATAACATAACAGACAGAGAAAATAAAAGGAAAGCCTGGTTGGGAATAGCAAGGGGGAGGTGGATAAGAGCAAAATCACACCACTCACACCCTATGACTGCCTGAGAAGTAGAACATCAGTGCAAGGCACTTATCACATGGAAATCCAGAGTGGAAAAGCACATTAGGGAGATATTGATAGGCTTTACCTGTCAATGAAAAGAACTGATCCAAGAATGGATAGAATGTAAACCAGCTACAGAAGAGACACTGTCATTGGAAATAGCACTTTACCAATCTTGTGTGATAAAATCTTTAGTCATAGAACAAATCAGGGGAGGGATCAAGAGATAAAACATTGCCTAGTAACAATTTGACAATGTTGGCATTCTCCAGAAAAAGTGAATGCACAAATCATGACAATTGCAGAGAATAGGGTTAAGTGTGTGAAAGTCAAATCTGCCTTACGTCTTCCTATGCAAGGAACCATGACTATCTTTTTTAATGAAACACTACACTGCTAACAAGGAAAAAAACAAAGTAGACATAGAAATGCACACACACACACCATGATCCTAAACATTAGCACACATCCACTCTCTAAACACAATCATATGAAGGAGAAGGCATTCCTGAGCCAGGTAAGTAGCAGAAATATCCAAGGAACAGAATGCAGGGGAGAAAGTATTTTACAGGCATCTTGAACACTCTACTGGCATATGGGGGCAGGAGGCAAGGGGAGGGAATGAGAAGGAAGCACAATGCAATTTGGGAAAGTTAATTTTTGAACAGCTCCCAGACTCCCTTAGTGATCATGAAGGATCAGGTATTATGGGAGTTGTGGACTAAAATGTAACCTTTCCATGTTGTCATATCATGTTATGCCCAGAAAGATTGTCAATAAGGACTGCTGTGTTTATGCACCAGACAAGCAGGAGGGGTGACCCACAAAAAAGATGTGATCCCTGCATGGACAAATGATTGCCTGACTACCCACATTGATCAAGCTGGTGCAGACCAATCAGCAGATCTCCCAAGTAAGACCTACCGTAATTAGAATGCAGTGCAAGAAAGCACACTCTTAGTGGTGTTTATTTCAAAGGGCATCTTCTTTCCTTCAAAGGCACACACAGATTAAGCCTTCTTACAATGCTCAGTTTTGAGGATTTGATAACTTGTCCAGCTTTTCCCAGGTCTGGAGTCCTAAAGCAGTTCAAAATCTAATCCCCTTCCAAAGTGTAAGATGGCACAACTCCATAGCTAGCAGAATGTTGTCTAGAGACTTCAAAAGGGATTTAGATAAAGCCTTAACCACACCAACCTGTGTCAAGCAGCTGTCTTAAAAGCTTCACCACACCCCAAACGTGACCTCCAGAGGCCCTAATGTTCTGGTCCAACATCACCCACACATAGTTTTCTTACAACAACCCAGCCCTCACTTGTAGAAAATCTCAGCAGTCCAGAAAAGAGATGCCCACAAACTTGTCAGTGCACTTGAGCCATCCCGCTTTTCCAGTATCTGGTCCTTGCTACAACAAGAATTTCACCAATTTTCTAAAACCATTTCACCAGTCACTGTGATATAGCTGCACATATAACTGTGATCTATATGCTCCTTCAAAGATTAGTTACAGGGACTCAGAAATTCTAGCCAACACCCCCCCCCAAAAAAAATCCCCAAAGGTAGAACACTATTGACTCAGGAGCTTATCGCATTGGCTTTGCTCCCATGATAGACATGGGATGTAACTTTAGGCAGACAGATTTTTTTTCACATCTCCCCATCGCCAGGGAGTATGCATCCCATTAGCAACCCAAGCTTCTGCTGCATCTTTTCAAGAACAAGAAAACCCCATTCTTGAAAAGGTGTGGAAGGAGTCCAGAGAAGCCCAGGTTGCAAAAGGTTGTGTACTCCCCAGCGATGGGGAAATGCAATAAAATCTGACTTCTTAAAGTTACATCCCACATTTATTGTGGGAGCAAAGCCAATGCAACAAACTCCTCTGAAGAATGTATTTAAAATAAGAAATGGTCTGGACAACCAGGGAATTTTGAAACCAACAAGGCCTTGAGAGAATGATGCAAATTCTGAAGCAGCACATATATGTAACTGCCTGACTAAAGTCCCAGCTTTTAAAAATGAACATATGCCAACTGCCAACCCTTGTTTGCCACTCAGCTTCCTTGTAGTAGGCACAAAGGAATCCAGAGTCTCCATGCTATCTCCATGCCTCAGTCAATTAGTGACTGGGACTAGGAGAAATGCTAAATATGGTAACACTGAAACATATTTCTTTTGTTAGATGTTAATGGGTGTAAGATTTTTCATACGGACAAGTAAATATCCAAGGCAGTACAGTCGGCCCTTCTTATACACGGATTTTTTATACACGGATTCAAGCATACACGGTTTGAAAATGTTCCAAAAAAGTATAAAGTTACCTTGATTTTCCTTTTTTTATAAGGGACACCATTTTGCTATGCCATTACATTTAATGGGACTTAGGCATACACGGATTTTGTTATACACGGGGGATCTTGGAACCAAACCCCAGCGGATAACAAGGGTCCACTGTATTTACACCTGATGCCATTTGTGGAGGTCACAGTCTTATGATACCTGAGGTTTATCAAGTTGTGACTGGAGACTAGGCAGGTCCTTGGCTGCAAGCACAGAGTCCTCTATTTCCCTTGATGCTCAACTGTTGGCACTCTGATACTAGTACCAGCAAAGAGAGGGCATGCAGGGGACAAATCGGTGAAGATGTTGAATCCACAGTGCTCCCATTTCCTCAACATACCCCTAAAACAATGGTGTTGGTATGCCAACAGCTGAAATACTAATCTCCCTTCCAGTCAACCTTCCTGATCAGTTTTTGCCCTATTAACAATAATCAACAGGTCTTGGGATTTAATGGCATGCTTTATCTTGCATTGTCCCTTTCTTACTACGATGAGCCAAAGCAGACAGGCCAAAAGGAGTGGCTTCCAGCTGTTTCCGGGACATGGTGTGCAGAAGGCCGATTGGGGGCCAATCAAGGCTGGAGTGGCCAGAAGTCACTCCAAGCTGCTGGTCTGCTTCACCCCCAAGTTGGTTAAACCATAACAAGCTGCCTTAGACTAAAGCGATTATCACATTGAATTTAAAGCAACATATCCCCAACAGGATAAAGTTGCATTTAATTTTAAAAGTGGGTGTTATTCGCACACATCTACAGCTGGGCAAGTGCAACCCAGATTCAGCTCAGATCCCAGCCATGTTTATCCAGCTGCTTTTCAAAATGGGAGCTTGCCGTTTTTGAAAAGTGACTGAATAAGCACGGCTTGGATCCAGGCTGCGATAACATCTGCTTTTAAAATTAAACATTGGGGTTAAGTCACTTTAAATTCAATGCAATAATCTCCTAGATCAGACAACTAGTTGCTCTGGTCCACTATTGTCAACTCTCACTGGCAGAAGTTCTGCAGGGCTTCAGGCAAGAGTGTTTCCTAGCCCTCCATTGTGTTCTGAATGAGTCCCCCATCAAAGTACTATAAATGCTCAACCCAGCTTAGCTTTCAAAATCAGATGAGATCAAGTGTGCTCAGGATGGTGCATTTTTTTCTCCTTCTTACTAAAACCGAGGTGGAGGGGGCCTACAAAAATTATTCATGACTACTGAACAAGGGCCCTTGCATACCACAACATTACAGTGCTATGGTCCAGAACACACTGCAGAAATAATCCAGTTTGAGATCTCTTTAACTGTCCTGGCTCAGTGCTAAGGAATCCTGGGAATAGTAGTTTATTGTAGCACCAGAGGTTTCTGACCAAGAAGACTAAATGTTTCACAAAACAAGAGTTCCCAAAATTCTGTGGTATTGAGCCAGGGCAGTTAAAGCAATCTCATAATGAATTATTTCTGCAGTGTGTTTTGGACTTATGATTCCACTTTAACGGCCATGGTAACATGGAATTGAGTCCTTAGATTTTCAGTTTAGGGAGAGAAATTTACAGTTCTCAATCAGAGAACTCTGGAGGCTTACCTACAAAACCTAGGATCCCATGGGATGCAGCCATGACAGTTAAAGTGGAATAAATAGTGTAGTATGCAAGGATCCCATATTTAGCCTAGAGAGAAAGAGAGAAACAGAGATTGAAGTTATATGGGCCAAAAGAAGTGGTTTCTGGCTGCTTTGGGGGTGTGGGATTCAGATTACGCAGCCCCCAAAGCAGACAGAAGCCACTCTGACACCACTATCCATTCCTCTGGCTTGGACCAAAAAATCTGGCTCCTGACAGCGGCTGGTTCAGGACTGCCACAGCAACCCGCTTTGGAAGCAGGCTGTGCGGTTGCTGTGGTTCCAGTGTGATCACAGCTGGATTGGCCTCTGGCCACTGCTGGCAGGCCACCTACTTCACCCCTTAGTTATAAATTGAAGTTGAAGTAGTTGAAACTGTTCCAGCTTCTGATATACTAGAATAACTAGAAAACACAAAAGATTCCAAGCATTCTGGCAGGAGATAATGGGAATTGGAATGTAAGGTTCTATGCCCTTGGTGGTAAATGATAGCTATACTATCCTTCTCAACATCTTTTGCAAGATACAATATTAAAGTCTTCCCTAGAGTGAAAAGTGATGTCTCTGTGCTTCTAGAACAGTAGGAAGTGAAGTGGAAGCACCACCACTTTGCTTAGAGATTCCTTCCTTCTGACAAAGCTATAACAAAGCAGTTCATGATGGGTGCACCAGAAACTGGTCCTACTTGTGTGCTACCTATGATATCACCAAGAAATATCCCCCTCTTGCTTCAGTAGCTAAAACTTGTTTATTTTGCTTGTTTTAGTAAGCCAAAAAAATTGCGGATAAAAGTATATGTGATATTAGAGGGCAGGGGAACTGAGTAAACCAAATGACCTGACCCAGCTGAAGCATTTTGTTTTGTAGCATGTATATCTGCCATTCAACATGAGAAGCAGGAGGAGAATTGAGTTTGCACATTAGTTTTGAAAATTTCTTGTTTGTTCTCTTTTCATATTACATCACTCTTCATCCTTAGACTGACAAAACAGGAGTGGGTGGTGTGTCTAGGAAGCCAATCAGAAAACATTCCCAGAAAACTCTGACAATAGCATCTGACCAAGAAAATGTTTATTTATTCCACCCTTCCACAATAAAGTCAGTGCTCCAGTAGGCTTTGGCACTGAGAAATAACATAGCAATATAGGATAAAACAACTTAAATAGCAGTAAAATACAAGTGTAGCAGAATATTCTAACTAATCTAAAGCATTCAGACTTGAAAGGCATCTGAATAAAAAAAAACAAATTTTAAAACGTGAAAGTTTGAGGGAATTATCTATATATTTTTTTGTCTTCATCACTATTCAAGTCTGTTTGAGAATCATTATCAAACTCACAGAAACATGGGGGGTTAGATGCTTCTCATGCAATATGAATCTAGCTTGGTATACCATTACTAAGAACATTCATGATCTTTCTCACCTGATGTCTTCTTTTGATATTTAATAGTTGAGAAAACAGAGCTAAACAAACTGTGTTGCTAGGCAAGAGTCGCTTTGTGCAAACAAACATACCAAAAAAAGGAGGGGGGGATCAAAAGGTTCAGGAGCCAGTTCCAAACTAGGAAAAATCATGTTTGCTATTTTTCACACTCCCCGACAGTTAAATATCCAAGTGTGTCCTTAAAGAAAAGAAGATGACTATGGGGCTCGACAGACTGGCCATTAATGCTGGCCTGGGGGCAGAATTGGGGCATGGCATCAACATGATGCACACATTGACTCCACCCTCAGGCCAGTGTGATGCCACATGTCACTCCACACTGTGTACGGCATCATAGTGCTCCTCTGGCACTGTGTCTATATGACACAGTGCCAAAGGAGCATGGAAAAGCCTTGCACGGGTGGCTATTGCACCCTTTCTGGGGCACAAAAAGGAGCTGCTTTTTGCAGCTCCTTTTTGCACCACAGAAAGGAGAGATCGGGGCCAAGGCATGTGGTTGCTGCCGCACCGATCTGACACAGATAGAGATAGCTGCAGGCCACCCTTTAGGGCAGTGGTTCCCAACCTGTGGGTCAGGACTCCTTTGGGGGTCAAATGACCCTTTCATGGGGGTTGCCTAAGACCATTGGAAAACACCTATTTCATTACAGTTATGAAGTAGCAATGAAAATAATTTCATGGGTTTGGGTCACCACAACATGAGGAACTGTATTAAGGGGTCACGGCATTAGGAAGGTTGGGAACCACTGCTTTAGGGGCTGTCTGTACAGCCCCTAAAATAACAAGAGGGAATTTCTGATGCTCTGTAGAAGCCATCCTGACTCATTTTCCTTATATGACCTAACTCGCCTTTCTTCTTTACAGCACTCCTAAAGCATTAATGAAATAAACTATATTCAAAGATATCAAAAACAAGCAATAGATTGTTATGAAGTGTTCAGAGATAATAATTATGCATGTGAAATACCTTCACATGTGCGCCCAAGTAAAATTACTTCTACTGTTGAATGAAAGCAAAAGATTATTTATAAAGTGGATGTGGGTCATGGATAGGGATGCCATAACCTGGCTGCAGGTGGGACAATCCCGCTTTTGGCGGTGCTGGCCCGGTCCCGGTCCGGTTTCCTGCCAAAAGTGGGACTGCCCTGCCCGCGGCCACCTCTGCACCCACGCACAGCTTCTTTATAGCCGATGGGGCCATTGCCCCATCTGGCAGCTAATAATGTGGCCGGCCAGCCTGCCGGCTGTCCGGCCAACCACCCACCTCCTCCTCCTCCGTGCTCTGCCTCCTAGATAGGCCATGGCGGCGGCTGCACCGCCCAAGGAAGCTGTGCGGGCTGCAGATGGCTACGGATTGCACACGCTGTGCTAATTTGCACAGCTCCAGCCAGCCACCCAGCCACCCACCTCCTCCTCCACCTCCTCGATGGGCTGCAGTTGCCCGGGCTGCGGCTGGCTATGGTTCGTGCACACGCACGCGTGCGCCCACAATCCTAATTGGCAGCAGCTCCTCTCCATCAGGCTGGCTGTCCAATAGGAGGACAGCAGGGGCGGGGTTGTTTCTAGCCCCAGTCTCCTATTGGCCAGCTGGCTGTCCAATAGGAGGACAGCAGGGGCGGGGTTGTTTCTAGTCCCAGTCTCCTATTGGCCAGCCTCAATAAGCTTCAGAAAAGGAGGAAGCTTCAGAAGAGGAGGAGGAGCACTGAGAGCCTCTGGCTCTCGGCCAGGGCGATTTGGCACCAAGTATGAAGAGGAGGAGGAGGAGGAGGAGGAGGAGGAGGAGGTGGAGGTGGGTGGGTGGCTATTTGCACAATTTGTATTTTCCTCATGTGCTTTGATATCCTTGGCTGAAGAGCGGGGTATAAATATTATTATTATTATTATTATTATTATTATTATTATTGGTGCTTTTAATGCTAACAGGTCTGCCTTGTTTTAAAAAAGATAGTGAGGATGATGGAATGGAGAGGGGTGTTTGGGCAGAAAGGGAAGTACATTTCTGCCATCTTTCTAGGAATAATGCCAAAATGTACTCCATTTTGATCATGCCTAAGAAACATGCATTTATATTAACATTTTTTTAAAAATCATCATTTTTTCCGCGTGTCCTCCATTTTAAAAAAACACGTGTCCTACATTTGAAAATGTTGTCCTACATTTGTCCCGGTTTGGAGGTCCTGACTTATAGCAACCCTAGTCATGGATCATTCCATCTGCAATCATTCCCTGATTTTTGTTGATATTTTGATGTTCTGGAGAGTGATAATGCTTATGTAGCCAAAACTGCACCATCATGCGCAAGAGAGAGGGTTCAGCAGGCCTGAGGGGTGCTTCAAGTTAGAGTTTGGAAAAGTGTTTTGGATTTCAAAGCTTTTCAGATTTTGGAATATTTGAATATACACAATTATATATCTTGGAGATGGAACCAACGTTTCATATACCCCTTATACACATAGCCTGAAGTTATTTTTATACACAACAATTTTAAAAATAATTTTCTGAATGAAACAAAGTTTGGGTACACTGAACCATCAGAAAGCAAAGGTACCACTCTCTTAACCACCCATGTGGATAATTTTGGATTTTGGAATATTTTGGATATTGAACTTTTGGATAAGAGAGAATCAACCTATGTTTACTTTTACCAGGTGTCATGCTAGCTGAGAAATCATAAAAGCTGCACCCATGATTCTAGTACCCAAACTCAAATAGGAACTTTTCCAAGCCAGTGTAGACAAGGCATGCACAGTGGCCAACTGATGCATGAAAATGAGTGGGAGGATGAATGGAATGAAATATCCTGGAGGACTGTGTGACTGACTGGCTAGGCCAGTAAGCAGGAACACTCTACACTAGCATTTGGTTGCAAGTCCTGTTTGTCCTGGGGGCGGAGGAGGGGGCCTGGCAAACTTTTCTGTGCTTTTGCCTTCACGCTAGAGCACCCTGGAAGTTGTCATGTATACATTTGGACAGGAAGAGTGAGATAAGAAGACCTGGTAAACAATGTTAGGGAATAGGTATCCAGGGGCAGTTTCTGTAGCAGAATTTATTGAGCACAGAAGGGACATCCAGAAAAGACAGTGTGTTCCATGACCTACTCTTGTGGTTACTCCACCCTGCCCTCCAGTTAGGAGGAGTAAATGCTTGTTACTTTTTTGAACTACAGTTCCCCAAATCAGCCAACTAATACAATCACTTGCCAGGCTGGGTGGACAAATCTGAGAGCTATAGTTCAAAAAGGATACTTTCCCCAAGGTCTACTGGTTGGTGACAGTAGCAGTTCAAAAAAGGTAACATTTCCAAGTTCTGGTCTGGACACACACATCCTTCTGTAGAGCAACAGGAAACACACAACATCTTCAGTCTACAAAAAAATGTCTAATTGGCTTGTGTGTGATAGAGCGTGGATATGTGCAGCAACTTGCGATTCTGAGTAAGGGGCAGAGAGACCAATGGCTAAAGAAGCAAACTAAGGATTTACTGTAAGATTTCCATTAAAGATGGGAAAGTTATCTCAGGGTGCTAAGCTAACACTGAACTACCGTAAGCCAGTTTCTCATTTGACAGATGTGAGAGAAAGGAAGAAAAGAGATGGAAAGATCTCTACAAGTATCAGTTTACATCTCAGAGAAGTTATGATAAGTGGACAAGATATGAGGAGACACTGAGTCACTGAAAACTGCTTAACCCTGTCACTAAAGCTTTATGTAAGAAAGCTATTAACTCTTTAAAGGTGGGGCTTATGGGTGGGGCTTCCCCCCCCCCCCATACAGATATAGCAGAGATACAGCTAGAAGCTGCGAAAGTCTGGGAGAAGTCTGGATTGGGTACGCAATGCTTTCAAGATGGGCACAGAGGTGTACGAAAACATTCATTTTTAATCAGTTTACCCCATGCCCAGCCTATGCCCAGCTCAGGAGAAAAACATGTGTATATCTCCCCTGTCTGTATATGTATGAGACACTTTTAAAGAAGGAGAAGAGCTCTGTCCCAGTTTTGTCACTAAGGTTGGCATCACCCTGGTGTGGTAACTCATGGTGTCACCCCCCCCCACTTCCATTGACTGCCTCCTATACCACACCATGAAGAATCATTAGTAATGGGGGGGGAGAGGTTGAACTAATGTTATTCATAAATCGTAATTCTCACTGATATCACTGAATGTAATAGTAATAGTTGTGACATAAAGCAACTAGAAAAATTATACCTTTAAATTATAATATCATACACACAGCCTAAATGTCTTTACCTGTATATAGTTTCATGTGGTTAAATTAAATATTTGGTAAGATATAATGTTTTTAAAGAAAATGTAAAAATAATTAAAATATTAAAATTAGGAAAACCCTCTGCACCCCCAGTGACTCCACTGTCCTAAAATAAATGTATTACAGCACAACTGTATATTCCTTTCTATAAATATGATGTCCTAGCATCTTGTTTCCAGGTTATGTGTCTAAAGTAGAAAAACGGAATGATATTTATATTTAGATGTGTCTGAACTAGGTGAAGCAAATACGTCACTGTATGGTGATGGATCTTGGGGTCCCCACTGAACTCCAACACCACCTTCCTCTGCCTTTGGGAGACTGCATGTGCTTGCAGTTCTCTGACAGAAACCTAGTGACCCTTCTTCCACCCCCACCCTCCACTTCTTCATACTACAAGGTCTTTCATTCATAACAGCACATCACCAAGTCATTAAGCGGGGGGAGGAAGGGTGCCTTGGAAAGTCCCTGTTATAAAAGAAGAGGGAGGGAGGGGGAGAGAGAGAGAAAATGAATGAACGAAAGAAAGAATGAAACGTTCACTCATTCTTTTAAAAATGATTAATTATCTGCCTTGTCCGAGTGTAAAATACCTCACTAGTGCTGCAGGCAAGGCTGAGTTATAGGGTGAGAGCTCTCTGAAAGCTATCCCCCCTACACACACTCCGCTCCTCAAGATTACACAGGGAATATTGCGAGCTGAAAATTAAAAATTGCATGCTGGGAAAGAAGTGGGAGACACAATCTATACAAGACTGCTTTTGTCACAAGGGCTCGGGGTCAAAGTTGAGCAGCTTTTGTGGTAACACGATGCCTTTTCTGACATGCAAATAATGAAATGCAGAGGGTTCATTATGATCCACTATGGAAGCAGATAGTGGGGATACTAGTGGGGAGAAAAATGTTTCTCCTTTGGTGAATATCTAAATAGCATGTTTATGCCAAGTCAGTAACTATCATCTTCACTATCAAATAGAAACTATCATCTTCACTAAATGCAGAGCTTGGTTTGTCCTGGATTCCTATCCATAGAAACACATTACCATCTTTGCCAGGTGGTCACTTCAGAAGACAGGTGGAGGTGGCATATTTGAGTGCTCCCAGGATATGTGATGCTAATGGTTCATGGTGAAGTTAAGATTACAATCCGTTTCCCTAACATGTTGGATTCCCCAATTCAGTAATTCTGATGTCATAGAACCACACAAAGCCCACACCACATACATTTTCCTCCCTCAGTGCTAGAGTCTTTTTGGACTGAATTTTAATTGGAAATTGGGGGGGGGGGAATCTTTAGTACATGTTTTATTTCACTTGACTGACTTAATTTTGTATGGGTGGGGATGCAATATATTCTGTAACCCACTCTGAACTTTGGAAATAGTGTGAGTCATTGACACAGAACTGGGAAATGAAGGGGCTTGAACTCCTTCAGATTAGACTGGGGGCTGAGCTTCCCACTCTCAATGATCTGGTGGGCAGGGGATGAACCATGTAAGATCTCTACACAGTTAAGCCTTCTTAAGAATATCCATCAGAAGTGAACTAAATGATTAACAGTAAGCATTAAGAAATATTAAAACAGCTATTGTTGTTTAGCCCTCCCAGATATAATAAAGGCTGCCCAAAATCTATCCTATGCATCCCTACTTGAGAACAAGCTACCCTGAACACACGAAGGGAACTTCTACATATATGCTGTGCTTGTAAGAGTCTTCATATTTAAATGTTTCAGTGGTAATGGATGAGAAAAGTAATTTGCCCTTTACCTACAAGTAGGTCAATTTAGTAATAATTTGCTTAGCAATCTTGAGACACACCCCCCCCCCACCTTAGAAACAGTGCTGGAGTCCCTAGATGTAAGAATTTAAATCAAAGCATTGCATTTGGAAGCCATGACCAAGAAATGACTTCAGTCAGCAGCCCTTGAACTGGACCAGTAGAACCTCTGAGAAGTTCTTTCTCAAAGATTGCATCTACACTGCAGAATTAATGCAGTTTGACACTATTTTTACTGCCATGGCATAATGCTATGGAATTCTAGGATTTATAATTTTGTGAGATATTTAGCCTTCTCTATCAGAGAGCTCTGGTGTCACAACAAATTACAAATTCCAGAATTCCATAGGAGGGGGCCATGACAGTTAAAGTGTTTTCAAACTGCATTAATTCTGAAGTGCTGATGCAGGCAAAATCACCAGAAGAGTGGATGCCTGATGCCACTGCCTACACAAGAGAGCATCTATTGCTGTTGTTCTAACACTGCCAAGAAGCTGCCACTCATGTTTTAATGGGAAGCACACCGAAATGTAGATCTCCAAGTTCCTGGTCTCCCCACTTGAGTGAAGTATGCTGGGGATAGTCAGTGCCTGGCTTTTTCCTAAGCCTATCACATTCACTGTGCCTTAAGGCCAGCAGCCACTGCAGCAGCAGCCACCAACACCACCACACTGCCCTCAGCTCTCCAAATCAGATTAAGGTCACAGAACTGCCAGGTCTTTGCAGGTCGCAACATTGCAATTAAAACAGGCTTTTCTGAGAGGGTGTTTTCCCTCTCCTGTTGCCCTCTCTATACCTTTCTAGACAGAAACACTAATGACCCAATAGGGGAGGAAGGGATAGAAGGAGGGAAAGAGAGGTGGATGGCTTATGTTAATGGTGGGCAAGAACCAAGGCAATTTTAAAGTATTTTTAATTGCTGACCAAATGCAAGTTTCTGCATTTCATTTCCAGTGTCTGAGAAGCTTTCAGCATCACTGGGCAGAGACTTAACAATTCTGATGAAACACAGGAAACCCAAAAGTATTCTGGCTTTCAGAACATGTATTGGATAGATGCTAATAATTAGAAAGGTGGAACAGAACTACTTTTACAAATAAATTAGATCCCTGCTAGCCTCAGGATTACCCTCTCTCATCAACTCTATTCTTTTCCTAGTTAGTACACAAATTTCTTCTCTCGGAAAAAAGTCAGAAAGCAAAAAAGGTTGAAAGACAAAGTGCCTTTGCTTAACATGTATTTTCTCATTCTTCTCCCACACAATCTGACTTCTTCTTTACTCATGCTTTTTTCTCCTGGTGGACGTTTGTAACCCACATAATCTTGCAATATTCTTTACGTATACAAGCATGTTGTTGTTGTTAACAGTCTTTGAGTTGCTCTCGACTCATGGCAACCCTGTGGATGAGACACCTCCAAGACTCTCTATCCTCCACTGTTCTATTTTGCTTTTGTAAATTCATACCCATGTGGTCTTCCTCTTTTTCTATATCCCTTTCTCAGCATTATTGTCTTTTTGTCTTTTTCAATGAGTCATGCCTTCTCATTCTGTGGCCAAAGTATGACAGCCTCATCTTAATCATCTTGGCTCCCAGGGAAATTTCAGGTTTGATCTGTTCTAGGGCCCATTTGTTTGTCTTTTTGGCTGTCCACTGTATCCTCAGCACTCTTCTTCATCATGACACCGCAAAAAAAATTATTGTCTTCTTATAGGCTTTCTTTACTGTCCAGCTCTCACATCCATACATAGTAATAGGGAATACAACGGCCTGTTCAATTCCAACTTTCATGTTCAGTTGTATATCTTTAATGTTTATAATCTTTTTTCATTCTTTCATAGCTGCCCTCCTCATTCTCAGTCTTCTTCTGATTTACTGACTACAGTCCCATTCTGTTTGATCCATTGTAAGAGAACTCTTTTATTGTCTCTATTTCCTCATTGTCTAGGTTGAATCTGTGTAGATCCTCTGTGATCATTAGCAGGCTTACTTTGCTAATATACTGGGTTAGGTTCCGGACCACTGCCCCATAAATATCACCTTAAAGCAAATCACAGGTTTTTTCCCATTCACCAGTACATATAAAAGTCTAACAACATTTATACAACCATTTACTAAGTGCTCAATAGCATTAAAAATGATGCAAAAGCACAAATAATAAATAAAATTTCCCAGACTATGACACTGATGTACAAAGTGCACAAATTCTGTACACAGACTGAGCATGGGTAACAAAATGGAGCTGTACTGTGTAATTGAAGAGCACCATATTAGCAAAAGAACTCTAAAGCAAAGCACCTACATGGGATGAGAAGGAATACCATCTTTTTTCCTGGCAGCTAAAGGACTTGAGATGGTCTCAACCACACCAAGCATGTTGTATTGGCCCCTCATGCAAGCCAGTGCATTTGGTCATGTCAACATTAGGAAGCTAATCTTACCCTGATAAACTAGAATAGGTAGAGCCTGATGATCTCTGCACATTGATCATACCTCAGCCAGAGGAATCCAAAGCATCTTAGAGGAATCCCCAATATAATTCTTGCCCATTATACAGTACATGGTACAGCACAGAGACCAGTTCAGTGGCAATTACTGTACAGTATAATATATTAGAATTGCCCAGTAAATCAAGTCAACGTGCACAGAAAATCACATCAGATAGAGGTGAATCCTGTTGTTTCATTTTAACTTGCTATCTTCCAAGGACTAGTTCAATGAAGTACTGCTACCTTAGAATAAACCTCCTTCAAATTGTTATGGGATCATTATTTGATTGCTGTAAAGGACCTGGGCATTATAGATAAAGGGTGGGGTAGGACAGAAGCACTGTTTAAGGCTCCAGGCTTGGGAAATACCAGATAAATTGTCTGCTTGGGGAGGAAATAACTAGACACCCTTCTGAAAGAAGAGATGTCACTTTCTGACTTGTATTTTCCCTCCAGCTAAAGATATAGAGGGAAATCTGGAGGGAGACCGGTGTACTTCAGTCACAGACCACATGCTTTTGTGTTGAAGGTTCCCACATTCAGGCTTCACATCTCCAGATAGACTGCACAAAGAACTCTATATGAATTCTTCAAGAGCTGATGCCAGTCAATGTTGACAATGTTGGCCTAGATGGATCAACACTCTTGCTCAGTTCATGGCAACTTCCTATGTTCTTAGATGCATGGAGGGACTAAAAACAAGCAAGAATAAGAGCAACAGGCATGGAGGTAAGCTTTGAGACTGCAACATCTCAGTGTATAGAAAAGGGGAGAAGCACCTAACAATGGGATACAACAATGAAGCTGTTTAAGGACTTGCAAAAATAGTCTAGATCTGTTCTCAGCCTGCAGGGTAGCTTTCAAAAGGTGGCACCCTGCAGATGTGTTGGATGACAATTCCCATAATCCCAAAACACTATGGGCAGCTTACACATCTCCCCATACTACCAAATCAATGTGACACCCCATCCAAAAATTAATTTGCACATGGGCTAGAAGTAAAACTAGTGAAAGAAAGCAGCTTGGCTGGTTTAAACCATCTTACATAAAGTCTGAGGTGTCAAGGAAATTTAAGAATCACCTCCTTAAAGCCTTGTAGAGGGTTCAATAGGCAAAATAAGACTGTCCCTGAATCTGGAGGATAAATCCCCATGGTCTAACAGGTAACTACTTGTAAGGACTTCACAAAAAAGCTCGTCCTGTTCTGTAGGGAGGATCCTTCATGTCTGGCTGTTGGAGTATAGCATGCATGGTTTCTAAGCCGTTTTAAGCAGCACACACTTCAGAACAGGCTGGAGTTTGTCTCATGAACTTGCCTATACAGTACACAGAAATGATGCAGTAACAACAACCCCTAAGGGCGGAGAACAGGGGCTTTTTAAAACTCAGGCAAAATATTCATCAGTGGGCCACACACAGAGACACCTTTATTAAATTCAGAAGGATTTTTTTTCTCCTGCTCTTCCCGCCTGAAACAATTTCATTTCAAAATTCAGGCTGCCATCCTGTACTCATTTACTTGGAATTAAGCCCCATGAAATTCAGTGGGGATTACTTCTGAGGAAACATGTGTAAACATCTGTAACATCTGTAACAGTGCAGTATAACAATAAAAAATATCTCCATATAAAATTGTGTTTTAACTGGACTCATTTAAAAACAGAACATTGTGTACACTTTTATAAGTAAAAAGGTGGCATTAGATCATTAGCTCTCTTTCTCTCTCGCTCTCTTTTATACTGCCCTTCAGTCATGCAGTAGCAGCTGTGGGTCTCATGTGCCTATTTGAAGGATAAAGTCCCTATATTGTCCCTCCTTGAGTCCTTATATTGGGAGAAAGGTGGGAAATAAAATAATAACAACAACAACAACAATAATAATAATAATGTTCAGCACCCTGGCTATTTCCCTTAATGCTAGGACTAAAATCCACAGTGGATTCATTGACATGAACAACTACAGGCCATGGTGCTTCACTCACTTGGACAACAAAATGTACAAGGGGTCAAAATATCCTTGAACACACTTTCTAATCCTGCTAGTATTTTATTATTGCAGCTTGTCCTTGGGGCTCTTTTTAGAACTGAAAGGCATCATGTTTTCTAAATGATTATTTTTAAAACCTATGTTCATTTTTTATTAATAATCTTTATTAGTATACAAACAAACTAAGAATACAATAGAATAAATAAACCAACACTACAAAAAAACTAAACAGTAAATAATACAAATACCACAAATAATTACCCCATCCTCCCCCAACTCCTTCTCTACATAAAAGGCATGAAAAATTGACTTTCTACCCTCTGAATCAGATCAAATCAAATCCAAGACTATACAATAAAAATATGTTAAACCTCTCTATACCACTTAATCAAAATTATATCTTCTGACTTAAATTCAAAAGTGTAAGTTGCAATTTTCAAATTCCACATGCATGACACTCCATTTGTCCTTCTTTGTGAAAGATTAAAAACAATTCCTAATCTTTTTAAAAAAATGTCCAACAACTTCTCTCTAACCAAAGCAGATAGTTTATCCATTTTGGCCATTAAAAAAATATATTAAAACCTATGTTCATTTTTACTAGACCGCTAGGCATGCTCAAATGCAAAGTGCTGGCCAAGGCTTCAGCCTCACATCCTAGAATCCAATCCGATGTAATGTGGCAGCATAGGAGTATGGTGCCACTGTGGTTGGAAGAATCCCTACCTCCTGGGGCTGACAATGATTCCTGTTTGGTCTTCTCTTTTTCCAGCATTTTTATTAGGACCCTGGTTGTTTGACAAAGCAAAGTGCCATCCGGGACTGTGGCTGACTGCCACTTTTATTATCCCAGAGTAACTCTGGGACCAATAGGAGCCCCTACCTATTCCCTCGTGGCCTTATGGGGTTAGCTTGGGATGTGGAGGGCATCCTAGCCAGCATGCCCGGAACCAGCCCTATCAGCATGGGATGACTATGGGCAAAATCCTGTTGGTGACATCTTTCATTAGGAGATACCCTGGTACCTCTTTGAATAACAAAATACACACCCTACACATCACTTCAGCTTGATAGAATTGCTGCACTCTCCCACGGCCAATTCTTCACCAGACTGTGGAGAGTTTCTAGGTACCATCTAGTTGTAATTGTGCAGCTGGGGGAAAAGGAACAGCCAGCACCAGCCCAGGCCAGAAAGCAGTAGGGATGGGCATGCCTATGAACACCAAACAGCTGCCTCAGGTGGTATTTTATGTCTCTTTCTCAGGTTTAATCTACACTACAGAATTATTAATACAAATTGTCACCACTTTAACTGCCAAGGCTCAATACTGTGGAATTCTGAGATTTATAGTTTTTATATTTAGCCTTTTCTGCCAGAGAGCTCTAGTGCCACAACAAATTACGGATCCAAGTATTCCATATCATGGAACCATGACAGTAAAAGCCGTGTCAAACTTCATTAATTCTGCGGTGTGGCAGCAGCCTCATAGAGAAATATTTCTCATATCTTTTCTCCATGAGCCTGGTCTTACTTTTCACTAATGACAAGGGATTGCATGAGGCCTCTTTCACTGGCCATCGCTTGATGCTGGTGGTCTCCACAGCCAATTAATCCTGTCATTCCTACTGCTGACCTCTTCTCCAATCTTCCCTAAGTAATGGACTATAAGTCCATTATAGTCTATTACTATAAGGACCTGTATGTTTTCTGTGTTCTGTACAATGTCTAGTACACTTTTTGGCATTAAATTTTATGAGCCATAGAATAGAAGTAGTGTAGTAGGAGTACAAGTAAAAAGAAAAAGAATAATCAGATTGAAGTGATAGTAGCTAATAGCATGTAAAATATATAGAGAGGTATAGAAGATACAGCTCTGGAATTTGCTGAATCTGTTCCTACAACACAAAAAGGAGTAAATAGCATTACCAGCTAGGGGCAGAAGGAACATGTCATGGGCATAATAGAGGTACATAAATGTTCTCCTTTATTTTTTTACCTGTCTTCCTGGACTGAGTTTCTATTTCTTATTGCTCCCCATGGTGCTGACGACGTAATACGTAAAACACTAAAAATGGGCTAGCACCTCTTAAAAAGATATTTCCACTTTGTGGTTAGCAGTCAGACTTTCTCCTCCCTTTCCCTTCTTTCACTTGCTACCAGCCCCTCACGACCTAGTTTCTAACTCCATTTAATTTGAAAATCCTGATTTAGACTAATTGATAACAGATGAGTTCCACAGAAAACGTGAAGGGGAATTTACTTAACATGGTACATGACAACTCAGAAACAGATGCCCCGCCTCCCCCTTGACCCCTATTTTATTTCACGCATTGTACACTACTGCCAACAGTGGTATTCCTCCAAAAGAAAAAAAATAATTAGTGTTTAATTTTTTAACAGTTTTAAAACCTCTTTTTAATTGCTTTGCATAAAACTGTCCTAGGATTTTACAGCCTTCAATAGTCTAGACCTCCTTGCTGGTTTTCATTACCCTGAGATGTCTGGTACATTAAATTGGGGAAGCAGAGTTTGTGGGAGGTAGGAGGA